>NW_016690242.1:3472734-3790807 GCF_001604755.1 Lepidothrix coronata
TACTCATTTTCTTCTTAAAAAGGATAAAATCTCAACTGCGGGAGATAATGTTCATTTGCAAGTTTGTTACATCACAGCCATCCTCTAAAAGCACACTGCTGAAAAAGTCATATCAATTGATCTATTAGCACAATAAAACTACTTTCCCTCAGTATGATACCCTTGCAGTTCATTGTGCCATGACTCCATGAGAACTGTTCCTTTAATTTTCATTATGGAAAACCATATTAAAATTTAAAAGATTACAAGAAAATTAAGTAGCAGTAGTATTATTAATGCACCAAAATAATGCCATATTTAAAAAAAGAAAATAGAAACACATCTCTGATTTTAAAAGATAATAAAGGCAAATAAATTCTGATTACAAACAAACAGAAATTACTTCAGGTGCTAGCACATATAAATGTTTATGTTTTCATGTCCAACCTGGCTGTGTTGGCACTTCCAGCATTAGATGTTTGCTGCTCTGGCTAAATCATACAAGACTTCTTCTGCTTCAGCCTGCTATATAAAAATGGGGATGTCATTATTTACCCACCTCATACAATCAAGCTCTCAGCATTCAAATTTTTAAAAACACTGAGACATGCATGCACCAGGCAGTACTAAAAAGAATAACAATTTTGCTGTCCTCACAGCAAGTGTGAAGAAAGACACTGGTCATTTCCACTGAAGTCTCCAAAATGTCCAGGTACTAGCCCAGAACTCCCTGAACAATCTCTGAGTTTGATCAAAGATATACTCCAAAATTCAAATGGTGAATAACTGAATGTGGTGAGCCAGACAATACCTGACAGAGGGTCTCAACAGGAGGGTTTCTACCACCTGCCTGCCTTGTGATGGAGAGGAAGCCTGGTTTATCAGCCTGTGCAGAGGCAGTTCCAGCGGTAACAAGTACAGTCGCCTGGTGGGGAGCTTTGATTCTGTTATTTAAGCATCTGTGCTGGTAACTGCAGCTCCTCACTCTCAAAATGGGGGGGGAAGCAAACCGGAGATGGCTACTATACTCTCTAATGAAATGATTTCTTGCTTATCTAGCACTGGTAACTCCTATTGTGCTATTCATTATCATAGTATGCAAGTGTCTCATAAATATTAATGTATTTCCTCCCAGTGCTCCTGTAAGGAAAGTACAATGACTCTGGTTTTACAAGAAGGGATTTTGAGGCAGAGAGGTTAATTGTATGCCCAGTGTGCATCCCCCCAGCTCAAACACACACAGCTTGTAAGAGTCTCCAGATATCCTGATCTCAAAGTCAGTGGTTTGAATCAAAATAACATGGTTTCTGTCTTCTTTCTGAGTTTTTGCATAGTGAATGCAATGAAAGAAATCTCATCAATCGATTTGTTTGCAGTCTGTTCAAGGCGCTGGTATAAACTGGTATGGAAAAAACAGACAAAACATCAGCAGCACATTGTATCACCCTGTTCGTTTGGCCAAAAGTTGAAGACTATGGTCTTTTTGTTTGCTAACTTTTGCAGTTAAAAGTGTATTTCATTATAAAATTTTGAAATATGCTCCCAAAGGGCAGAATTTGATTTTTTTTTTTTGTCCAGATTAAGCACCATTTAAGTTCAGGTTGCTCAAACTTAATGATTTCTCCAGTAAGTGTCAGAAAAATCAACTTCATCAACTGTTTAATATAGACAATTCCCAGTGACATCAATTTTTCTGTACTGAAGTTATAAACTTGAATACCCTTGACTCGACCCTTCCAATAATTTTTTAAAGAAACAAATTATCTGACTGTAAAAGCAAATCTATTACTTTTCAGTTATTATCATAAAACTACAATTTTTAATTACTTAGAGGAGTAGATACCTAGAGGTACTGCATAGACGATTAACTGTAAGGGCCTCCAAAGGGTCCATATTATTCTGAAAGTATTTAATATTTGACCTAATCGCAAGTAATTATGGTCTTGTTTGATTTAAAGTAAGAAAACAAAACATCTCTCTCATCCAAGAACTCCTCATACCCACATAACTAGAAATCTGCATGTCCTTAAATGTGCTTTAACACACAGTCAGCTAGCTATGCATTCACACACATGTGAATTTTTAAAAATATGCTGGCTTTTTTTTTTTTTTTCATTTTTGCAGTTCTTTAACTCTGCTATTCGTATGATATCATCCAACACCTCTCGATGGCAGTATAGTCTTGTACAGTAATACAGCACTATCATGTCTCCTTCTACTTTCCTGCTTCACTGAACAGAACGGAGAAGTAGAAATAGCTGAAGGCTGTTTGGGGGTTTTGTCCATGGAGAAATAAAACCCACTATGTAGTGATAAAAAAAAAAAGTTTAATAACAACTACTTAAAAATACTCCAGTTCGAGAAGTCAGAATGTTTGCTACTTCTTCATGTGTTCAAATCACTCTGCAATAAACTTACTGGAAAATAAACAGATTTTCACTCCCCTCATTACACTAAGAGAAGAAATTCCTGTTCTTTTTAATGTAACTGCATTTTGTGCCCTTACGAGGTTAGATAAGAAATGAGCACACCAGACACAACTCTCCTCGGGCTTTCACATCTCCATTTGAAAGCTTCAGTGTACCTTCTGAAGAGAATACAGCTTGCAATTCAGGATGGAAATTCTCTGTTTTCCATTCCAGAAGAAAGTACTAGATTCTTTTCCTTTCAGTGCTACTGACCACCAAATGTTCTTGTTCCACTAATTAAGCTTATTACCTACTTCAAATCATAGGTCCTTTCCTGCTCTCAGCTACCAGCCTTTAGGGTCAGCCTGGATCTTTCCTCTGCATCCCATCCGATTTACATATCCCCTCTTATGGTTTCACAGATGAAGAAAGGACTAGTACTGCTATTAGAGTGTTAATATTTCTCAACAATATCACCCAGGGATTGCAATTATGGCAATTAAAGGCAACCATTAAAATACATTAGTAACATATTATGCAATTATCAAAAATCAACCTCTGCAAAAGAAATTGTCTACAATGTCTTGTTACTTGTTTAATTCACAAAAAGACGAGCAGGTGCAAGTTCCAAAATTTTTAGTCAACTATTTATCACATTAAGTCCTCCTGAACATTGTACTCTGTCCCAAGTCCTTACTCCTTGCCAGTTGCCGGATGCAGTTTGTTTTCCTGTGCACTTCCTATCATCCATTAATGTTATTTAAAATCAAGATTCCTAAAGTACAGACACAAAATAAAGATTGTTCTCTGTCATAAAAAAAAAAATGTACTCAAGAGTTGCAAGAATGGAAGAACTGCCATCCTCACTGCATAATAAAAGGAAGCTAAGGCACAGAACTATTCAATCATTTACCACAAAATCACATACTAACTCTACAAAAGAACAAGGCTAAGAAGCTAGATTTAGAGAGTGCCACTGTAGTGCTTCAAACTACCTCTAAAAGTCTTCATATTGTATGGCAACAGACCCCAAGAACATTAGATGAATTCAGTTGAACTGCTGACAAGGGGATTTTACTCTCCTGTAATTAGTCTGACCAGAAGTACATTCCTGCTATTGCTTCAGACAGATTTCCAAGACTTGATACAAGTTGTGAAGACTGTCCTACAATAGAATATTAATGACCTGGCTAAACAGAAACAAACAGGAGTATGGTTTGTTTATAAGCACTGACCAAGTCTGCAGTGGGAAAAAAATTAAAATTGTGGATTTGATATTTTCCACGTTATAGGTAATTCAGTTCTCAGAAGCCTAGCCAAAAAATCAAAGTGGAGCCTACTTGATTGGCATTATAAAAGCAATTAGGTTACAGACCTGTCAAATATGTTAACATTTGGCTCTGTCTGCTCTACTTGTATGTTTTGACTAGTTGTAGAATCATTTAATGATTTACCGACCTTTCAAGTCTTAAGGCATGGTAGCTGTATTAAAACTATGACCCATTATTTCTTGGTCACATTATAAATTACTGTGACATCATAAATATCTTTCTTTTTCTCATAGAAAGCTAGATTTTAATTCCTGATTTGAGTTTGAGCCTTTGTTTTTTGGTTTGTTTTTATTTTTGAACCTGCACTGGTAAACACTGTAATATTTTACTGCCAGTAAAAGAAGAAGTAATAGGAGAAAGGGATGTGTAATAAAATATAATTGTCAAAACAAATATATGTTTTAAACTGTAATGTATGTTCATATAAAATTTTGCAGTCATTATTTCTAATATAATAGGAAAAAAGAGTAAGTTTCAAATGGAATGAATAATAAGTATATGTTTTTTGGAAAAAAAATGAGCTTTTTAAGCTTTCAGAATTGTTAGGTTCTGGAATCAGAAACATATCAACCTAAACCTATGCATCCCTCCTTGTTTTACAGTTTGAAAAATTTTCTCTCTCGCTCTTTTCACGGGAGAAAGGAAGTGAAAAGAAAGAGGAGAGGGGACACAAAATAAGAAAGCATCCCTAATTTGTTATGGAAAAATACTTTTTGGAAAAGAATTAGAATTAGATTAACTAATCCAAAAGGAAAATTCAAAACAGAGTGAAATCATGTTCTGCAAAATTCACCACTGATTTGAGAAAGGCCAATTTAAACAGGTATGACTAGGTGAAAATTTCAGAAAACTGCAAGGAAATATAGGGTGAGCTCACAGAAAAGCAGGAACTTTTACACCAGGAACTTTCCCACCCTTTGATACAACCTCTTGGAAGGGGTATCATGTTACTGTATGTTGCCTTCCCAAACTTCATCATAAGGTTTAAATCTAAAATTAGATGAAAATTTATCAGAGACAATTAAAACAGAGCAGTGCTGAAATACGAGTTTCCAAATGTGAAGTGAAATTTAAGTCCAGATCTAGTTGGGGTTTTCGTACCAAAAATTTACACTTGGTTTAAAGGATTTTCAGTATGCTGAAAATAACTACAATTACAGTGGTTCAGAGAAGAAAACTACAGTATAAAAATACCTAATTAATTATAGTATATTCTGTTACATTATATTCATTATATTAAATAGACTTTAAATCTAATTAATTCATTTAACGACATAAATTTTATGCAAGAAGAAAACAGCTTTAAACTTAATCAAGGAAAAAAAGTACGTTTTAGGAGATTCTGAACTTTTGCTTAAACCAGATGTGAATGTTGGGCACACACATGCAGGTAGAACTTCGCTTGAAAGTAATGGGAATTACATTCTCTACCTACAGGGAGAATAGACCTCTGAGAATAAATCTTTTAAGCATTCAAGAGACATATGCCATTTGCTTTCAAAGCTAATATTAGCAGTCATCAAGACGACCATCATTACTTAACTATCCAATAAACTAGACCAAAACTTTTCTGTGTAACAGCACTTGTTTGCCTTTTATTTTTTTTCAGATATACATGCAGAGATTTTTTTCCCCTGGCAAATATAATGCTCAGTTTCATTTTACCCACAGCTCAGCCTCCCTTGCCAAATATAATAGAATGTTATCAGATTTAGGTTTCTGAATAATGAAAACGAGAATGACACCTTCAGTCTCCTTTAGTCTGAAACTTCCAAATACCTGAATTTTTGCAAGTAAGAGATCTAAGTGTGGGAACTGCAGTCTATACACCTTCTATCTCTATTGCAATGCCACAGAGAAAATGCAGCTCAGATGTGGACTTATCTTTATTACTCTCTGAAACATAAAATAAATATTGTAAGTAGCTTAATAAAACTATTTGCACTGGATCTGTTATTTGGCACAATTTATCTGGAATTTCACATTACATTCCTTTATAAAAATTAATTCTGGACAGGATTTTGAACTGCATCTTAACCGTATTTAATTTTTATTTTCCACAGCAGAGTTGAGGTTGTCCAAGCAGGTCCAATATGTTTTAACTTTATTACAATTACTATAAAGTCTCTAGAAATACATCTAAAATTGTCTTGACAATTTAAACAAAAGCAGATCTGTATGGGATCTGTAATTGTACCACGCTACATGATTTAAGCTGGCTAATAGTGAGCACACACTGAGCAGCTGGGAATGAAAAGACTGTGTGTGCTGGGAAAGAGAAGGGAGAGCAGAAGCAAAGGTTAATAAAGCAAAATGTATTTCTCTTTTCTTGCTCAAAATTTAGCTGCGTATTTACCTATATCATTGTATTAATATATGCAGACAAGGCAACATATATTATATAGTTAATTCTTTTTAGTCATCCTAATCCAATATTTCTGTTTTTCTTAGTATTTTTTCTGGTTTATGATTTTTTCTGTTTTACGATTTTGCATATTTGCATCTCTATCCCAGTTACACAAACATAAATTTTTCATTAAATGTGGAAATGCTTTATTTATGATACTAAGTAAAACAACTGTCTTACCTAAAAGTTAAAGGTAATACCTCAAAACCCCAAATATAATATTTATGACACTTTTACAAACAGAGGTTTCAGTTGGNTTTTTTTTTTTTTTCATTTTTGCAGTTCTTTAACTCTGCTATTCGTATGATATCATCCAACACCTCTCGATGGCAGTATAGTCTTGTACAGTAATACAGCACTATCATGTCTCCTTCTACTTTCCTGCTTCACTGAACAGAACGGAGAAGTAGAAATAGCTGAAGGCTGTTTGGGGGTTTTGTCCATGGAGAAATAAAACCCACTATGTAGTGATAAAAAAAAAAAGTTTAATAACAACTACTTAAAAATACTCCAGTTCGAGAAGTCAGAATGTTTGCTACTTCTTCATGTGTTCAAATCACTCTGCAATAAACTTACTGGAAAATAAACAGATTTTCACTCCCCTCATTACACTAAGAGAAGAAATTCCTGTTCTTTTTAATGTAACTGCATTTTGTGCCCTTACGAGGTTAGATAAGAAATGAGCACACCAGACACAACTCTCCTCGGGCTTTCACATCTCCATTTGAAAGCTTCAGTGTACCTTCTGAAGAGAATACAGCTTGCAATTCAGGATGGAAATTCTCTGTTTTCCATTCCAGAAGAAAGTACTAGATTCTTTTCCTTTCAGTGCTACTGACCACCAAATGTTCTTGTTCCACTAATTAAGCTTATTACCTACTTCAAATCATAGGTCCTTTCCTGCTCTCAGCTACCAGCCTTTAGGGTCAGCCTGGATCTTTCCTCTGCATCCCATCCGATTTACATATCCCCTCTTATGGTTTCACAGATGAAGAAAGGACTAGTACTGCTATTAGAGTGTTAATATTTCTCAACAATATCACCCAGGGATTGCAATTATGGCAATTAAAGGCAACCATTAAAATACATTAGTAACATATTATGCAATTATCAAAAATCAACCTCTGCAAAAGAAATTGTCTACAATGTCTTGTTACTTGTTTAATTCACAAAAAGACGAGCAGGTGCAAGTTCCAAAATTTTTAGTCAACTATTTATCACATTAAGTCCTCCTGAACATTGTACTCTGTCCCAAGTCCTTACTCCTTGCCAGTTGCCGGATGCAGTTTGTTTTCCTGTGCACTTCCTATCATCCATTAATGTTATTTAAAATCAAGATTCCTAAAGTACAGACACAAAATAAAGATTGTTCTCTGTCATAAAAAAAAAAATGTACTCAAGAGTTGCAAGAATGGAAGAACTGCCATCCTCACTGCATAATAAAATGAAGCTAAGGCACAGAACTATTCAATCATTTACCACAAAATCACATACTAACTCTACAAAAGAACAAGGCTAAGAAGCTAGATTTAGAGAGTGCCACTGTAGTGCTTCAAACTACCTCTAAAAGTCTTCATATTGTATGGCAACAGACCCCAAGAACATTAGATGAATTCAGTTGAACTGCTGACGAGGGGATTTTACTCTCCTGTAATTAGTCTGACCAGAAGTACATTCCTGCTATTGCTTCAGACAGATTTCCAAGACTTGATACAAGTTGTGAAGACTGTCCTACAATAGAATATTAATGACCTGGCTAAACAGAAACAAACAGGAGTATGGTTTGTTTATAAGCACTGACCAAGTCTGCAGTGGGAAAAAAATTAAAATTGTGGATTTGATATTTTCCACGTTATAGGTAATTCAGTTCTCAGAAGCCTAGCCAAAAAATCAAAGTGGAGCCTACTTGATTGGCATTATAAAAGCAATTAGGTTACAGACCTGTCAAATATGTTAACATTTGGCTCTGTCTGCTCTACTTGTATGTTTTGACTAGTTGTAGAATCATTTAATGATTTACCGACCTTTCAAGTCTTAAGGCATGGTAGCTGTATTAAAACTATGACCCATTATTTCTTGGTCACATTATAAATTACTGTGACATCATAAATATCTTTCTTTTTCTCATAGAAAGCTAGATTTTAATTCCTGATTTGAGTTTGAGCCTTTGTTTTTTGGTTTGTTTTTATTTTTGAACCTGCACTGGTAAACACTGTAATATTTTACTGCCAGTAAAAGAAGAAGTAATAGGAGAAAGGGATGTGTAATAAAATATAATTGTCAAAACAAATATATGTTTTAAACTGTAATGTATGTTCATATAAAATTTTGCAGTCATTATTTCTAATATAATAGGAAAAAAGAGTAAGTTTCAAATGGAATGAATAATAAGTATATGTTTTTTGGAAAAAAAATGAGCTTTTTAAGCTTTCAGAATTGTTAGGTTCTGGAATCAGAAACATATCAACCTAAACCTATGCATCCCTCCTTGTTTTACAGTTTGAAAAATTTTCTCTCTCGCTCTTTTCACGGGAGAAAGGAAGTGAAAAGAAAGAGGAGAGGGGACACAAAATAAGAAAGCATCCCTAATTTGTTATGGAAAAATACTTTTTGGAAAAGAATTAGAATTAGATTAACTAATCCAAAAGGAAAATTCAAAACAGAGTGAAATCATGTTCTGCAAAATTCACCACTGATTTGAGAAAGGCCAATTTAAACAGGTATGACTAGGTGAAAATTTCAGAAAACTGCAAGGAAATATAGGGTGAGCTCACAGAAAAGCAGGAACTTTTACACCAGGAACTTTCCCACCCTTTGATACAACCTCTTGGAAGGGGTATCATGTTACTGTATGTTGCCTTCCCAAACTTCATCATAAGGTTTAAATCTAAAATTAGATGAAAATTTATCAGAGACAATTAAAACAGAGCAGTGCTGAAATACGAGTTTCCAAATGTGAAGTGAAATTTAAGTCCAGATCTAGTTGGGGTTTTCGTACCAAAAATTTACACTTGGTTTAAAGGATTTTCAGTATGCTGAAAATAACTACAATTACAGTGGTTCAGAGAAGAAAACTACAGTATAAAAATACCTAATTAATTATAGTATATTCTGTTACATTATATTCATTATATTAAATAGACTTTAAATCTAATTAATTCATTTAACGACATAAATTTTATGCAAGAAGAAAACAGCTTTAAACTTAATCAAGGAAAAAAAGTACGTTTTAGGAGATTCTGAACTTTTGCTTAAACCAGATGTGAATGTTGGGCACACACATGCAGGTAGAACTTCGCTTGAAAGTAATGGGAATTACATTCTCTACCTACAGGGAGAATAGACCTCTGAGAATAAATCTTTTAAGCATTCAAGAGACATATGCCATTTGCTTTCAAAGCTAATATTAGCAGTCATCAAGACGACCATCATTACTTAACTATCCAATAAACTAGACCAAAACTTTTCTGTGTAACAGCACTTGTTTGCCTTTTATTTTTTTTCAGATATACATGCAGAGATTTTTTTCCCCTGGCAAATATAATGCTCAGTTTCATTTTACCCACAGCTCAGCCTCCCTTGCCAAATATAATAGAATGTTATCAGATTTAGGTTTCTGAATAATGAAAACGAGAATGACACCTTCAGTCTCCTTTAGTCTGAAACTTCCAAATACCTGAATTTTTGCAAGTAAGAGATCTAAGTGTGGGAACTGCAGTCTATACACCTTCTATCTCTATTGCAATGCCACAGAGAAAATGCAGCTCAGATGTGGACTTATCTTTATTACTCTCTGAAACATAAAATAAATATTGTAAGTAGTTTAATAAAACTATTTGCACTGGATCTGTTATTTGGCACAATTTATCTGGAATTTCACATTACATTCCTTTATAAAAATTAATTCTGGACAGGATTTTGAACTGCATCTTAACCGTATTTAATTTTTATTTTCCACAGCAGAGTTGAGGTTGTCCAAGCAGGTCCAATATGTTTTAACTTTATTACAATTACTATAAAGTCTCTAGAAATACATCTAAAATTGTCTTGACAATTTAAACAAAAGCAGATCTGTATGGGATCTGTAATTGTACCACGCTACATGATTTAAGCTGGCTAATAGTGAGCACACACTGAGCAGCTGGGAATGAAAAGACTGTGTGTGCTGGGAAAGAGAAGGGAGAGCAGAAGCAAAGGTTAATAAAGCAAAATGTATTTCTCTTTTCTTGCTCAAAATTTAGCTGCGTATTTACCTATATCATTGTATTAATATATGCAGACAAGGCAACATATATTATATAGTTAATTCTTTTTAGTCATCCTAATCCAATATTTCTGTTTTTCTTAGTATTTTTTCTGGTTTATGATTTTTTCTGTTTTACGATTTTGCATATTTGCATCTCTATCCCAGTTACACAAACATAAATTTTTCATTAAATGTGGAAATGCTTTATTTATGATACTAAGTAAAACAACTGTCTTACCTAAAAGTTAAAGGTAAGACAGTGCTTAAGATTGATTTCTTTTAATGAAATCTCATCAACACCATGCAACAGTTGGCTAAAATATAAAAAAAAAAAAAAAAAAACCGACCAGAGCTACATAAAAAAATTCAGGTTATTTTTATCAGAAGCCTTTAAATGAATTAAGTTTATAAGAAGCAAGCAGCTAAACTTGGTATGACCTACAATTATTTTTTACTTAAAATATTAAATCAAGTGAAAGACCATGAAAGAAAGCTACAGAAACTTCAAGATTATTGCCACTCTAAAAAAGAGATTTCAAGTCGTAGTTATAGCTTATACAAGACCATCTTTTTATTAAAGAACTCCCAAAGGTAAGTTATAGCATTAGCAGAAATCAAACCTAGCATATTTGTGCACATTTCCATTCAATAAGGTTAGGTCAGATTTGTGATTTAGATGCTCAGCAGATCCTAGCTCTACAGTATCATTACACTGTGCCTTGGAACTGAAGCTTTATACTAGCCTAATAATGACAAGGGCTATATAGGATTTGCACGAGTCCTAAATGCACAGCAGAGACCAGAGTTCATGGTGGGTGTCAGGCATTGCACAAATATGAAAGTTACATATACTTTTTATGCGTAACAAATATTATAGTCACTAGGAAAATTTCTTACAAACAAAGGAGATGGTAATTTTGAGTTAGTAATTTACATAACAACCCTTCCTAAGTATAAAGGTTATACTTTTAATTATATTCTTGGGGGTCCCCAAAAAACTCAACCGAACTATCGCTTTCATCTTCACATAATAAAAAGCTATGAAACAGGCTGTTAACTGAATTAAGTGCCACAAGGTCATGAAATAAAAGAACTATTTTCTTCTTTTCTTCTTTCTTTCTTTTTTTTTTTCAGGAGAGAAAACAGTTTACAAAACAGAAAAAGACTTGTTCAATGAAACAATCGGCTTTAGTTACAAGTGCAAAAGTCAGCCATGTGTACTAATTCTCAGTAATTATGATGCAAAGCGAACTCCTTGGGGACTTAAAAGTCAACGCCTGGCAATGGTTGGGCAAACAGCAGAGTGGAGCTAGTCAGGTGATACTGACCCCTTCAAAGCCCTTTGTGTTACTGAACAACCCAAACCATCCAAGTATCTGCTTGTCCTCCCTTTCTTAGGTGAATACAGGCTGATATCTAAAACATTACAATCTAGAATGCATCCCAGCACACAGCTCTTGCATAAGCAATGAATACACTCTAAGGAAACAGAAGCACTGAAGAAGGAAAATTTAAATCTGTGTTTGTAACACAATCCCAGCTGAGAATTAGATGTGGAAAGCGGAAAGGTGGTAGGGCAGGTGTCTTATAATATTCATCTTAGTTGGTTTCCCCATTTTAGACTCCAACACATTATGCACTCCTGTCTTCTTGCCTCCCACATAAGCGATTACTACATTGTGAAATTGGGTAAAAATCCAAGACTGAAAATTTTCAAAAGCGTTCAACAGTGTCCTTGCTGCTTCCACAGTGAAATCATAGGTTTCATGATGACTTAAACGAGGGCAAAAAGTTAGGCCAATACAATGCTGAAAGCTATAGGAAAAAAGCCTGTCTTGGGCATCTCATATTTTACACATATCTTTACATCATGAGAAAAAAACTCACCCCCCAAAAAATAGGCACTGCTGGTAATGAGAGACTCTGTTGCTAGTCTGAATTGGGTTTAAAATTACAAAAAAATCCCCAAAGACCACCTGCACAAGAAACAAGTTGCAACCTATCTACCTGGCACCAAACTATGCCCTTAAGTGGAGCATTCCAGTTAAAAGAAAACTCAGGGCACTCTGCCACCATACATCTACCACTACAACTTTATGCAGCATCTCACTGTTAATATTAATTTCTAATATCAAAGAGGACAAGCCAACATTTACAGTACATTTAAAATACATCTCAAACCACCTATCTCTTAAAGCAGATCCTTAGTTTACAGTGAACTACTGGCAAAAAGCTTGCTGCAGCATTCTTATGAATGACAGGTCTCTATAAAGAGTGCTTCTTGTACTGCATTAAAAAATTCACAGCAGTCTGTAAAATAAAAACTCTAGATCAAATGACATTTTAAATGAAAATTTTGCTGAATTCTCTATGGCTGCTACGTTCATGAGACTTTTTATTAGCGTAAGGGGCAAATACTTTTTACTCTGCAAGCACTTTATTGCATTTTTCCTTCATTTACAGCATGCTTTTCATTTAGGGCTTTAGAGACCCACATTCTTGTCTCCCTCCCCTTCTTTTTTTCTCCCCTGAGTGCTCCTAAAGTTACAGAACAAGGGGATCCTACCTGGCAGTCTACAACAGGTCAGTGATCAAACAGAAGGAGCAGTGAGACAGCAGCCAAATCCTGCCCCATCTCCTGAGAATTACAGAAAGCCAGGGCTTCTCAGCCTGTAACGCAACTGAGCCACTGCACCCTGAGGCTCAGATAATCGTAGTTCACTTTCTGCAAGCACATACAGCACAGATCTCTGCACCTACTGAGGTTAAGACACAAGCATTTGTTTTTAAGTTGCTGCTCACTGTAGTTTTCGACACAGGTAGAAGCTGCTTGAAAATGTGACCTCATCCGTCTTATGACAGCAGCAACAAAGACAGACTGAAAATATACCAACATTGCTCTGCCCCAGTGATCAAAGCTGGTTTAAATAAACAGTGTGCTTTATCTGTAGAATGCACTGTTCTTTGAACAACTATTCATTCTACCTAACTATTTACATTTGCTTGAACAAATCAATACACCAGAAAAAGTAAGCAGTAATATATATGAACAGACAGAACTAGACTAAATCATGAAGAATTATCATTTACTCAGTAATATGCCAGTTGTTCATTAAGATACTACTTTGTAAAAGCAAAACACTCTTAAAAACTTAGTGGGTTTTAAATACAACCTACATTCAGGAATGCATTATGCACTGAGTTAGCATTACACAGCCTACGTCTGCTATGAACTCAAAGAAGCATGAGTAGTTTTTGCCATTTCAAAAAGCAAGTATCACTGCAAAAAGTGAAAATTAGTGGGTGCAATAACACATCGGGAAAGAAGTTACGTGGCAGAGTGGGTGCCAAAAAGTAGTAACTAATTATTAACTTCTGGAAAGGTTAGCATGAATCCTCTTTAGGCCATAAGCTACAGCCAACATGAATAAAGACACATTCTTTATTAAGGAAACAAACTCTAAGCTGTGAGAATTATAGAGTGCAGTTAAAAGGCATGATGCACAGAAACATTTACCCTTTCATCAAGAATGGCTGGCCTATCTAGGAAAGAACTGAGATGCTCTAGTAGAGTCTGCTCTTGAACCGGATCTGTGGTTAAACAGAAGCCTTAGTCCACATAGCTCATCTTCCACACCACATTTTCATGACTCTCATATATGAAGGAAATCAAAGATACTTACACAGCCACCAGCAAGAATTTCTGCAGCCAGTGGGACAGAGCCATCTTTACTCATAAACTTATCTCTCACAAAATCGTTAACCTTAAAAAACAAACATTTATGAAAGTCAATAAATTAAAAGGTCAGAGAAAACATTCATCAGTTGCAAATTCCATGCAATTGAAAATGCAAATACATCCATGAAGTTACCAAACTACAAGGTATCAAACAAATCTTAGATTTTGTATTAAACATTCTAAAGCTATGATTTTCTTTCTAACAAAAATTTGAAGCATAATTCAGATATTTATTATTGAAAAAATATAAATCACTAATTAAATTAAAAATCTGAAAAAATAAAATAATCTAATATTTTAGACATGCTCACTACATTTAAATATAATATCAAATTAATATCAGAATGTTCAATACTAAGTTTTAATACAATGGCAATTCAATTAATAGCATTAAGTACCTTTTTTAAATTCATACTACTAGCTTTGGTGAATACTAGCTTATCAGTGAATAAACAATACATTATGATTGGGTTATAATAAGAAATTCTTCAGTGCCTTAAAATCGCTCAAGAAATAACAAAATTACAGAAGTAAAACATTTAGAAAAAATATCATGCAAACAAGTTCCTTTCTTACCAACAATTGATTACATGCTCATATAACCTCCTGTTCTGCTAGAGTCATACATACAGGAACCATGTGGAGATACAAAAACAAAAGCCCTCCAAGTCCAATAAATAGTTATTCATAATTATTAGTCCAATAATAGTTACTAAGAAGTGAAACTAAAGGCCTGCATGACTTACAAACAAAGAGATGAGCTGAACAAGTTGAATAAGCTTGTTATATTTTGGAGTGAGTCCAAAAATAAGTTTTCACTAAGATTCTTAAAATGTACCTATATATCTCTGCATGTGACTTGTATGTCACTGATACTGTTCACAAGTAAGATATTAACAGCTGCTTTGTGCTTTTTGTAATTAAGTTTGTATCAAGTACAAATGAAGGAATACACTCTACCATGTTGCTGACACATTAAGGATAAAAATCCTTAACAGGTTAATTGTAATTTGATGCCCTTTACAACGTGGAGAAATGTGAAAACCACCCATTTGCAAACTTACAGTTAGTTTTATGGCCTTCTCTGGTGCTACTCCTAATAGCTGCGGTAACAGACCTGTAACATGGAAATAGAGAATTCAAGCCATCGAGTAACTTGGTTTTAAATAAACAAATCAACAAATATATGTAGAGATCAGCACCCAGAAACGGGCGATTTTTACAGCAATTTTGTTATTATATTTAATGAGAGTACTTAAACATTCAATTTTGAGAACAAACTTGGTGCTACCACTTAAAGTGCTACCACTGCCTATACATACTGGTTTCTTTATTTTTTTATATCCATACTAGCTCATTTTATGCTTAAACACTAGTTCAGATTTGACAACTATGTTTCTGTACTGTCCTAAACTAACATTTATTTTCTGCATCTTCACACAAAAATCAAGACTTTCTAATGAATTTTGTGAGATACGCAATGCACCCACTTTAAATGTCATAAGTGCAGTACCTTTTTCTGGCAGAAACAATGGCATTAGATGGCAGAACCCAAGGGGATAGGAATCAAAATAATGCAAAACATTCAAACATGTATGACTGCATTCTTGAGCTCTTTGCCCTGCTAAATCACCAGTTCTTAAAACAGAGGAAGTTATGCTGCTTTCTTCCCAGGCATGGAATTTCCTATTTTATTTTGTTAAAAAGTGATGTGCTACAGAATTGGAAATGTGAATTTCTGACTGTCAGCTTCACTCGCTTGAAGTGAACAGTCAATATTTTGTAAACATTTGAATGACACAGACTAAAAATAGGCAAAGCTTACTAACAAAGCCTAGGGCTAGGATGGTGTTGCAAGCATTCATCAGCATAATGAAATTAGGACACCATCCAGAAATGTGAGAAAATCACAGCAGCTAGAGCTCCTAGTACAGACCCGTTTGTTTTAGTAGCTCAGGCAGCACCTTAGCCTATTGTCTATAAAGCCTGACATTTTCACCTATCCATGGTTTTATTTTGGGAAAAAAGACAATTAAGGTTCCACCTCTAAAAGTTAACTAGCTGAAAAGCATTTTCCTGTAGAGCCAAACGTCAGAATAACACAGAGAAAAATACACTTGCACTAGTTTAGTATATTCTTCCATCCTGCTACCATCCATCATCTTTACTAGTTCCTACTGATGCTCTTAATAAGGAAATGACATTGAAGAAAAGCACCATCTGACTTGTGGTATCAGAAGGCCCAAACATATTTATGTACTAATGTCCTTATACAGTACATATACATGCAACATTTACCCAAGACAACTATGACTGAATATTAAAATAAAAGGATACAGTAACACTAAGTTCATATACAGTTGATCAAAACAAAAAGAAATTCTGCAGAGTAAGTTAAATTTCAAAATTTGAATTTCTAAACAGTTTTACTTGCACAGGTGACTTGAATCCAAACCTCAATGAAAAAACATTAAGACACACAGAATTGTGTAATTAAATATTACATTATATGCAGCACTATAAAGAAAACACAAGAATATACAACATAAAGGATTGTTTCATTACAAAATTATCTTTGTAATTGTTATAATATTTACATCTTGCTATAAGACATGTGTGTCTCTATATAAACATTACGGCTAATGAATTTATATCTTCAGAGACTAAAAAAATGTTCCATATACTTTAAAAGGACACTACCTAATCCTAAACCTAATCCAGTAGAATTAGAGCAGGTCTGTAAGCAAAACAACACAGAGATAATTAATTTTAAAATCACATATACATATATTACACCTGAGCTATATATAACGTGACTTTGAAGCCATATTTTATCAAATAAATCACAGAAAAAGACATTCTAAAATATCAAGATATGAAATTATAAAAATAGTCCAGTTAGTGATCTGTATAAAGCTCTAGTTCTAGAAGCAACATAAGCAGGACAAATCACTGAACTGAAGACGGCCTTTTAACCATTTTTCATTTTTCAGGTCCCAAGACTTTGCATTTGTAAAGACCCTTGTAAAGTAGCAGGAAAAATGGGTTTATCTTGGCACAAGTTATTTTTTCCCACCTGGTTCATTCCTTTTGCATTCAAATCTGAATTGGATGGTTACAACTCAAAACCTTCCACAAAACTTGAAGGTAGAAGAGAAAGATTAAATAGAGTAGGTAGCTGTTAAAAAAAAAATCCAACAGCAGAAAAACCCAACTGGACAACCAAAAACTCAGACCATTTTTCTCTTTTTCTCTCTCTACTTCACACATGATTTTATAATATAAAAGTGCTTTGTAAGTTTAATTTCAGATAATGCTGTGTATGTCTACTGCAGGGTAGATTACAGTATTTAAAAAAGGTAGCACAGATTTTAAAACTGCATTTTATAGCCTTGCCAGACATCAGCAAGGCCTACTGTGTCAAGCATCTTAGGAAGGTAGAGGGACCCTTCGTTTGATCTCATATCTATGCAATAAAGCCATCTTTAAGTGGTACCTGTGCATTCTATATGCTATGACCATCAAAATTAAATTTTCTTTTCTTTATTGTTTTGATGGGAGCCCTGAAACACTGTTGAAAGATTTCTAAACATGATGAAGATGCTAAGTTTTGAAAGAAAGCAAGCACATCAAGGGACCCATATGAAAATGTCACGTTTCCATTGGGGTTATCCTGACATGCTGGGAATTTTTCAGTGTTACTAAGCATTAGCAGATCAGCAATATGATGCATACACAGATGGAGAACAGGCTTAGAAATGTCTGACAGTGTCTTAAAAATACGTGCCTTTTATAACATCAGAGAATAACATTTTGCACATAGGTAGCCTGCTAGTATAATACAGAGTAAACATGTTATTCAATGCATTTTTTTATATCCAAGGTTTTTTAGTAGCAATTATGATGTACCTCTTCATATTTGACACTGTTGTAGTAGGACGCTATGGGAAGGTGAAGGTATATGCAAGGGAGAGCACCAAGAGCTGCATTCAGTTTGTGACACTGTACAAGTTATTTTCTGAAAGCAGTCTAAATACATTGTGAATATACAATAGCTCATCCAGCCCAGTTGTGATAGCACTGAGTTAAAAAAAAATCTTATTTGGACAAAGTATTTTTTCAGATGTCTAACAGGGAAACTTCAGTTTCACACTGTGTAACAGAAGTAATTTTCCCTTCATATTAGAAAAACCCACTGACTGAAGGAGTTGTTGCTCCATCTAGGTAAAATATTTGAAACCATTTGGGCATCTTATAGGAAGGCAGTAATGGAATACTGCCAAATTTTTCCATTGCAGGATTCACACTAGAAATTGAAATCACCAGTTGCCGTTCAAGTAAAGCTCCCTCAGACTGGAAAGGGGGTATTCCTTGAAAACTTTGTGCTTTGACAGAACTTGGGGTACAAGATAGCTTGTATTTCCATTCTACAGAGATGGTACTTCATTGCCTAATTTGGGAGGAAAGCTTCAGCCACAGTCTTGATGTAGCATTAGCATGGGAGTCCATCAGTAATAATGAAGCTGGATGATGAACAAATGATTAAACTCTAAGATTAGATGGCATTTGGAGTCACTGCAGTGCCAGAAGTACCATCAAAAGAAATAAAACTAACAAGCTCCTAAACAGTTAACGATCACAGATGACAGTGTCTTCAACAGCATTTCCTGTCTTTTCCACCCTTTAGGCAAAGTCGCATTAACAGCATGGCTACCAAATGTTTTCCTAAGCTACATTTTATCTCTGGTACTTAAATTTCCCATAAATTTTCTATCAAGCACAGGTGAAATAATCTCTACTAGATTCACTGCTTAAGACTGTGAAGCAGTCTGTGACTCATCAGGTGGACTTCTGATTTAAATAATATTAAGAAACGTAGGTGACCTCATCAGTTGGAAGAGATCTTGACAAATCACAGCTTTCAAAGTTTTCTTATATTTGCATATATGTATGTATATACCTGTAAGTTTCTAAATATGCATTTCAGGTATAAATGTAGACACAGTAGTAAATTACAGGCATATGAGATAAGTATTCTTTTTAGCCATGCTGAGAAATAGGCAGATAAAAAATTTTTCTCAAATATACAGTCTTAAAAAAAATTATCTAAAAACACAGCTTTCAAATAATGCATATTATGAAAACTGCAGAGATTTATATAATGTTTGGGTTTGTGGTTTTTTTTTTAATCAAAGTATCTTCTCAGTGGAAACACTGATTACCCTTAGTACCAAACTGACAACAAACAAAATTTAGTACTCTCTTTATATCCACAAGATGGTGTAATTTATCCTTACCTGAGATGGTGGTTTAGAACATGGTTTCCAAGTTTGGAAAAAAATAATGATACAAAAAAGAAAAGTCAATTCACTTCACTGGGGGAAAATATGTGCCTGGTGTTAAAAATATCATCTGAAATGCCTGAGTTCAGAGTGGGGCTTATAATTACTGCTTGCTTGAAGTGCGTCATGACAAAGGGACCACTCCTCCAAATGTTTCTACTACTGTTTTTTAAAAGGTTTTGCATCACTATTCAGCTAAGCAGGAGAACTCTACCAATGACTACTCCCTCCTTCACTGGGGACAAAACCACCCACATTGACTTAAATCTGAACACATCACAGTGCAAGAAAGAATTGCAGCTACTGATGAGTAGCAAAAAGTAATGTACTCTGTAGTTTGTCTTAGCTAGTGTAGTTTTCAAGACCAGAATGAGATGATTCTTGCTGTATGTATACTGCATTACATTGGGTAATTATCCTAATCTATAAAATGCTCCTTTCAAATTTTTTTTGTCTTCTTAAGCTGAACTGGAAACTTCTGCACTCAGTTGTTCAACTTTCTCCAGCATCATCTCCTTAGAAAGTAAGTAACAGTGCAAATTTAAAGAATTCCATGGAGGAAGCTCCAGATTTTTAAGGAGTTTTCTTTATTTGACTCCTTAAAAGAGAAGCTAAGTCAGGATGCCCTTAAAATAGAGAATCTGTAGAAATATAGGTCTCAATTTGCCTCTGAAATGATGGTGTTCTACTAAATAATCCAGAAATTAGATTATTGGCCTGGGTTTAGAATTTCAGATCCACTAAACTGCCTGAGATTTCACTATTCAGTATTACTTGAAAGACTGAAAAGTAGTAAAGGGGATGGGGAATGGAAGGACAAGCTATACTGGTGAAGGTTCCTAAAGCTCCCTAAATTTGGCAATGAAAAAAATCACTCCAAAGACAAGGCAAGCAGATGGAGGTAAGAACACACATTTCTGAGTTTTAGGTTTTTTTCCAGGTGAAAAAAACCACTGTGCTTCAGAGTTTCAATAAGACAGAAGCAGGTAATAGTGGAATTCTGCATATTTATTCTTTTGAGATCCTGGAAGAAGCAGATATACATTTGCAGGGAATACATTTGCCTCTTTAGCGAAAAACTGTGACTTTCAAAGATTCTGATTGATATAAAGCCTTACAATTTAGAGACCATGTCAGTAATCTTTATTAAATTATTATGTCTACTCCAAAAATTGCCTCAAACTCAGTCAATAATAACAGACCTTTCCCATCTCCAATTGTGCTGAAATAATTAGAGAGCCTGTATTTTGCACAGAACCACTTAGCCAACCTCCAGTAACTCAGGTCATATGTGATAGAGTACAGATACATCACAGCACCTAGTTTTAATGTTGTTTCCCACATTGTCTTATAAACTGTTAATTTTTTTTAAATTGTGCATAGTTTTGCCCAATCATTACACTATTTTATCAAAATCCTCTGTTCTTCATTCCTGACTCAACTGCTTTTAGCAATTCATTTCTTTCATTACAATATTCTTATTTTTAAAAGTGCAAAAAGTTTCTAAGCAAAAATGAATATTCTGACTAAAAATGAAATAAAGATTTCAAGTTTGAAATTATCCTCAATGGATATGGCAGAGAGGAATAAAAGATCTCAATAACTGGGACACCAGAAATATAATTTACTTTAACTCTGTGACAGAGAAGAACTGCAGTCTCATGGAGTAGTTCCTGATTCTTTATGATTCCTTCTGAGTTACCTGAACTGACAGAGTGGATACCACAACTGGGACAAGGACAAAATAAATTAAAAAAAAAGCCACCATCTAACTACAGGCACTTACATCTAAGATATCCAAAGTTAGGATGATTTACATCCTGAACAGAATCTTCAGTGGGGCCTTCTGCATTGACTACAAAGGCAGTTCGAAACAGATAACTTCCTAACTTGGGTGTATTGGTTATGTATATATATAGCTAAGTGGGTTGAAACCCAGCAAATTGCTCTGGCTGACCTCACAGTGACAAGCTAAGAAGAGGTACATATAAAACTTGATAAAGATGACTATTTCCAATGATTAGTCAGGCAAATGCAGTTGGTTCAGACAGAACTTTTTTGTCTAAAACATATCACAAAGAAAGATCTGGTTAATAACAAGGCACCATATTTTCTTTGTTTTTAAATAGAAAGAAGACAGATAAGAAAGAACTGTGAAACAAAACAAAAAAAACCCAAAACCAAACAACAAATACTCACAGATGATCTAACTTCTTACCAAACAGGACAAAACACTACTGGTACTAAGGACTGCTAAGGAAATGAAAACTTGACTAACAGTGTATTTTTGCTGTAGGAAATTGCTATTGTTGCCCTATTGCAGATGAGGAGGGACAGGACAGAGAGGTCCTACAGAAATGTTCTCATTACAATGAAGTTTTAATTATCAATAAGTTTGCAAACCTTTCTCCTCTAACAGAGAAGAAGCAAAAGCACAAACTAGGCAGAACTGCAGTCTTAACAAAAAATGCTTAAAAATCCAAAGTGGCATGAAACTCTTATTAATATCTTATCATTACCTTTTAAACTTACCTCTATAAAGCCCAAAGAAACCTTCATAACGCAGCACTTTCTTGAAGCAATCAAAGCTGTTTTTGTACATAAGTTCGCCCACAAAAGAGCCTGTAGAACGCTGGTTTTGCATTCGAGTTTTTACCAAATCAATTGGGTAGACTGCAGTGGCTCCAACAGCTGCAAATAAAAATCAAGGTATAAGAAAACATGATTTTGCATTTGCAGTGTTTGACTGCAACTGTCATCTTTCACATTTACATCTAACATATCAGTTGTATCTTTTTTCTCCACGATATATTCTGGATACATTGAACTACCTCCCACAGTTTTAACCAAAAGCACTTCCTGGCCCTACCTCACTGTTAATCGTGTTCTCCTGAAACTTGTTTGGTGACAAATCAGATAGCAACACCACCTGGAAACTCCAATGGCTCATAAATTCCAAAACTCTTGCAGACCAAATGATCTTATATGATCTTCAATCTTACAGTCATCCTGTCCCTTAGACAGAGCTCCAAGGGCAAGTCTGAGAAGCCTTCTACTCTTAAATGAGAGGCAGAAGGGGAAGAAGGGCAAAAGCAAAGAAGAAAAAACCCAAACAGTGAAGATGAATCTTCTTTTGCTCAGCCATGACTAACCTCCAGCAACTGAACCAAGGGCAAACCTGTACGCTGATTCTGCAATCTGGATGAGAATAGGTCGAGACGCATCACCTGAAGCTTTCTGTCAGGGCAGAATTTAAAGCAAAAGGAAAGAGAAGAAAAATAATCAGAACATCATAGTTCACAAGAGAACATCTCATGAGCAGATAGATCTAAGAACAGAGATACCTGGAAAAAATCTCACCATACACTGGAGATTTTGTTTGCAATTATCTCTTTTTCACTGATTTGTAAGTGCCATATAACACAGCCTCTTCAGACTGGAATAGCAAAGAAAACAGACTGATACTACAACAAAATTATACAACTCTAAAATCAATGGTCTAAAGGGCATACATATTGCATCTTAAGTCATTAATTTTCTGCAGCTAAAAGCAACTCCAGTTTGGAATTTCTTTCTACTGTCGCCAAAACCGGGTATATCTATTACTTCTCAGGCTATCAAAACAAGTATGCAAGCACTGTTCATACATATTAGCTAAAGGAAAATAAAGTTTCATAAAACACCCGCACAATTTCATTTTGTTCACAGTCTATGGGTGCTAGATTCAACCCAACGAAAAATAAATTTCAGAAGTGCTCCAGATTTAAAATTACTATCTGATGAAAGAAAATAATAAAGAAAAAGAAGTTCTGCAGGGGCTTTAAACCTTCCATACTTACTATCACTTTTTGTAATACGTTCTTTTTAGAATACTACAAGTAAAAGGACAAAATAAATATATGGATATATTTTCCTGAAAAGGTTTTAGTTAATATTCCAATGTAGGTGGAATCGGCCAGAAAAGAAATTGAAGGTATCAACGTAGCTGAAAATCTTTTCAGTCTCAGCATCAAACAGCTGACATTAAGAAAGAATTGAATGGGAAAAATGAAAAGGTAGGACATATATGCAGAAGAAACTGTAAGATTTAAGCAGGTTCATATATCCTAGCTTCTTAGAACGATGTAAATCATACTAGCAAAGACAGTGGTCCCAAAGCAAAAACTGAGGAAGCTGTTACTTTCATCACCACATTTTTGGCTACATTTTACCGCCACCTATTGTAACTTATATTCCTTGACATTCAGCCCAATGCAAATGCTTTTAACTCCTTTAGGAGTCTTCTAGGAATAGATGGTGAGCTTTTGGGAGCCAACTCATCTGAATTCATCCCAGCATCATCAACATTTAGTCACTGCACAAACAAACCACCACCCCAGATACTGTCTTGGAGTGGTGGTGGGGGTGTTCACATGTAGGGGAGGGAGGAGAAGAAAAAAGAGAAGCAAAAGAGACGCATGTGTACACACACACACACAGAGGCCTGGCTTATGGCCTGGTAGTCCTAAAAATGTAGCCTACATCAACTCATTGTGGTCAAACTGGCGCCTCTGCACAGACCTAGAGCAGGAAAAAAGAAAACCAACAAAAAAACCCTTGGTCTCACAAGACACAAAGTTAAGACTGCCTTAAAATAGAGACAGAGAGAAACAGAAGGTTTAGTTGTAAATCTATGTGTATAGAAACTTGTCAAGGAAAATCTAAAATATAATAAAATAATATGAAAACTAAAAGATCAATAGGTTTTGACATTTAAAGAACACTCCTATTTCTTTTTGCCTCAAACACAAAAAAAAGTTCATTTGTGGTTATATCACTTAAAGTAAATACCCTATAGGTTTTGGAAATGAAGACAATAATAATGTTTTTACTGAAACTGTGATATTAGTCTATACATAATCTCTCCTGTTTTGATATTCAGCAGAGCATAAAGCAAAGCAGAGAACACTCTGAAGCCAGGAACACGGATGTATGTTAAGAACAAGGGCTGCCATTTAATAGGCTAGATACTGAATTTTACCATCCATATATCAAGCAGGATGTCTCTTTTCCTCATTAAAAAGAACAGAGAGCAACAGAATCACGAAACATAAACACCTTAATTAAGTATACACCTAATATTTACTGAATGGTGGGATGACACTCCTACACATTTTATCTTTCCAAAATAAATTACATTTGACCTGTCAAAATACAGCCCAAGAGAAAGGGGCACAAAGAAGAGACGGAAAGAATATGACACAGGCTAAAAATAAATTCTAATAAGATGGTATTACTCACAGATATTACAAAACACAAGAAAAAAGCAACTTAGATGACAACACAGAAGAAAGTTGGTTATCTATTTACCTGGCACTGGAAACAAATAATAGAATAGCATTATACTAGATTCTGTTCTTACCTGCCTCTGAGCCTCTGCCAGATTGTAGGGCAATGTCCCTTCCTCCAGAGGAGCAATTCTTTCAATATCAGCTAACGTCATGCGCCTGAAGAAATTAGTTCAGCTTAGTGTTTGCTTAGAGATGGGTTTTCAGATCTCAAGAAGCTACTCGCACGTGGCCACTACACTACACTCTCCTGTTCCCCAACATCACCTTCTACTCCTTCCAAGAACTAGAGAGGAGGAAAGGAAAGAGAGGAAGATAGATAACTCTTCACTTACCCCCGTGGCTCATAAAGATCTGCTAACTGAAACAAGATGTCAACTTCCATGGGTGTAACCTGACCAAATTTCTGAGCTGCCAGAACAAACTCTTCTGCAACAGAATAAAAATACAGAAAAGAAAATGCAATCAAACCAGAAGAAATAATCCAGAGCACCCCAAGGTTGCTCTATATTTTAGTATAAAGTACAAGAGGCTGGCTGGAGGGGGGTAAAAGGGGAATAAAATTGACTCAACACAAAAGTGGTTTTGCCACTACATAAACATGTGATTTAAATAGTCAGTCCTTCATGCAAGTAACTACAACTCTCTGGTCTTAAAGCTTAGTGCTACCAGCATAATTTAGGATATTTGACATACGGTATCAATCAGTTGCAGGTCAGAAGGAAAAAATAAAATAAAAAGCAAACAAAAAACCCCCCAAAACAGGAGTCAAGGGATGTGGAACTTTTCATGCATAGTCCCAGTAGGCCACATTAATGAAACTCTGGCATTGCACAGGGAATTCTCTATAAAAGTGGTTAGATATAGCAGATAACATCTTGTTCCAAGCTTGTAGATCAGCTTACTGTGCCGCCAATACAAGTTTATGGAATTCTTCAACTACCCTTGAAGGTCACTTTAATAGGCTGCCAATTTGGCAGGAGTCCTAGGAAGTTTTTGAAACTTTTAAATATCTTTACATACTTTCCTCACCCTGCCCCCCCCACCAGTTTACTAGGACCTTTTTCTGATTGAAACAAAATGAAAAACCTGGAGGGTGGACTCCAACAGGAGTGTACAAAACTGAGTGGCAAACCAAGGAATGCTAATGAGACAGGATTTTTTCCCCCTCCCATTGATTTAAAAGCATACAGATGAGGTCTTTCCCTCCATCCGCCCCAACCAAATGCCCAAGAAAACTTCCAGACTGCAAACATTTCTACCAACCCTTAGTGACTTCCACGTCTTTTCTATTTCCAGCCAAAGTACTGTAGATCTTTCTAATGAGCTCCATGTTGTTAAGGAGAGAATTAAATCCATTAAAATAGGAAAAGCTGACCTGATGGGAAGTGGTACCTCCAGCAGCCTGGAGTAGAGACAGTAAAAGAAGAAAAGAGAAAGGAGACTGTTACAAGCCTAGGAAAAATATCAAAATAAAGATTTTCAAATGTTATTTTTAAAGAACAACAGTAGCATGGGCTTGCTTTTTTAAAAAATGTGCAAAATAAAGAAAACTATGAAAGATTATTATGTTACTGAAACTAATCATGACCAGAATATAAAACTCCCCCATCCTAAAAATCTAAACAAATACATATGCAGGATTATAACAACATAACTAGAAGTAATTTACAAAGTTCAAGTTTCAGTACTACTTCAGTTGGAAATGTTTCATAAGTTGGCTTATTTCTAGTAATGAGGAAATCTACTTCTACATGTAAAGCATATTACTATACAGAAAATTTCAACAAAATAAAAACATATTCTTAAAAAGGTCAACTGAAACTTTTAAATTCACAGGCATTTCAAGTCATGGAAAACCAGCAATAAGCTCTCAGGCTTATATCAGGCAGTCAAACATAATAGGAACAATAAGGTTCAAACAGTTATTCATTCTCAGGTGAGAACTGAACCTAAACCTTTGTTTTAAAGTGGTGTTGGGTCTGCACATAGAAAAATTACTGGATCAATTCTCTATTTAAATTACAAAATCAGCAATCAAGCAAATTTCAGAAAAAAAATGCATAAGCTTGCCAAAATTTAATTGACCTTGAGGGAAAAATCAAAATCTTATCTGATGTTTTATGAGAGAGCATATGACCTGAGAAAGCTGGTAACAAGACTGTGAAGGAACCATGGAAGTATCAGATCTCACTGTCAGTCTCTAAGTCTTCTGGCTATGTTTTTTGCTGTTTGCATCTTCCAAAATTCTGATCAGACTTTGCAATTCTCATCACTTCACACATTTCCCTGGAATTCTTCCTTGCAAGTCAAAGAATAACAGATTTCTTTAAACCTGGATATAGCCAGGCTTTGCATTACTTGGAAAGTGCTGCTACAAGTTCCTCAGATTAGAAACTGTGGTCAAAACCAAATGTACCTTTTTTAATTTCTTCAGTGAAATTGCAGAATTGCAATATTTAATTTGGTTTGTGCACTTCAAACTGATACAAAATGTACAGTCAAGTGTAACAACTACCAGTCAATATACAGTGAATGCCCTTGGGTAATGTTCTGGTTCATAAGTTGTCCCAGGTACTTGGAAATTACACTCAGGAGCTTAGAATTTACACTACAAACCAAGTTCTTTGAGAAGGATATCCTAAGTGGGATGCAATGGCGTTCTGACATACTGACACAGTCTACTATGATGGAGTGACTGCAAATAGCCAGGAAAATGCTAATTTGTAGGCCATTACTAAGGTCCATATACATGCTTTGTCTTTTTTCTCAGGAGACCAGGAACATTGAGGATATGTATTCTGCAATAAGGGTTAACTTGCATATTGTGTAGATAACAACTGCTGAACTTAAAACATACATCCTCGAGATGGACTACATGTCACACAGAGTGGTCAAGGTACATAAAAAAGGAATCCCGCATCTGTATTCCAGGTCTTTGCCAGCTGGAATACCAGAACTACTCACAGCTACTAGACATTCTTCTACAAATGGCGTCAGCATGTGTGGCCGGATAGTGACCATAATGTCCCTGAAGTCCATAGCTGTGACTCTTCCAGACTGAGCACTGTCTCTCTGTACAAAAGCTTGTTTTGCATGTTCTAACTGTATCTCCTGAAAACATATAGGGGAAAAAAATAGTTAAGTTCAAAATCATCATCTTAACACTTAGATTTAATATAAATAATGCAGTCTTACAAGATTTCTCATACTTAACAAAACAGGACTACATTTAATCTAATTGGATATTGTACCTCTAGGTTTTGTCCTTTTCTATCAGGAGCATATATGGTCTCCATCACTGAGCTCAATATCTAGGACAACATCATGATTTCTTTGCCTTCTGGACATTACATTGTGCAATTCATTTAACTGAGAAACGGAGGACACATATCAACAGCCAGTGCAGGTAATCTTCCACTCATGAACATTAAAGTGTTCCATGATGTGCATTATCCAGTATATTGAATGTGTCACAGCAGGTCAAAATACTTTCTGTAAAAGTGCTCACTACTCCTTGAACAAGGACAATGCAATCATCAGAGACTTCCATGTAGAAACCTACTAATCTGGAAAGCATTCCCTGAAAAAGCATCCCCATTTAAAACATAAAGGTTTTTGTCTACAAAAGACACCAGCAGTTTAATTCAGAACTCCTTGTATCGTGACTGATTAAAGATCAGTTCTCAATATTTCAACAGTAGTAACGGGCATAAGCATTATCTGATACAACCCTCCGATAATATCATTTTGTGATTCTAATGTACCACTGAGAGAAAAGAGGAGAAAAAAAGGCATTTAATCCCTCATACTGTATCTTTCCTACTGTGACCTTCACCCTTTCTTCTTAAATTACTGTTAGACTACTTTTTTTTTTCCCATTTAAAAGAAACAATCAAGCACTGATAGTAACTTGATAATACATGTGAACATTTTGTTCAGTTCTACAGGTTTGCAAAAAACCAGAAATATATCTTTTGGTGATGTAGTCAGAGCTCCCAGTCTGTATTTCTCAGCTGAATGGAGGAAAACAAATCATTGTCATGTCTTCCCTTTAAACTGCAAGGATTATAAAAACTTCTTCATTGGAAATATAGGGCTTAGTCTGAATACATACTCATAATCAGTTATTCAGAAAATGGAATCAAAGCAAAAATATGTCAGCAATACTAAGCAAGTCTTGTGGTGGACCATGACACTATCCAATTATTTCCATTATATTTGCAAATATATGCCTTAAAAGACATATTAATCTAGGACTCAGGCTAGTCAAGAACCACCATCATGTTGTGTTCATAGTGAATATGATCTCCTGTAAGTTGATATTTGTCTTACAGCAGCCTTCAAGGAAATAGAGTGAAAGGCAAAAGGCAAATTCAGACAGAGTAGGATCAGACATGCCAGAGGCCTGCATCTGCCACTCCCTCCCTCCTTCTGTTCATTCAGCTCACACTGCCACTCAAACCATGATTGTCTTTTCATTTGCCTCCTGATTCCCCCAATTTTAGTTCTAATTTCTAATTAGAACACTGTACCATGACCTGAAAGGTACGATGAAAACCTCCTACTACATTAGGCACAAGGAGGAAAGGAATGGAGGGAAAGGACTGATCCATGCTTCACTCACAAAATTATTCAGAAATTTCTTCTTTTGATGGGAAATGCTTGTGGGGCTTATAATTTGAAGTGGTACAATTTCAGTTCTGCCACGTTTCCTTTACATTACAGACCCCTACGTGGAGGTGTTACAATTCAGCAATAATACTCACTCTTGCTGGATGCAGCCATGTAAGCTCTTACTTCAATTCATTTGAGACTATAATTTGAACAGAAATTTGTAAGCAAGCAATTTTGGAAGGTTTATGGTGGACGAGTACATGAACACGAAAAGACTTCATCAGCTTGAGGCTGGCAGCTACTTGGGAGGCAGAGAGCTCTGAAAAGGAATTAGGTATAAAAACTCCTGTATCCTAAATACTCACCACCTGGCAGGTGTTTGTTATTAAATGGAAGCATCACCAAAGAAAAAATAAATTTTATTTAGCAAAAGGATTACATGGGAAACTCTGAATATTGCTTTCTTCACCTTCCCTCATTCAATTTCTTTTAACCACTGAAACTGCTGGCAGTTGTTATGTTAGAATCCAGCACTAAGATGCAGTAAAAAAACCTGTATACCATTTGCAAAAGTCCAATCTGTTACCATCCCTGTAGACCCATCAGTGAGTCTGGAGGTATGTATACCATTGGTGGGACTTTGGCTGACAGTGACGCCTCAGCCACAGAACAAAGCAGGGCTTACACTCCAAAGAGATACATGAAGTGCATGTTTCTTGTCATCACCTAGCTAATTGCAAAAAGGCTACTAGTACTACAGTTGAGCACTAGCACTAGAAAGAATTATCCCGCTTGGTTAAAACACCTGGTCAAGGACTCAGTGCTGCCATTTGCTCATCTTTGTCAGCCAGAAAAAGCCATTTAGCTGCAGACAGACAGCAAGACAAAACCCTGAATGGGATGATGTCAGTCTTCTGGAACTCCCTATTCACACCTCCTCCTTAGTTCAGAATGTAAGTTCCAGTTCAGAATGGTTTAAGCATACTGCAAATAGATAGAGAAGGTTGATACCACCTTCTCAGAAAGATAGAGACCTTCTAGGCTACAGTTATTTTGACCAGTGCTACATGTCCACTTGCATCAAGTGGAAAGAAGCATAGGGATCTTCAGCCACCTGACATTCCCAAACCATGACCATGGATGGCAGCATGGCATACAAGAACGTGCAGACCATTACATTGTAATACAGTCTCAAAACTAAATTTCACCTATAAAGTCTGTCACAAACAAACCAGACATGTCACTTTTCTAATCATTGCCCAATGCATAACTCCTTTAAGTGTTTACCTCAAAAGAAAGGCTATCCCCTCAGTCTCCACACCTGAATGCTGAGATAACTCACAGCACGACTAACTACATTTCAAAATGAGGCTCAGTAGCTGCCAGCAATTTATCCTGGAATTCTTTGTGAGATGTCTGTAACATCACCTGTGTTGGGTGTATGCAGCTAATATAAAAAATATCACCTTAAAAATAAACTGAAAAACAATAAAGCAAAGCTGTAGTCTTCAGAGTTGCTATCTGAGTTGCAATAATTTTTATTATTTCACCTATTTCGGTCCCTTATTGTTTACCTAGACACATAAAGGTTTAAAGAAACACAATCCTCATTACTTTGCAATACAAATCACACATCCTAAAGAACCTTCTCTGACTAGACTTTCTGTAAACTTAGATATACATAGAAAATGAGCTTCTTCCTTGATGTTGGAAGTCTAGAATTCTCCCAAGTAGCATATGACTGTGAAAAATCAACTTGTACATCATGGCAGGCACACTGGCACTAGAATTTTAATGAAATTATATCCTATCTAGAGATTTCACCTCAGCTTCCACTTACAGCTCATTAAAAGCTTCTTTACTTTCCACTTAGGTAGAAATTTATGTTTGCGTTCCATCCCAATGGATCTACAAGCCACCAGATACAGCACAATCCTTGCCACTGGAGCAGATCCCAGGGTTCAATTATAGAGAGTACTACTTCATCAACCAATACGCTGGGTATAAATGAATTCCCAGACAATGTGGAAATGGATTTACCAGGCCCACATATAAGCATATGTTAAAATTCATCCTGTGGAATAGATTCTACACGCCAAGAAAGGGGCTGATGTTGCTCTTCATAAGGCAGACTTGCCAATTAAGTGATGATGGAACATGACCATATTCAAACAGATGTGATGGATATATACTGGAGATATATGAGCTAATTTTAAGCTAGCAAAATGAGAAGCAGGGTAAAACAACACACCTTGAGCTCTAAGTTGATGCAAATAGATTGTTAACTGTATTAGAGCCAAGGACTTTGGAGGCTATACTTTCAGGCATCTCAGTTACTGCAGACAGAAAAAGTGCTGGCACGATATAAATATTCAGCATCCCATATAAACTCTTCTTATTTAAAGCCACAAGAGATCCATCTCGTGCATGGATAAAATATACTAATGTTATTTTCCAAGTACCTTCAGCATTGCCAGAAGTGATGATTAGCTCAAATGCTGTGACAGATATCAAACATGAATGTAAAAGAATTTGAATCTAGCTAGATTATTACATTAAAATTTGCAAACTGCATTGTACTTACAAAGCAGTACCTGAAGCACCATACAGAACCATCGGGTCCATGTTAAGTGCAATGTAAGTGCATTCACACATCAGGAATGCAGAAAGGTAATTTGATATCCACTGTGGTCTCCTGTTGTCTAAGGTCCAAGGTCTAGACACCTGATCAAGAAGACTGACTCACGCACAGGCAGAAGGAAAGGCTGAATACCAAAGGTTACAGAGCTTAAAGGAAGATTTCTATGCCTGTGAACACTAACTCTCCAGATTGTGCTGAGAACCATTTCTGTGCCCAAACTTCTGCATCTATAATATATCAGCAGGGAAACTTATGTGATTCAAAGATTTACAGGTCTAGAAAGTGAGTAACAGATGTACCCAGTTACTGGGACTGACTGAGCATCCTAACAGACTGTACTGACAGCGGGCAGCTTCAGTCTTAGGAGAATTAATTTATTTGAAAGTCCTTACTGTCTGCACCAATGTTGAGAGCATCTTTATTAACAGCCTTTGAACTTATCCTAAGTGTACCCCACTTCTCTAGAGGACACTCAGAATCATCATCCTCATTCTCCAGTGTTCTTCCTCCCTCTTTCTTGTCCTACATGGATCATCACCAAAAGGGCTGTCTGGCTTATGAGGACCACTGACGTGTTCCAACACAACCTTTCACTCTGCCCTGAAACTAGCTAAGATTCACTTTTGCAGTAGAGCCAGTTTAAAAAAAAAAAAAGGAGGCAGTGGCAAGACACACCAAAATGAAATACAACTATCCCCAAAATATGACCACATCCAAAAAAATCCTTTCAGATAGTAGAAAGGAACACCCCTCCACAGGATGAGAGAGCCTAGTAGTTAGGACTCATCTCCAAAGCTAGAAAGCTAGAAAGATATTCTAATTCCTTATTCTGTCAGAAAACTGGTCTGTGCCTTAGCTACTTAGGAGTTACAATAGTCAGTACAAAACCTGGGGGAATACAATTTCATCATATGATACCTGACGTCCTCTTCATACAAAGTTAATTAGGCTCTGTTCTACAAAGTCAATTTGAAACATTTGTCTCAATAGCATTATCTTAATTATTCTTCATCAAAATGATACCACCTCCTACTGTGAACTAACATACTTGTGTAAACAAGAAAAAAAGAAACATTGCAATCTTGAAGCAGGTTTCCATTTGAAAACTCTCTAGTGTAAATACTAATACAGGCATTAAATATTCAGGAGGCATTCAAATAAAAACTCACGTGTTTCACCACTTCAAGGATCACTCTTCCTACCAAAAACTACTTTTAACAGTACCACTGAAATACAGTTAATGTTTATTTTTTTATTAGCATAATATTTTACTTCCTGTAACAAAGTATCCACAAGTATGAACAGCCAAGAATTCCTTGCAAAAAACAGTATTCTCTTCTCTATATACCACAAGCAAACTATGTAGCATTGCCCTATCTGAGAGTGTGTGGAAATGGCTTGCAACAAAACATTTTCATTGGATATCATCTCTGAATTAAATACATATTTGGTAAACATGCTGTTTACAGACAAAAGTACTTAATACTAGTCTAGCAGGTGAATCCAAAATGTTCAGTAACATTCTTTGACTCATGGATTTAAATAAACAGGAGATTTTCAGACATAAAAGTCTAGGTTTTTAATTTCATGTCTCTGTCTACACAACAGTGTAGAAAAAAATCACCTTCTGCATTCAGGTGCTAAATACAAAGGAAAAGGAGAAAACCTGCGCTAGTCTGAATCACCAGTTTTACCAATAGCATATCCTATTTATCAACATACTATACAAGTCCAGCAGTCTGACTGTAGAAGCCTCCACTTGGTCTATATTTCAACTTTCCTAACAGCACGGTATTTGGCACGTTTGCAAATACTTTGATTCTTGCATCCTTCTTATTACTCTTGACAAACTGCATTGTATTAGACCCACCAGTAAAAACTGAGTGAACTCCGCATATGTTAGGTGTCTTTTTCTATCCTTTCCAAAATGCAGCTGTACGAACTCTGAATTCCAGTTAAAAGGAATGTGCTGATGAATTGTGGTCTGGCCAAAAACTTGCTTAGCATCCTCTGGGAAGAAAAGAAAAATGTTTATTTAATAATAAAATAAAACAACAATAGAGACAAGCATATAAACAAATATGATATTTTGTAACGGGAAAGCAATACTATTCTTATAAATTACTAACATATTGTGAACTAAACTTAAGTTTTTTTGTTTACCAAAACCATCAAAACCATCACCCTCACAAATAGTTTCCAAATAATCTTTTTATTTGTGAAGTTTTATACACACAGCATTTGATTAGAAGAAATGCAGATATTTCAAGTTTCAAAGTCAAGCAAGAAAAGATTAAAATTAAAAGACAATTTATAAAAAGATGACTAAAGCTAGCCGATTTTCATCATAATCTTTTCAAGCTGCTAACAATGAAAGTTTTGTGTCACTATAATTCAGGCTTTTGAATTATTCTGAGCTCTCATGATTCAAACAAATCAACTTTATTTCAATTATTTCAAGATCTACTTTTCTGTAGTTAGTTACAGGAGCAGTGACATGCAGGACAGGGGATGAAGGAGACATGGCAGGCAGGAACAAAAACTTATCCTCACCTCCAGCACTAAGCAGACTTTAACCCTAAATATCTTCTACAAGGAGGGGGGCAGTGCGACAAGTATGTTTGATCATACCTACATGCAAGCTTCAAAGTTTAGTTCAGGTTAGTAGTCACAGCTGGTTTATAAAACACTCTGCAGACTGGTAATACTCAGCAGTTTTGGTGAAGAAGAAACTATTTGATACACACCAAGCTCTACAGTAATAAGGACCATACATTGTGTATATTTAACTAATGAAAACAACAATAAGANCTGAGGAAGTACTTGTCTCAAATGACAGTGCCCACTTGTCTCAGTCAAAAATATAGGGCAAAGATATCTTCCAAAGACAAGCTCAAGGCCAGAGGTTCCCAGCTGCTATACACCTTCCTAATTGCCGTACGACTACTCCAGCAACACGAGCCAAGAGCCAGTTCTTGTCTCCTGCTGGTTCCTGTGGGCACAGAGAGCTGGTTCCCATGAGACACTCCCTACCCAGAGGCTGGGCCAAGAGCTGGTCTGTTTCCTTCACACTTCGTGGAAGAAAGACCAGGAGTCCAAACCACGAGCTCCTGTCTGTCTCTGTGAGCAGCAGAGCTGCAAGACAGTTCCCAAGCATGGCTGGTGCCTGGGGTTGAGAAAATCAGCACAGCTTTGTGCTTGCCTGTGTGCAGAACAAGCTGGGAGCCACCTTGCTGGAGCCAGTCTCTGACTGGGAGCCACCTTCCAGCTCATACTAGTGCCACAAGCAAAGGTGGGAACTGACTCCTTGGGGCCATGAGGTCGCCTCTCCTGCGCACATTGAGTTCTGGCTTCTCATTCAGTCCATGCCAGCCAGGCACAGCAGCTCTGCTGCTGCCAGGAAACCCAACCAGTGTGGAATCCCCCATTTTAAGCAAGAAAGCAGGAAAAAGTGAGAGCAAAGTGGCACAGCTGAGAGCAAGGAAGATCTCAGGAGGAGTCCACATGAATGAAGAAAAAATGGTCCCAAGGAAATGAAAGGGGCAGGTGTCCTGTTGCACAGCCCCTAATGCCCTGCAGTTGGTGTTACCCACAGAGACAGCTTGTTCTAAAGCAAGAAGGCTTCACAGAGAGAGCAGAGACGAAAGTGCATACATCTTCCCATCTCTCAACATAGTCAATAGTTTCACCTTTACAAATACAGCACCCACTGATCCCAGCGAATCAGTGGTGAAAGAGCAAGTTGGATTTAACTTACAAACACAAAGACTGACCCCAGTTAGCCTCAAATTCATAAAACTCATAACTTCAAGTCTTAATGTACTATGAGAATTTTCTCCAAGCAAAGTCAGTGCCCCCAGGACAGCCTCATTGTTCATTTGTATCTTCAAGCCCCATCACAGCCAGCTTGGATCTTGTCTGCCAGCATTCTCCAGGCGCAAAATTCTGCTCTCAAGGCAGTGGGAGGGAAAGTCTATTTGTTCAGGGTGAGGTCCTATCCTTCCACTTGAAGTTTCCCATTTAGGATGTTTCCCCCTGACACAGCTTGAGGCACCTTGCCACATGTCATTGAAGATCAAACTGCTTTCTGCCAGATTTTCTACAAAGAAGGCAACGGCAACCAGCATGAAGAAAATAGCCTGTCTTGCCAGCAAACAAGAGGAAATAAAGATTGTCTCTTCCTGGTAGTAACCACTCTGCTTTTCAGAGGAATAAAGATATTCCCAAAACATCTCTGTCACTTGTCTCTACACAGAAATCAGATGCTCATCTTCTTCCTCTTTCCCTCTCATCCCACCTTCAGAATTTCCCCAGAGCAAGACACTGATATTGTGTGGATTAGATTAGGAATCCATCACCATTAACCAAAAGCTATGTTTGGTTGGACTCCAGACTTGCCTTTGTTAAGAGAAAAAAAGGCGCATTCTTACCTGATGCAAGGTAAGAGAGAGCAAAACCTTAGCTAGTATAAAAGTAGTCTCAAACTCCTTTTGATGCAGCCAGGCTCCACACAATCTTTACTTCAACTTGTTAACATATGAAAGTTGCAGAGTGTCCTTTGATTATGCCACTGTAATTTTATTTTAGTTTGTTATCATACATTAGCCACCTTAAAGGAACAATGCATCTTGCTCCCCCAGCTCTATGTCTTGTAAACCCTCTTTGGTTGGGGCCTTAAAGAAATATTCCAGTTCAAGAAAATCAAACATAGAATCATAGAATGGTTTGGGTTAGAAGGGACCTTAAAGACCATCCCATTCCAATTCCTCTGCCATGGGCAGGGACACCTTTCACTAGACCAGGTTGCTCAAAGCTCCATCCAACCTGTCCTTGAACACTTCCAGGAATGGTGCATCCACAACTTCTCTGGGTAACCTGTCCCAGGGTCTTACCACCGTCACAGTAAAGAATTTCTTCCTAACATCTAATCTAAACCTACTCTCTTTCAGTTTATAAACATTCCCCCTTGTCCCATCACTACATGCCCTTGTAAAAAGTCCCTCTCCCTCTTTCTTATAGGCTCCCTTCAGGGACTGGAAAGCTGCAGTTAGGTCACCCCGAAGCCTTTTCTTTTCCAGGCTGAACAATCCCAATTCTCGTAGGAGATGTGCTCTGTCCCTCTAATCATCATGTTGTCCCTCCTCTGGACTCAGTCCAACAAGTCTATGTCCTTCCTGTGCTGGGAACCACAAAGATGGATGCAGCACTGCAGGTGGGGTCCCACCAGAGTGGGCAGAATCACCTCCCTCAACCTCCTGACCACATTGCCGATGACGCACCCCTGGATACAGCTGGCTTTCTGGGCTGCAGACACACATTGCTGGCTCATGTCCAAACATCAAGTGAAAAGAATGGCAGTTTCAGACTAAATACGATGTTTAATTATTGGCATTATAAATGGCAAAGGAACCCACAGCAATGAAACTAAAAACCTCATCCAGCCAATTAGGAGTATAGTAAGGTCTATATCCAGGCCATTTGCATTTCCTTGTCTGTTTCAGAGATTAAAGGCTACAAGCATGCCTCAGAAGTTCATGAAAGTACAAATACCCTCCAAACAGCCCAAGCCGGAGATGCACACTTAATTTTTGCTATGACTGGGAAGACACAGACTACCACATTAGTGTAGATATAGTCAGAGAACTCCACATGCTACTTGATGTTTTCACAATCATACTGTATATTGATGTCAATATGAGTTGGCAACTAATACCAGATGCTTTTCTGACAGAGTGCATGTTTGATTATACAGTGCAGGCAGCTGACTGGAAGATTGCCTACTGTGCTTCTACTGATTCTTTGATGGCATGAGACGTGGTATCCTGTTTGCCACTGCCTTTTTACACATACCCTGTACTTCCTTTTTGCACTTATTTATGGTTCACAAACTCCTATGCTCAGTGAACAAACTCACATATGCTCAGTGAACAGTGTTTTTCCTTCTTTCCTTGCTAGGTCTCATCATCCATTCATCTACCACGATGTCACTGTCTCAAGTCTCATCTGTAGTCAGATTGCCCAATTCAGACAATAAAGACCATTCATTCATACCCCATGAACAAATCTGAAGTGTTTAGCCTGTGATTTAACCCTCAAAAGGTATCCAAATACATACCAGAAGTCATTCGAAGTTATTGTTCAGTTCTAACAGTATCATCTCCTAATCATCTAAGTCCAGTATTAAAACAAAAAATGGACACATAAAAATGTATTTTTGCCTTAAACCTGCAGCTGAAGTTCCACAGCTACCCATAAGTCACTTAAAACAGCAAAACAGAGAAGCTGCAGTGTGCTCCAGTAGCCAGGAGTTATTACATCTTTTTTAAAGGAACCTGTCTCAGAGAGCTACAGAACAATTTGTGATGAAAAGAACATCTGATTGCTATTAGAGTAACCAGTCAATTAGATCAGGTTGCTCAGGGCCATGGCCAGTTGAGGTTTGAATATCCCCTCAATAATCTCTGACCCAGAAGACCAGGGTAAAGGAATGTCAGAAGGAAGATTTTCCCTTGGTCAAGGCGGATTGGGTTAGAGAACACCTAGGCAGACTTGACATCGACATGTTCATGGGCCCTAACGGGATGAATCCAGGAGTGCTGAGGGAGCTGTGAGCTGACACCATAGCTAGGCTGCTCACTATCATCTTTGAAAGATTTTGATGATCAGAAGAGATGCCTGGAAGAAAGCAAATGTCAGCCCAGTCTTCAAAAAGGGCAGGAAGGAGGACCCAGGGAACTACCAGCCAGTCAGCCTCACCTCAATCCCTGGAAAGGTGATGGAGCACCTCTATCCACATGGATGACGTAGTCAGCATGGATTCACTAAAGGTAAATCATGCTTGACCAACCTGATGGTTGGTGAAACAACTACCTGGACAGATGAGGGGAGAGCAGTGGATATTGTCTCCCTTGACTTCAGCAAGGCTTTCAACACTGTCTCACAACATCCTCATAGACAATCTGAGGAAGGGTAGACTGGATGGGTGGATAGTGAGGTGGATTGAGAACTGGATGAATGTTAAGTCCCCAGAGGGTAATAATCAGTGGCACAGGGTCTAGTTGGAGGCTTGTCACTGGTGGGGTACCCCAAGATTCAATACTGGACCCAGTATTGTTTAACTTGTTCATCAATCACTTGAATGAAGGGGTAGATGCCTCCTTAGCAAGTTCCCTGACAACACAACGCTGTGAGGAGTGGCCAATACCCCAGAAGGTTGTGCTGCCCATCAGAAGAACTTAGACAGGTTGGAGAGATGGACAGAGAACTGTCTGAAATTCAACAAAGGCAAATGCAGGGTCTTGCATCTGGGGAGGGATAACCCTGGGCACCAGGACAGGCTAGGAGATGACCTGCTGGAAAGCAGCTCTTCAAAGAAGGACCTAGGTGTCCTGGTGGACAAGCTGTCCATGAGCCACCAGTGTGCCTTTGTGGCCAAGAAGACCAACAATATCCTAGGGCGCATTAGGAAGAGCACTGCCAGCAGTGCTCGGGGGAGGTGATCCTGCCCCTCTACTCAGCCCCAGTGATGCCGCATCTGGAGCACTGTGACCAGTTCTGGGCTCCTTGGTAAAAAAGAGACACTACTGGAGAGGGTCCCGTGGAGGGCTACAACGATAATTAGGGACTGGAGCACCTCTCTTACAAAGACAGGCTGAAGGAGCTGGGCCTGTTCAGCCTCCAGAAGAGAAGACTGAGAGGGGACCTTATCAATGCAAGTATCTTAAGGGAGGGTATCAAGAGGATGGAGCCAGGCTCTTCCCAGTGGTGCCAAGAAATGGGACAAGAGGCAACGGCCAGAAAATGATGCCCAGGAAGTTCCACTTGAATATGAGGAAGAACTTTATTGTGTGAGTGTCATGCTTTGAGAGCCCTAAAAATTTAATTCCCTATCTTCAAACCCCCTCAAACATCTCAACTCAATGTGAGATGGTTTTTTCGAGACAACCACACAAGACTTAAAATGGGGAAAGGGAATATATTACAATGACTGTACACATAAATAAATAATAATAATGGCCAGTCTTCGCGAGCGAAGATTTGGGAAAGGTCATTAACCCTTCGAGCCTGCGCAGTGGATTTTTTAGGTGAGACACAGCGTGCGCTGAACTGAGCCCACCCTTTAATCCTGAGGTTCATCTGCCGGGGCCGAGCAAGCTTGGACAGTGGCAGTGAGGTCCCCAGGACGTAGGTTTGTTTAGAGTGACCTTCTCTTAGATGGATTGCCTTACAGGGCTGACGAGCTCCATCTGCCCAGGGGGCTGGGAATCAAACCCAGGTCGCAGCGGTGAGAGTCCTGCACCCTAACCACTAGACCACCAGAGGCCCCAAACATAAATATTATAATACATTACACACACCATCTCAACTATCTCTACTATGATAGATCAGTATTTACAATGGATCAGATCTCTTCTCCCTTCCAAATAAAAGTCCAGGAGGGAAGAAGGAAAGGTCCTGCTGCTCCCCGACCCCCGCAGCCATCTCACATTGAGTTGAGATGTTTGAGGGGGTTTGAAGATAGGGAATTAAATTTTTAGGGCTCTCAAACCATGACAGTGGGTGACTGAGCACTGAACAGATTGCCCAGAGAGGTTGTGCCGTCTCCCTCACTGGAAATATTCAAGAACTCTCTGGATACAATTCTGTGCCATGTGCTCCAGGATGGCCTGATTGAGCAGGGAGGTTGGACAAGGTGACCCACTGTGGTTCCTTCCACCTTTACCCATTCTGTGATTCTGTGAGTACCTCCAAGGACGGAGATTCCACAACTGTGGAACTGGGCAACTGCGCGACACTAAAGCAGTATTTAATCAAAATATCTCATAAATGGAAGTTTTAAAATACATTTTAAAACAATGTTTAATTGCTTTAGTTTTAAAAAGGCAAAATGTTAATGCTTTAGTGTCAAGAGCCGTAACAGCATAACAAAAAATCTAAAACTAGAAAAAATTACAACCATTTGTGTGTTTGCGTTGGTTGAACCAGAGCTGTCAGAAAGCAAAACAAACAACAGATTGAAGATTTTAAATATTCATTTTTAGAAATCCATGCCATCACTTTTATCAATCTTTAAAAGAAAAATCAACTTTGAAACTCAAATTTAAAATAAATTGCAAGGTTCTAAAACAAATAATTGTCTCTCCCTGCATGGTCTCTAACTAAGAAATAGCTACCTTGTCATTTATTTCTGATCACTGTATGAAAGAGTTGTTCTGTTTTCCCTCCAGGTGAACTGCCTGCTGATTTACAGTGGGGATTTTTGGTCCTTTAAGTCTTGGGGACTTTCTTCTCTGCAGTGTACTGATGTGTAATGCTTACTGTACAACCAACCATACTGCATTCAAATTTCCATTCCTGTGATTCCATTTCTTTTTCATTCTTATGACATTCCATTTCCTGTGATTAAGAAGCATAATAGAAATAAAGCATGCTTTGGAATAACTACAGACACTCTTGACACAAGGACCATCAATATTCCCCAAATGAAATCTGGATTTATAAATATTAAATTTAAAAAGGAAAAAACTAAAAGTCATTATCCCACTGTATTTTACATTTAAGAAAAGTCAATTGACAGAACAAGCTAGTAAAATCTTTACTGGGTACAGTCCATAAATATCTGGCATATAAAATCTGAAATTTTTTCAAACTATTTATTCCTGCAAGGATATATATTTTTCACACAGTGTCATCAAGTCCAGTAAAGTTAATACAATCTCAACACAATCTCAAAAATTTCATGATCATATACAAAAATCCCACTTACCTAACAAAATAGCTGCAAAATTTTTGCAAAAATGCTGTCATTCTCAGCTCTATTTTATAGATGTTCTATACATTTTTTATTTGTTACTCCTTTACACAATTAAATTATCTGAACATGGTATAGAAAACCTGTGCCAAAACCCTGGGCCTTGAGAAAAAAATGAGATTATCCTGATGATATTTGTAATAACAGCTTCTGTGAAGAACACAAGCTACCTCCTGCAAAGAGGAAAACAATTTTGCTTTGATAAGAGTAGCTGTTTCAACATTATGACTAGAAAACCCCAGCCCTTTGCCAACTACCAAGCAAGACCTCACCTAAAGCCCAGAGGAGATGAGAATAGAATGATTTCCACAGGCTTTGGTCCTCACTGGCCACATGAAACAACTCCACATTCTCCATAAGCTCCATGACCCTGAGTGCACCACCAGGTTCTGCAACCTCTTTCCCATGACTCAGGCACACACACAAGGGATAAGGGGCCAGGCAAAGCGTTGCAGGAGAAAGAGGTGAGAGAAGCCTCATCTCAGCTCCTTTATCCCTCTTGCTTGAGGCTTGCTGTAGGGATGCCTGCACCTTGGTGACCCCAGCCCCATGACCTAACTTCCCAGCCTTACCTCAGATCTGCCTCATCCCTATGGACTTGTCTGGCTGACCCTGGTCACTGTCACCAGACCTGCTTTTCTGTCTGTGCTCAAGTAGTGTGGGACTGTACCCTTCATCAGTGAGAGCTGTGCCCATGTCCCAGCCTCTTGGCACCCACACTCAGCTCAGCGTCACCGGCCTGGTGGAGCAGCTCTTGCTGCTTCTGGACACAATAAAATCACAGAATCTTAGAATATCCTGAGTTGGATGGGACCCACAACAATCACTGAAGTCTATCTCCTGGCCCTGCACAGGACACCCCAAGAGTCACACCATGTGCCCAAGAGCATTGTCCAAATGCTTCTTTAACTCTATCAGGCTTTGGTGCTGTGACCACTACCTTGGAGGGTCTGTTCCAGTACCCAGCCATGCTCTGAGTGAATAACCTTCTTCTATAATCTGACTTAAATCTCCCCTAACACAGTTTCATAACATTCCCTACGGTACTCCAGCTCAGGACACTGGGACCCTCTTAGCCCATCACTGGTGTTGAAGACAGAGGCAAAGAAAGTATTAAACATCTGTGCCTTGCCTATGTCCCTGTTTGTAAGGTGACATCCTCGTCATGTAACGAGCCAACTACCTTTTGCAATTAGTGTATTTAAAAAAACTTTTTATTTTTCTCCACAATACTGGCCATCTTCAACTCCAATTGAGCTTGGGCCACACGAATTTTCTCTCTGCAGTGGTGAGCAGACTGTCTATATTCCTCCCATATCACCCGACCTTGCCTTGACTGGGCATACACCTTCTTTTTTTGCCTTAGCTCCAAACAAGATCCCTGTTCAGCCAAACTGGCATTCTACCACACTTGTTTGACTATAACATTTTGGAAGTACAATAAACTTGTGCAAAAACATATGTGTACAGAGATATGTGCATATATGCACATCAGAAATACTCCAGTGACAATACTTTGTATTATCTTGTTTTACTGAAAGTGTTGAGGTTTATCCAAGGTTTGGGTTGGCTTTTGTTTGGGCTTTTTGTTTTGTTGTGTTTTTATTTAGTGTTATGAACTTCAAAACACAGCTAGTTAGAGTTTATTTCCACCTTCTAGAATGATGACTTTTATTTTGGAAAACATATGTTGACATCACATCTGCTCAGCTAAGATGTGGAACAATGGGTAGCCCAAGTACTGTGCTGGGTTTTCCATTTATCCATATTTATCCAGAACAGGTACACTCTGAATGTACAACCACTAAAATCACCTTCTTCACCGCTGCACTGCTTTATTGAGGAAATAGTTGGAATAGTTTTATAGTGGCCATGCTGTAAACTAAATAACATATTGAAATAGTTTGATTACTAAGGACAGCAAAGGAAAGGTACTCACCCTTCCAACTTCCCTCAACAAAGCAGTAAGAGCAGGAAGGGTTGTCATAGCCACCTTTTTCCACAGGTTAGAAGCCTTGAAATAATAAACTAATGGTGTACTTCTGTACTTTCACTTCCTCTTAATTCCTCACAGAACATGGACCACAGCCTATTTTGCAATTCTGAATTTAAAAAAAAAAATTAAATTAGGTTATTTCCTTCTTAAAATATGACAAGGAAAGTATTTGGTAGAACACTCAAAGTGAAGCTGGTAGGGTAGAAATGGAGCACATAATTCAAAGATAACGGGAGTATATTACACAACTCAAGAAGGGTGGAGGGGTTGCTTTGAAAAAAGATAGCAGCTCAGGTCAATGCAATTTATCTGTGCTCTATCATGTAGTATCACCACCATTTTAGAAAAAGATGCATTCAAAAGAGCGCAAAACCCTCCATTAGTCCACCTGGTCTATTTAGACCAAGATCAGTTTCACCTGCACCTGAAAAATGTGGCTGCACATATATACTTGCATATAAACACCTAAATCCTCCAGAATTTACTTTTTTTGATAATTTTCTGTGTATGTGCAGGCCTGTGTAAGTGGTAGCTTATTTTTTCATAGGACTAGTTACTCCAAATTCAGAGAAAATTCCTAAAGACAACATTTAACTCACATAATAAAAGCTATAATTTTAACCAATTCAACTATGTTGAGCTAGTCCAACTGTGGACTAGTGCTGAATTGTAATGGACAAGCAGGGGTTTTTGCAGCTTAACATAAGCCAGTGTTGCTTGTGTGTAACCAAAGCTGTCATATCAAAGTCAGTGCCCCATGTGGGCAAGTGAAATCATCATCTGGACTCGTTTCTGTCTTCCCTATCATGGAGATGTTAAAAACACAGGACTTAAAATCCAGACTAGTGAACACTCTTTTTTTTTTTTTTTTTTTTTTTTAACACTGGTAGGGGCTGATTTCACTTAAGTTGTCCAGGAATAAAAATTTACTTCAGAATTCACATGATTGTTTCCTACAGCAATTTAATATACCAACTAAAGTGACAAAAGCAAACTCCCACCTCGAAGAAATTATCCTAAACTTTACACTTTACTCTCCAGCATAGACTTGAGAGCTCTATGTCTTTAACAGCTATTTTGCTGAGATAGGTGATGTAAAAAAAAAAAAATCAATTTCTCGTAAAGCATTTACATACATTTTCCCTCACTTAAATACTTCAATTTCAAATACACCACAAAATGTACTCCCACAACAGTACTGTATTAGTATAAAACTATTTTAGTTCAATTAAAATGTCTAACTATCTACCCCCAAATCTATCTAAACTGTAATTTTGACTTTGAGCACTTCCAACACGTTCTCAGTTTTGTTTTCTTTTATCAGCTTATCAAATCAGGTTCTGCATTCCAAATGTTAGGAAAAAATAGTCATTAACTGCTAGGTAACAGCAGATTTTCCAATTTAGAAAACTAAATTACACACACCACAAAAATATGTGTATTTTGCTATCTAAAATTTCATATTAAAATCTGTAATTACAAAAAATCTTCCTAACTACTAAAACCTGCTGAAGTTTTTACCTTCTAATCTGCAATTCCAGGACAATTTGAAAAGAGGATGGGAAAAAAAAAATCTTGATAAAAAACAAGCTTAAAGTGATATACTGCTCCTGACACGTTAAATACATTCTGGTGTGGAAGCTTCTGGTTCCTCCCTAAATGCTGCCTAGTAATCATGATGGGCTTTTTTTTTTTTCCAGCAGGATATACAGATGGCTAACCCTCAGCTTACTGTTAACCAAAGAGTGACCTCATATAGTTGAAACTTACTGTCAAATTGGCATGTTCCCACCTTTTCCACACCTATTTTTTTTCTTTTTAAGTAGCATGAAGTAGCAGCAGAAAGCACAATATTTTAGCCATCTGAGCATGTGGTATTCTTGAATTATCCCTCCAACTGGAAGTGCTCTCTGTTACCTCTATCTTTTAAAATTGGAGCCATTATAGTCAATTGTGCAAATCTACAGTTGGCCTTTCATAAAAAGTGGATTTTTGACCCACTGAACTGGAATAGCTTCTGAGCAGTTCTTCAGATCTCTGACAAGATACCATACAATACCTGCATGCCAATCTGATACTCGTATGTATCTACATTCAGTTGTTCAGAAAACATTGCTCATAAGTCATTCTAAAAGTTCCAAAAATCAAAGTGGTTCTTTTTGTAGTAAAAGCTGATCATTTAAACAAGTGCAATAAAGCTCCACATATATAAAAAAATGGATGCCTTCACAATGGTTTTTCACCTCCAGATAACATATTAACACCTGGAGTCCGTCAATGGAAAGAAAAAACTTCTGGTATTTGTTGGGCTGCCCTTAGAAAATGTATTGGTTGACTTGGCACATCTCCAGGCAGAAAAAAGACTGTACTGCGACAGCCCCAATGGAGGCAGTCACAGCAGGGCAGTGAAGTAGGAGACTGGAGCCTCCCACTAAAAGTGGTTACTTCTGTTCAGATGTGAACAACATCCATTTTGTGGTTGGAAGAAGCAACAAAGGCTGTACACCTGTTATACACAGAGGTGAGATTAAGACCAGTATTGGTAAACAAATGCCTTTCAGATGTTGTAAGCAAACTTTAAAGAAGATAACAACAACATAAATTCCCCAAATGCCCCCAGTAAACCATAAAGTCCAGTACAAGTCCTAACAAAAAGTTCAGCATGCATTCCTTGTCAGGAGAGAGGCACTAGCTATCAAACTCAATCAATTTGGTTATAACCTCATTGCCCTATTCAAACTTTTCAACAAGGACAGCAAAGTCGTACAGGTTAATTTTACATTAATGAAAACACTAGAACGTGCTTGTGCCTTCATGATTTTTCCCAACCCAAATATCCATAATAAGCTTCAACTTCCACCTCTTTGCTGAAATTGTTCTCACTTTTTTTATCCTTTTACCTTTCCTGTGCTCTGGTTATTCGTGCTCTTGTCATATCTAAAAACCTACTAATTCACTTCCTCATGACATATCCATACAGCATCCAATTCCTCTTGGCCCTGATTTTTGACTGAGATATGTGTGCACTTCTGTTACCTGTGCTAAACACTGCAAATATCACAAAAAAACTCACAAAAAAACAAAAAAAGCAAAAACAAAAACAACAACAAAAGTAGGCTCTTTCTAAAAGTACCATCATCCTCATCATCCTTTTAAGTAAGTCATCCATTATTGGCTTACTTAAAGGGTTTTCAAAATTTTTCCATTTCCCTTAAAAATATTTCTACTTGAGTTGTGAAGATCCATAATATCAGTTCACTGGCAACAGCCTTACATTTCTTTATTAGCTTTCCTGGCCTCCTTAGAAGTGAGCAACAAACTGCCAGCACCCAAAGACCTCAAGTTTGAAAAGCACTAGTCTCCACGTGGGCATAAAAATTAAATTTACCCCTTTTGCTCTGAATAATAATAATTAAAAAAATCAGACCACTTTCATCAAGGTAAACAGCACAACCTGGCTAACTAAAATAAAGGATCACTTCTATTTTCTCCATATAAGGTAGTTGGTGGATAATGCATGTGACTCGCATGGAACAGCTGATGGAATTGGGTTTTCTTAACCCGGAAAAGAGTGGGCTAAAGGAGGCCCTCATTGGTGTCTAAGTTACCCAACGGGAGAGCGAAGAGAGACACACAGTGGAAGGACAAGAGGCAATGGATGCAAGCTGGAACATGGGCAATCCCAGACAGGCCTCAGGAAATTATTTTCCACTATAACAGTGGTCAAACACTGGAAGATGCTTGCTCATGGTGGCTGCAATCTCCATCCCCAAAGATATGTAAAACCTTGATTAGATGTTGCCCCCAGAGCAACCTGGTCTTGATGATGCTGCAAGGGTTTGAACCAGAAGGCTGCCACAGTCCCTTCCAACCTGAATTGTTTGATGATTCTATGATCATTCCCAAGAAAACAACAGAACGTAACCAATAACAAAGAACAAACTGAAACACCAAATTTCAGTTATGGATGATTTAGAAAACTAAATTGCATTTTCTTGATCAAATGAAATCCAGCAGTGTAAAAGGACAAAGCTTCTCATAATATTTAGAATGACAGATTCATTTTGTATCTAAACAGGCTCTATTTTACTTAAGATGCCTGCGTCAAAGTCTGTCTGGTTATGTAACATTAGTTAAAAGTTAAAAAACGAAACAAAAAAGTTGACATATGTCTAGAAATTAAATTCTCCAAAAATAGTCAGAGAAGATTTCAAAAATCATTTTGAGGAAAACAAATATACTAACAAGTCTACTTTACATCCTCTTGTAATTAAAACTGGCAATTATTTGTGCAAAATCCAGTAAAAATAACAAAAAATATCAGAGACTAAACAGGTTTTGCATTTGTAGTGTTGCCAGTGGAATCATCCTATCTAGGCAGCTGTCATTTATAAACCAACACGTTTCACTGTATAGGTGAAACTGTGATGTGTAAGCTAACACATCACTAGCTACAAATGGTTTCTAAGCAATTTGAACCAGCAAGGGAAATGTCACTAATAAATACTGAATATTGCAGTTTATCAAGTGATCAAAGCTTACAGCTCCAGCAATTTATTTTGTTGGTTCAGATTTCATTTTCCCTTGCTTTATATGGTATTGACTGTACCACGCTGGGCATCACTAAGCTAGGTGTTGTGCAAGAAATAAAAAAAATTATAGATTCTATAAGAAGAACCAAGTCATATCAGCAATTACAGTGCAAAGCACAAAATAAGTAACCCTCTGTAACAAAAGCAAGAGCTGCCTCACACAATCTGAACCTAATTCTTTGGTCATGAAAGCAATTATGAAACTCCTGTAATAATTCTTTGCATATTGAAAAAGTATCACAGCATTATCATAGAGGAAAAAACTCTGAAGCTCATCACAATAGCTGTATAGCTATTTAAACCGCTGTTAAGAGCCAGTCCTTTTAGAAAGTTTACAAACAAGTATTCAGGCAATTTAAGTATCAGATAAGCAAACAAGAATGCTTAGTAAGATGTATAATGTGTTTATCTAAGAACTGTACTGAAATAATTAATAACAGAAACAGCGACCCACAATAGCTGCTGCCTGCATGTCAATAAAGTCTTGTTTAGAGACAAAGCAGAATACATTACTCAATTCTGCAGTTGTTATGCTTAGCAAACAAAAACTTGGGCTTTGCGTTCCCCATTTCCTTTGTGTTTTTGGTGGGTTTGGGGGGGGGTGTTGTTATACTTTTTTTTTTTTAAATTAAAGAACTGACATTCTACATCATACTCATATTTCTCAAAGCAGTGCAGCACAGCATCCATTTTGAAACAGCTTCAGATTGAATTAGAGGACCTTTAAAAAAGAAAACCAAAACCATAAAATCACATAGTATACCACAGCTACATTTCACTAAGAACAAGAGCAAGAATGTCTGGTGGAAAATTCTACTTTAAAACAAATCAGAATTAAAATCTCCAAAGCCAGATTCACGATGGTTAGCAGCACAGACTCAGGCAACCTCATCTCTTTTTGTTTCCTTTCTCTGTGAGCAAAACCAACATGGACAATTCTTATTTTGCCCTTCACTGGGGCTGGGAGAATTGATATCAGACAAGGAAGGTTCCAGTTTGTGGATATCACTGCTATGGTATTCACTGCTCAGAACTGTTAGGTCCCATCTTTTCATTTACCCATTCAAAATTAAAGATGAAGGTTACGATGAGTTAGTTTTTAAACACTGACATTTTTATCCAACCATCTTGCCTTTTTTTAAATGCCATCTAGTAAAGAATTTCAAAGGGCTCAGCTTCTTTAATGAGGCATTAAAATACAGTCATACGACAAAAAAGCAACTCTACTAAGTCTCTTAAACCCCTGGACTTACATTATCAGCTTTTATGTGCCTGTCAACACTCAACAGCAAGAAGCAATGGTTTGCTCTTTGCCTCGAATTTAAAAGCCAGCTAAACTTCCTCTCACTTTCCTGCTGAGAGCTTTAACTCCTTGCAAACTGTCAAAGCTTTGACACTTCAGCAGCAGGTAAATCTAAGACATGATGTAACAGCCAGGTGTACTCTCAATCAAGCACTGGCCACTAATTTACTAGTGGCTATTTAATTCACCTCAAAAAGCAATAAACTAGAAATACTTCCCCCCCCTCCACATACCCACACTGCTTGCAGATCAGCCCTTTAAATAGATATTAGCCCTGTCAAAGAACCAGGCACAGTTAACTTTCAACTTGAAAGAAGTGAAACATTTAAAATTGTAGAGATGTCAACGTATGGCTAAAATGCAAATGCATTTCCAATCCAGAAGCTAACGTAATAGTGCAGCATTTTTCAAGAAAAGTACATGCAAAGCGTTAAATACTAGAACTTCTTTAACCAGAACATTTCTCTGAATATCCACAGCCTGGATGTGGCATTCAGTGTAAAAGCTAATTGACATAAAGCCCATTATTAATTCATTTTACAAAGGTGCCAAGCTAAGTGCAGCTGTGGAAGAATAAGATTTGGACAATTTGCTTAGTAGAAAATGTGAAGTTCACAGCTGAGAAGCCCTATATTCTGTTTGGTATAAGCTAAAATATTTACACCATTATTTTACTGTACAGAAAAACAGTGACTGCACAGATAAGCCATGCTGTTTCTTTACCAAAAAAAAATGAGATACAGACTTAAAATGAGATCCTTGATATACTACACATAACAGCAGTATACTGAAAAACGATCCTTTCCCTTTTCTTCTGCTCTTTTCACACCATAATTCCACAGTATACAAAACCCCTATTTAAGTCTCCTAACCTTGATAAGGACTTGATACCATTCTCATTCAGGTGAATGGAAAATGATCTCATAATTAACTTCAAAGATGCATGACTAAGGCACCAAGTGCCAAAGCTACAGGACAGTATTTTAGTAATTTATTTATGAAAATATTAGGTGGTTTTTTTCACAATGCTATTTTTTTTTTAATTTTCAAAAAACTTTTTTTTTTTTCTTGTGACAGGAAAAAAGATAGCTTTGTCTAAAGATCAACCATTTCAGCTGAGAATGCACAACATTGAGACAGCTCTCCCACTCTCCTCACTCCAGGCATTTGCTGGGGTAGTAGCCACAAGGTACTATACAGAAGTTACAAATACATTTATGGTTTCAAAGGGGGAGATGAATGAATTAAAAGAAAGCTATCTGAGGTTCTGCCAATGTTGGCTTGTCTCCTTTTTTCAAATATCTTAAATACAGCCTGGCATGGGATTTTGTCTCATCACTAGAAGGACTTCAATGGACTTCAAATGCCAAACAAATCCTTTGACTCACTGTGTCAAACCCCAAGGGAAACACTTGACAGCAGGAAATATAAGAACAAGAATGCCAAGAGTTAAAAAGTTAAGTTGGACTGATTCAGCATTCAGATCAAACGACTACAGTTACTCTGAGATTATTAATGAGTACTCCAAGCAACCGGAGGCTCTGACGCAGACAAGAACCTGCACATCACAGGCATTCCAGGAACCCTGGCTTGTCTTCTCTGGAACAAAACCTTAGCAAAATGCACACTCCCTCCTGCTTTAAAAGCATGGCACCTCTCATTGCCTCTCTGTCCACAAACACAAGACTGAAAGCCACAAAATACTTCCTTCATCAAGGTTATGATCTGCAGAAATTTTTCCTGAAATTCTTGCAAATCTCTTAGCATCTGTAGTACCTTTTAAAACATTGCACACAAAAAGTCTTTCACAATCTCAACAGACAACCAAAGTAATGAAAAAACAAAACAGACACAAGAAGAGACAACAAGTCTTCTCACCTGCTGCAACTTCAAATACAGATTTTTGGAGATGGTAGAATGAATACAATGATGCTTCAAGCAACGATAACAGAACCTTGTTAGTTCAAACGGAAAGGGAAGGGCTTTTTTAACTGAGCATAAAACATGGGTGGGAAATATTAGGAAAAGACAGTGTGAACCATATATTTCAGAAAGACAGAGTCAACACCATCCAATTTTCGTCTTACTTAAAACTGTTTAACAACCAATTAATAAAACTTGATACACAGGGATAACCATGTCCAAATGTAGATTAAAAGTAGCAATTTTATACAGTTTAGGTACGTAGCAAAATAATCCCCAACAGTTTTTGAAGAGCAAACTCAATAGCAGAAGTTATTAAAACTGCTAATTTTTGAATCCTTTTTCCAGATAGAATGGTAGGTGGCAGATATTCCTACAGATACCAAAAGCCGTCTCTAGGGGATCTAGAAATAAACAGTCTTCCTAATAAGGTTTTTAACTGGCCTCAGTATTTTTCATGTTATCAATGCAAACACCACACTTCCAATGCAACCTGAATTTGGTGGGGTGGGGCAGCAAGGGGACATGTAATAAATAATTTATTACTGTAAAATCTCATTGAATAAATGTTTAAGCTTTAAAATTCAGCCATCTTGAAATATAGCCAATTTAAACAAAAAATAATTCAGGATAATTTTAGATCCAACATTCACCCAAGTCTTCTGGAAACTTTCCTGTGGTTTTACAATCATTTCCTCTAGTCACCTTTCACTGCTCGTCTGAAGACCTGCACAAGCATGTTGGGGAAGAGAAAAAGAGAGGTGACCAGTTCTCCAGAGAAAACCAAGATAATTACCATGACCTTGGCTTTATACTGTGCATACATAAATGATTAAAAGAATTCAGACATAAAACTGCTTGGCACTAGTGTAGTTCCACTGCCAGTCACTGCATCTCCTATAGTAAATAGAAGGTGAAATAATTTGGCATAGGTAGAGATTTTTACATTAGGAATGTAAAACAATCTTACCAAAAGTAACTTCTCCTTTGCCAGTCTTGTCAAACAGCTGAAAGGCTACTATGAACAATGCATCTGGAGCACACAGGACTGATTCAAATGCCACAAACTCTTGAAAGGATATCAACCTAAGGGATGAAGTAAAAAGCAAGAGCTATGAAACCACTTGCTTGCAGAATACTGAAATACAATATAACATACATTATACAAAAGAAATAAGATTACAACCAAAATGTGTACAAACTGTTATCAATAGGGATTAAAATGGAACCTAAAATGCCCTATCCTCAATGCTTTCAGGAGGCCTTTATATCACTAGACGGAAATGTCTGTTAGACAAGGAATTATTACTCTTAGCAAGTCACAACAGAACATAAGCAAAACACTCAGTGTGGCTACTCACCTCAGCTTTAATGCCTAACTGAACTGCCCTCTGGGGGAGCATGCCTCTCTCCACTGGCAAGACAGAGGTAATAAAGACATGAGTAACTCCCCTCAAGACTCAGTACTTAGGGCTTTTGGAAAGCAAATCCATTCAAGACCTACATGCTGCCACTCACTTTAGAAGGAACCGATCAGAATGCATTATCTGTTTGCTAGCAACTTATTAGTCATCCATCACAGCCCTCCAGTCCTGCGTGTTGAGTCATTAATTTCAAGTAGTAGTCTGCATATTCTTCCTTAGCCCAAGAGCAGCTTATTCAAATTCATCATTACAGCCAGGTTCCCCATATGCAAGCACAGTAGCAGAGCACAGATAAAAGCAGAGATGCCCTTCCTTAAGTTAGTTCATAAGCAGAAATACTTAACTAGACAACCTGGCATTGTTTCCAGCAGTAGATTTGATACAGCAAAGACCTTGAGCTGTTCTAATTTCCCTGGGTCACACCCAAGAGTTCAAATGGAGATCAGACTCCTACTCTTAAAGAGGCAAAGGCCAACCATTCTTCTGTTTTGCTACTTCTTTAATGTCTAGGTTGTACAGCTTAAAATCTTCAAATGTGTGGCTGCAGGGCCTGCTGGCAGTCTGGGAGACTTAAGATTGCCCTCTCTCAGGCTGCTGTATGTCAGTGTAGCCAGCGTGTAGCTTTAATGGGTTCACATGGCAGCACCCGGAGAACAAAGATTTATTTCTGAGAAGCACAAAATTTAGTGTACCAAATGTCAAGAAAAAACAAAACCCCTTGGGACTTTGACTCAAAACAATACTGCAGCCAGTTCAATGAAAACTTATACTCAGCATGCAGTAACAGTGAAGAACCGAGGGCTTCAACAGGTTGGAAAAGACATTCGTTCCATCAAGTTATGATGACCCATGACTATACAGCAATTTCCAGTCACCCTGTCTTAAAGAATTAATTTCAAGTCACACAGAAGTGTGCTTGCTGCATGTCAGCAGCCAAACATCCACTGGGTAAGAAAAGGTGACTTCCATGAGGAACATAAAAACACGAGACGATGAACAAAAGAGGACATTTTTTTAAAAGCACAGCACAGAGAAGGCCTAAAAGCTGTTCTACGTTACCTCCCTCAATATATATGCATAAATAAAAGTAAAAGAAATGTAGAGTTTAACAATTAACTCTGAGAACTTGCCACCATAGGTTATTACATAGTGAGAGAAGTAAATAAAAAGAAACCTCCTCAGGTATTCTTAAGATTAAACTCACAATTGACGATGCCAGCAAACATATAAGCAGGCCTTAGGCTTTACTGGCAAAGAAGTCAGTGACTTATTACATATGCGCATTTTAGCACACGGGAAGCCATCAAATGGTTTACTTTAAACTCCTTGGGAACTCTCAGTAATAAGAATAATAATAATATAATAATATATACTCAGCCTTTAAAAGGAAGAAAACTTCCATCTCTTCTAAACTAATTTTTTTCAAAAGTAACATTTCCTTCAATTTTATACCAATATATCACAACCTATTTACGCATATTTACTGTTACAATGTGACTTACAGTCTATAAAAGGTCATTATTAGTCATTATTATTGGTTACATACCTGACAGAACAGTAAAAAGATGCAAAGCACTGAGTTCTGTCCCAAAGATTATAATGCACACACAGAGAAAGAACAGAACAGAACAGACAGCAGGTGACAAGACTCTAGAACAGGACTGTTTAGAATTATAAATGTACAATCTTTGTCAACACCATTATGGTAAAGCTGTTTTCTGTGTGAAACAACAACTAGTGCATGTCCTTACCAATGGATCCCAACACAGTGATGAGAACACAGAAAACAAATACAGCACCTATACCAGTAGAATCCCACCACCATGCTAAGAACATGCTACTATGCTACTAGGCCTGGATTTGATTAAAACTCCATGTATTAACACTGCTACAAGATTTTATACTGGTAGAAGCACTCTTTTTCAGTACTTGGAAGCAATAATCCCCATATTAAGTCACAGATAGATGCTTAAAATAACCCTTTATCTATTTTTTAAAACAGTTATTCACAGTACTAGGAATATTAAAAGTGTACAAATTGTGTGGCTCTAGCCAGACTGTTAAAGAAGAGACATTAATATCTGCTGTGCCAGCTGAATTCAAATTAACCCAATTTTTACATGTTAATTAAACCAGCTATTTTCTTCTTATTGTATTTTTGCTCCCTAAGTAGACTAGCCTGCTAGTGATTCCCAACAGATCTATTCTAACAACGACGTATTCATTTACTTCTATTATGACCATACAATACAGTAACTGAGCAGTAATTTTTCACAGTCAATTACACGTGTGATTCTTAATGCTTAAAGATGCTGAAATAATGTGTACTACATAGCCATATGCTCACTTCTCTATAGTGCACAAGGGTAGTTGCCTGGGTAACACATTTTCTCTCCAGTTTAGCATCACCCTTTTGGGTTTACCATAGCCCTTCACTGAATAACATTAGGTGTCATTAAACAGCACATATTAACATGGACTTCAATATACTACTTAAGTAGTATATTTTATCTACCTAAAGAAGTACTCATTTATGTTACAAAAGCAGAGAAAAACCCAGTGATTTTAACAGCACAAAGAGAGGAAGCTGAAATGTTTACGAAATTTTATCTCAGTTTTGAAGATATTCTACCCAAATGGTCAAAGTCTTCCTTCACCTTCACATCCTCATTATCAGTGTCAATACTGCATGATTTATTCAGGAAGACTCAGATCTTGATATTTTAAAAGCATCCACACACAAGAGCTTCAGTCCAAACACAACAACTGGGTATGGTGCAGCAAACCCACTATTTTACTGCTCTCTCCTTTCTTCCATGCTGCTTCTTTTGATGCTCACGCCTGTGGCATCTGGACATCACATAGACATGATGCATTCCCACCCGAAAAAGTCCGCATATAGCCATGCAAAGAAAAAAAGCCACTACCCACTGTAATAAAACATACAAATGCAATGATGAAGAGTTTTCTTCAGAAATCAATGCATATGTTTTTACTGTATCAGCAATTTAAACACGGTAACATAATGGGACACAAATTGAAGCGACATCTATTATTTTACACTGCAAGCTAGGTAAACTAAGTATAGTGCAAATTGGTCCATTAGAGGATAAATTTATACCAAATAATAATGAAAAATGCTGGCATTTCCAAGTGTTATTTTTGAATACTTTGTCCTTTCTAAAAATAAAGCAATGGTATTTCTCAGTAAAGTGTTAGTTACTACAGTCCAAATAGAGACATGCAGTAAATACTTATTTTGTTAGAGACATGTTTAAAAGTAAAACAAAAAATTGAAAAACAATGTTACAGTAGGCAGGACGGAAAATGCCTGGCCTGTTGCTGGCGGGCCTTGAGAAAGCCACTGTATTCTGGGGGAATTTCTGATCCAGCTGAAGCCAAATAAAGCATATTTTTAAACTAAGATTAGCAATGAGGCCAGGAACCAGTCAAGGCTCTTCAATCTGTTTTATACAAACAACAACCATGCAATATAACACTTTAAAAACCCTGTGTTATTACCAATCAACTACTTTGAAAGGTTCATCTGGCCATCGGCAAGGTAACTATTTCCTTTTCTTAGGGGAAACCTTAAAATCATGCCTTCAGAAGAGAACAGCAGGAAAGCCTACCTCCAAATAAACCTCTGCCCTGACTTAAGATGGAGGCAAAACTTGCTCCCATGGCAACAGATATTCACTGAATGACAGAATATGCTTTAAGAGGTCTTGTACCTTTGTCACAACAACAGCAGCTCCTGTAGATACGCTCAAATCCTTAATCTCTGGCAATACAGGAATTGTGCTAAAGCTACATGAGATTTTGTCTACAGTACACTGTGGGATTTTATGTAAGAGCTGCTGTTCTTTCCACTTTACACTCAGAACTTCTTCAACTCTGGGGTAAGCAATTCTTTGCCCATTTATATCCTCTGCTCATGAGTCAGAAGCTGTTGAGCTGTCTGTCTTGCACCTGTGCGACTTACCAAGTTTAGTATTTCACACTGATTACACTTGGTACCTCTACCTACCTTCTCACCAAAATGAGAAGAAATTGAAAAGCATTCTAAAGAATGCAAGGAACAGCCTTTGTGATCCTGGCTCAGACCCTTTTAGTGACAAGTGGTCATGCTCATCAGTCATGAAAAACACCTGCTTCTTCAGAGCAAACCAGGGATCCAAGACAGTGGATAAAATGCTTCTAGAAATATCACAGCAGTGTTCTCAGAACTAAACTACTTTTAGCCACTAACACTGTAACAAAATTAACTTGTCATTGCTCTTGCAAGATACTTTCTATTTTATACTAAAGCTAAATTATTGAACATACTTTCATGACCTTGAATATGTGTAAGTCTCTAAACACCGACAAGCCTACTAAAAATGAACACTAACAAAAGCCGTTTTGTGCTTCACCTTAAAAACTGGGAGCTCTGGCCTGCCAAGTTGGAAAGCATTCAAAAGAAGACTAATACATCCTCTAGGAGGACGTCCTCCTAGACGTTTTCACCTCTAGGAGATTTCATGCCAGGAACCAAAAAGCAACTGGCCCTTGTCTCAGAGGATCACTCTGTCAATTACATTATACACCACAAGAACAAGATGCAAATGCAGACTAAACAGATGGATGCCAATCACTTTCCAAACTTTCTCCATTCTTTCATATATTAGTGTAGCAGCTAAATAAAAAGACAGCCTGAACATCAGAAGAGACTCTCCAAAGACACATTGGGAACATGCAGTCCCCTGTCACTGCACAGTGTGGATTACAGAAACAATCCTTGCCCATAGCAGAAAGCAGCAATTAGAAGCCTCAATACTCCACCACAAAACTCCCACAAGATCATGCCAAGTTATGAAATCCCAACTTGTCAACAAGTTCACATAGGCTACAGTTTTACATTTTGTTCTTCCTGACACCAGCTTCTGTTTGTGAGGGAGATCCAAATCACAAGGTATGGATTATGCTCTCAATCTTCTTATTACAAAACGGATTTGAAGCCATGTAATTTGGAAAATGACATTTTTGCAGGCATCAAACCAAGGGAAGAAATCTGAGAAATGCTTAATGTTTTCAGTCAAACATTACCTGAAGCCACTGCTTTCTTGATGCCATCAGTGTTATCAACATAACCTTTTACAGAAATCTTTTACTAGAGTAACAATCACCACATTAACTCATCTGCAAGGTTTAAGGTGCCCAGCTGAACAGAAAAGAGAGCACAGAAACTACTGCAGAAGTTCTCAGTTATCCCTAAGAAGCCTGCATTCTCTAGTCATACTTTATTTATCTCACATTTTACTCTCTGCAACCACTGATATGAGTCATGCCTGAAGTTTTCTGGTTTCTAAAAATGCCACTACTATACACTTTAAGACCACAGCTAATTATTCTAAAGTTTCTCTAAGGATACTTTAAAGGGAGGGTTCAAAAAATGCATTCATATGGGTGAAGAGACAACTTGCCTGGGCAAGTACCAAAAGCAAAAGCTAAGATTTCATTTAAGTAGGGGGAGAAAGATGGAGGGGTAGCTGATCTTGCCCATTGGCAAAGTCAGCCTTTCAAATGCAAACCATGTGCAACCAACTTCACTGCTGTCTTCTCAAGTCTGCAGAGTGACTCCCTAAATACCTTAGATGCTCCTCCTCCCTCTTGAAGGAAAAAAACAGCAGCAAAAAAACCTTTAACAGAGCCATGGCAAAATAAAGCAGGGTAACTTTTTCTAGGATCTCTTCCTACACCATCTAAACTTATTTTAGATTGCAATTTGGATGTGTTTGTGACAGATACATAAAGTAAACAGAGACAGAAAGACTCATGGAAGGAAAGAAAAGCAGGAGTTAGGGGAGCCAGCCAACAAACATGAAAGGTTCCGTGAATTAAAAATACATAGTAGACAGAAAATGGTTTGAGTCGCTAAATGGTAGGTGCTGTTGAAAACATTGTTTCTACTCTTGATACTTAGAAGATACTGTATTCCTTTATGCATCTGCGAGGAGGGGGCAGTGAAAACCAAAACACCACCCTTCAGGGATTAGACTTCTCAGAAGAATGGTTTTCAATTTTAAAAATGAACAAAGAAAAACAGAAAAAGAAAAGTAAACCAATCAACTACCAAAAAAAGAAAAAAGAAGCAAAACAAAAAAATAAACCCAAAACCAACCAAACAAAAAAGAACCCAAACAAAAAAACCCTCACCTAAACAAACAAAAACAAAATCACAAAAAAACACTTACCCATCTTTTGTCTGATCCACCACACCTGCAAGGAGCTGTACAGTGCTTGCATTAGGCAAACCATCTCCAATTATCTTCAGGTATCGGGTGACAAAGTCATGAGGAGACATGAAGAATTCTCCATTCTTCTCCACACTTGCATACTGTTAAAAGAATACAATATTTAGTGCCTCAATACATCCTTCTCCAGGCATTTATTACCACCACCCATGGTTTCCAGTCAGGAGCAGGCCTATGTTACAGCAGATGACAGTTCTGCTCCAAAGAACCTACAACCTAGACGCAAACAAGGTCTAGAAAAAGGGGGAAACACTCAGGAAGCTGAAGACTTGGCTTCCTAGCCAAAGAATCACAAATATATGATTTTTTGGTTATCAGGTCAACAATTTCTCCATGGTAGACTAGAAATGCTCCAGTATTGAATACTTCTTTTGAAGTAGAACAAGAAGCACACACACATTTCCAAGCATTGTATGTGGAATCTCAGGACCACTGAAACTCTGACATCAACAGGATACTCTGGCATATCTTATTTATCTGAAATTACTTCTGTGTGCAGTCACTCTACTCCAGGACAAGGCAGAGTTACAGCCCTGAAATGCCAGTGGAGCAAATGATCCCACAAGAGCGTCCACCTGGGGGTGCTGTTTTGAAGAACTCCACCTCACCACCTCCAGCCACAGCTGGTCCCTAAGGAAAGGAGAATCTACAGATACTCCTCTTTGGTTGAAATGCTGAAAGGAAGCCAAAGAATAGAATTTACAGAAAAATGTAAAGAAAACAAGAACTTTGACAGTTCAGCACACTAAGAAAAAAGAAAAGAGGTCTAACACCTCACCAAACACCACTGGCATAAATTACTCCTGCTTTACACCACAGTTACTGGCATACTACTCCAGAAAACAGCTATTGACAGACCTAAGCATATTTACTCCAAAGGGAAGCCTCCAGTAATATGTTACAAACAAAAGTAATACTAACACTTTTGAAGATAATATCTAAATAAATAAATACAATTCCCTTTGTTACCACCCCAACACTGATTCCTAGGTCATCCCTCAAATTTTAAAGCCCTCATTTTCTGCAGAAGGTTAAATTTGAAATCAACTCTAAAAATGTATTTCTAGTAAAGAAAAAGGATAAGGACAACAATTAAGAGGAAGAAAATGAAGAGGCATTTGCAGAACCATGTGTTAGCTTTAAAAGGAAACAGGTCTGTCTTGGGATAACAAATGTACACTGAGAACAGGAAAGAAACTGCTAATTTCTCTTTTCTTTCTTTTTTTTTTTTTTAAGGCAAGGTAGGATGATAAACCATTGTTGCAGCTCCCCATAGAGCATTATCCACAGTAAAGTAATAAATAAATTAGATGCCTACTGCTATTTTGTAGTGTACTTCAAAGACATGTTTTCTTTCACATTACTATGGCTCTGCTAAGGGAAGAAAACTGCCAGTTTTCATTTCTTACCGGTGCCTGCAGCATACCGTTATACCTGCTGTAGGCATATAACTCTCAGAGGGATGCCAAAGTGTAACAGTAAGTAGATTATTTTCTTATAGTGCTATATAAATACCATTTTCAGGTACAACAATATCTTCAAGAAACAAGGCTTCAGAGAATCAAGCCCAAACAAAACATAACTTGCTTTGGCATCTATATATTGGTTAGCGCTTAAGGATTCCTTTTTCAATAGACACTGTAACGCAAACTTTCTAGTTTCTACACTGCAAGGAATTTTGAATTGTATACTTTTGAAAGAACTAAAAGATCAATTGATTTCAATGTAATCATTTGCAGAAAGACAGAATCCTTCAGAATCCCAGCCTTAGAAACTTTTAACACAGCAGCTATTGAGAAACAAATCAAATAAGTCAGACAGTCTATCCTTCTATATTTCATTTTTTTCATCCAGGCTAACCCCCTGCTAGGGCACTCAATAACAGAAAACAGCACAAGGTTTCAGGTCCCCCTGTTTCTTGCCATTGTGATTTACTCGAGTGTATTTGAAATCCAATCATGTACTCTCTACTACCTATAGAAAATGACCTTGAAAAATGTCAGCTTGATCACTTTGACTAAAATCTAATCTCTTAGGGGTTATGGTAGAAGACTTAGAAAAAGTAGAGGTACTCCTGGAAATTATCATAACAGGAAAAAAAAAACGAACATCAATTCTATTGGGTTTGGAGGAGAAACATTTAAAAATTGGTTCTTTATAATTTTAGTTTTCCCCACTTTGGCAATTACACCCACAGAGAATTTGATATTATACAATAGTACGTAACAGCTTTTTGGTAACTTATTTACATACATTTTAGATAGTCAAGTAATAACAAGTTCAATCCCATTTAAAGTAAGATTTGCAAATATTTTATCGGGGGTTTGACATATTAAATATGCTAAAAGTTGACTGCAATCAACTGTATTTAAGCTGATTGTTTCATACTTATTTCCACACTGTGGGTATCACTCCTTCATGGTGATCATATTTTTTAATTCTTAATTGAAGTAGAAGTAATGGTTGTCAAGTTATTTTGTAAGTGAAGATCCCACTATCTGCAGAAGCAACTGTATTGGCCTCACCACTTAAAATCATCTGAAGCAGCTTAATTAACACTGGCCATCATTTATCTGTAGAGCATGAAACAACATACCACATTCACTCATGCTTTTTCCTTCTCACTAGTAAGTGGCACAACAATTCTGTATTACACTGAACAAAATGTTTAGCTCATATTCCATTACTCCATGTTACTGAGACTCCTTCTTTTCAGTGAAAGGGGAAGCAGAAAAGGAAGAAAAAGAAGCCAGAGGTGGCATTTAGTGTGCTCAAGTAAGACCCATTCAATCCACCGAAACAGTGAGGGTGCTACAACCTTCAGAAACGCCCACAGGCAGGTAGGAAACAATTTTCACACTATTCTCGGCAAACCAACTAGCCAACCTCCCCCCGCTCCAAATGAGCATCACCTCATATTGCAGAAGGGACCAGGCTTCTCTCTAGTGTGTTTATTTCTTCTCTCACTGCTACCATCTTCTCAGGTCAATGGTCTACTGTGTGCCTTATCTGCTGCCCTGCTCCTGCTCTTTAAGCATACACCTCTGTAAATCACATAACCCATTCTTTTTCAAGAGTCTTTTTGCTCTCCTGACAGACAGAAGATTCCAGGACTTAATAAGTTAAATTGTAGCTTTCTCAACTAAAAATCTGATTTCAGAGCTATAAATACTGACAGTATATGATAAAACTATAAATACTGGCAATATACATTCTGACACCTACACATATTGTTAAGAATAGCTCATAAGGGACAATGGAAAACATACCAAGAAGTACATGGAGAGTGGGGCATGATACTGGAGAGAGCGAAGGTGGAGAGAAGAACTCGGAAATGTAGGAGCTCTCTTAGGCACTCAACACCTTCATAAAAATAATTCAGATACAACAGCTCTCTACAGCACTGTGGCACCTACCTCGCATACATTATTCAGGACCACCAATTTCTGTACTCTTTTTTTTCATACCAGAATACCAAGCTAATATAGATACTGTACTAATAAATCTTAGGAAGGCTAGGAATAGTTATTTAAATTTAGGAAACAGGTCAAAGAAAGTCAGTTTCACAGAATCATACAATAACTTGGTTTGGGTTAGAAGGGACCTTAAAGATCATCTAGTTCCAACCTTCCTGCCAGGAGCAAATACATCTTCCATTAGGCCAGGTTACTCAAAGCCCAATTCAACCTGGCCTTGAACACTTCCAGGGATGGGGCATCCACAACTTCTCTGGGCAACCTCTTCCAGGGTCTTACCACCCTCACAGTAAGAATTTCTTCCTAATATCTAATCTAAACCTACTCTCTTTCGGTTTAAAGTCATTCCCCCTTGTCCTCTCACTACATGTCCTTGTAAAGTGGCCCTCTCCACATTACTTGCAGACCCTCTTCAGGTACTGGAAGGCCGCAGTAAGATCTCCCTGGAGTCTCTTCTTCTCCAGGCTGAACGATCATAACTCTCAGTCTGTCTTCATAGGAGAGCTTCTTCAGCCCTCTGAGCATCTCTGTGACCCTTCTCTGGATTCACTCCAACAGGTTCATATCCTTCTTGTGTTGAAGGCCCCAGAGCTGGATGCAGTACTTCAAGTGGGGTCTCAGAGGAATGGAGTAGAGTTGGATAATCACATCCCAGCTTCCAGCAAAATACTAAAGCACACTTCCCTCAAGTACACAAGCAAGTAAATGAGTCATTTCTTTACTTGCATACTTCTACAGCAGGCCAACACAGAAAGAATTTTAGTCATATAATAAATACGGCCAGCACTTCCCAATACTTCTAGAAATTAGAGAAGCAGAGATAACTGTAAAGGAAGAAAGGAAACAAGGATGGAATAAGAAAATTTACCAAATGGTCTAACAGCAAGGTGTCTACACAAACATTTTACCACGTATAGGAACAATACCGAAACTCCCACCACATTCTCTGAACAATGAGGGTTTTTTCTAAGATAGCAATACTTCTTCTGAGTCAATACAATAATCACTCAGGAATGTATGTGGCTTCTTGGTGAGCATTGTTCAATTCTGATAATGGTATTTAAGTCTAACATGGTAATAATACAGAGAATGATTAATGGTTGGAAAAAATATCAAGAGTTGTATGCTGCAATAATAGAGCAAAAGATACGAAAAATTTAAGCAGAAAGAGTAAAATATTTACTTTACACATACCTTCAAAAATATTGTTTTCAACTCAGCTGGATCAGCTCTCTTGGTTAGAGCCACCTACAAGTAAATACAATTACATTAATATGCATAATTTATATAAAAGATGTCAAAGTGTCATTTAAAAAGAACTCAAACAACAGAACGAGTGAGGAAAATAAATGTTCACCTTACATAAATTAGGTACTGCTTTAGCTGGCCATGTTTATTTTACTCATTTCACACTTTACGTAAAGATATTCAAGATTTTTGTTCTAACTGCTTTCTTTATGCAATCCTGCAATTCTTAAACAAGCACACAGTAACAAGTCATAAAGACATTCAAGAATCAAATCTTTACAACATACCTCTCTGCTGGGATGCAGCATTACACCATCTTTACCATACAGATTTTTACGCTTCCAGCACCTTTCACCTAAGGATTTCAGAGTACCATACACAGCCCACAACTGATAAATGGCAAGAATAAAATACTCTTACAAACTTTTCCAAGAAAGCAGCTCCATAAAAGACTGAATTTCAATGTATTTATCTGGTTTATTACTTCCAACATTTTAAACTTACAGTGTAGATCTTTCTGATGAGGTGAATTCAGAACACAGAGTATCTGGATTTTCTGCAGATCAGACAACTAGCCAGTTCCAACTAAAATCTAAGTTACATTTACCACCACAAACCCAAAATAGTTACACTCTTTTGTCCCAAAACACTGAATCAAAAAATATTCAACTCACTATGGATTAAGTCCATCAGTATTATCATGGTTGACACACCATACAATCCATTTGCTGCTTTTGGCAGTAAGTGGATTCATCCCCTCGGTCTGTGCCTGCTATAGAGTTTCCCTTTCCTTCTTCAGGATACTTTGATAAAATCTTGCTTGCCAGCATAATAACCATCATCATCAAAGTCAATACAGAACATCAACCTATTTCTAATAAAAAGTAAATTACTTTGTAAGCAGACCTGGATTTTTAAAAAAATTGGGAAAACATCTCTGTAATGAGGAATAAACAGCCAAAGGGCAAGACATAAAATCTTACCCCCACCTAAGAATTAGACATCAGAAACGTTATCAATAAAACACTATCTCCCTTTCTGACTCTTAAGAGCAATGTAGACTGTAAAGGCAAATGTGACTGCAAGTGCATTTCTAGTGTCAGTCTGTACAACAGCATTACATCCTCACACGTATATTTAATAAAGAATCTTTAGTAAGCTTTTCCTCACCCTAAATGCATCATTTAAAAACTAAACAAAAACAAAAGACAACAAAAAGTCCCACTAAAAAACCAAAACCCAGAGTATTTTAGAAAAAGTGTATGATTAAAGTTTCTTATCAAATTTTAGAGGGCTTTTAGAGGGAAAAACCACGCCTGAAGTTATGCTAGGACTCAACTGACAAAGTCCACAGCTGGAATCCCAATTCTGTGCTTGCACAGAAATCCGCATGAAACCACTTGCAAAAAATCAAAGTGTAATTGTGACATTGGGAATGTAAAAATGTGTGTTTTCTAAAGTGCAAGCTGTCTTAAATATAATCACTGTAAGCAAAGACTTAATTAACCCCATTTGTAAAAATCTGTTAGTCTAGAGCAATTGGGAATTTTGTGGAAATCAAAAAAACCATGTATATGCTGCTTCAGTTCAGAATCTTGTCATAGTATAGGCAAACAAATGACATTTCAAACACTTATAGCCATTAAATATAAATCAGTATCACACTTCATCTGCCTAAAGTTTAAATTTTATACTGCACAGAAATCTAAGCCTAAAGAAGCCAGGGGTGGGAAAAAAAAAAAAAAAAAAAGGAAAAGGCACATGCTGATAGCTGAACTTACACTCACTTTCCTTTGGTTTCACTGAAATTAACAGTCTTGAGAAACTTGGGAGCTGTGCTCACAGTCCAGTTGCCATTTTTCAGCCCCCTTTTGATTATCAGGGAATTTAGGCGGTGTTTTTGAACAGTTAGATTCTTCAAACCATAGGCTGAAGTTGGTCGGGTCAGTGAATACACAGAAGCACTGCAGACTGGCAGTCCAAGCAGTGGCTGCAGACCATGGCTTTCCTCCATTTCCCAGCAAACAGGAGAGGAAATGCATGGTTAACACTGTGTTAATTGGTACATCAGTGTGTCATCCACCAATGTCCATTTTGAAAGGCTTACCTGACCCCAATTAAGGAAAAGAGGCTCTATTAAGTTACATTAGAAGCTTCAAGAGGACCGATGCTAATGCAGCCATACCAGTGCTAAGAGAAGTATTTAATTCAGCTTTTCATCCATACCCAGCTATGGGCAAGGCTGAAGCTGCACACACAGATTCAAAAACTGATCCTGATGACAGTTGTTACTAGCAGATTTCCACTTTGGAAAAGGTCAAAATATCACTTTCCATACCATTCTGTAAATTGTTCCCAGTTATGTCAGCAGTTGAAGGTGGGCTAAGTAATCTGATGCCAACAAGACTGCAAACTGACAGGTAGCATGCCTGATGAAAAGTGACCCACAGACAAAAGCTGCTTCTCTTCCAGTCAACTCAGGTGATATTTACTGACTCTCACATAACTGGGCTTAGGTAATGTGTTTTGTTACTGGAAAGACTTCTCCATTTTACTTAATCTTCTCTCCACAAAGATAAAACCAGCTATGAGGTGGCAGGCCTAACATCTCTAGTTGCTTGAGGAGGCATTTGATAAAGCAGATCTGAGGGAAATAATGTTTGTTACTGCTCTTTACAAGAAAATTCTGTGTAACAGACACTAACACTTAAAACAGTAACTTTATTAAGTAAGGTTCACTGAGGAAAGCTCTTCAACAAACAACATTTACCATTAAAAAAAAAACCCAGGAGACAACAGGGCGTACAGAAACTAAAGGGCAGGATTATAACCAAGTTAGAACATTCTACAGGAAAGGTTGGGATAATGTACAGAAAATGTCAGTGGGGATTTTTTTATTCCTAAGGTAGACATCTGAAAGTCTTTACCAACATACTATGTGTACATGCGTGGTATAATGTGTGTGAAGAACCAGACAGAACAGGCAATATAAGAATTGAACTTAAAAATGTTGAATCCCTCCAATTAGCAGTAACGTTCAGCAAAGGGAGACATAGGGTGCACAGAGAAAGGGAAAGCTCTGTAAGTGAGAGACAGTAACACACAGACTGATTTGCATGCTGGAGCTCTTCATATCCTTAGACTTCTTTGCACCTTGATCTTAATTTTCTCCAGCAGACCTCTTTTCTCCTCGTTGACTTATGCTCAATTTACACACACATGCATTTTCAGTCTCACTTCCATACTCAAACCAAATGCAAAAAGTCTTCCCAGAAAAATAAAACTGCACAACACAAGAAAACAGAATCCATTGAGAATCAAAGAAAATTATATTACATTTCCAATCAATTGTATTAATATATTTGTCATTCATAAGGTAGAAGAAATAGGTTGTCAAAGAGTGCATGATATCAAAAGACACAAAGGACTAATAATGTATCAAGTGTTCCACCTAGTAAAGAAGAACATGGGCAGGCAAGAGAGAAAAAGGACAGTAGGAAAATCAGCATTTATGGTAATATAGCATTAATCTGATGGCAAAAACATAACGTTCAACTTTCTCAACATTATGGCAAAGATGACTTTAGTAGTCACAATTTGGAGAGAGTCAAAAGGTGACTGGAATACTTGGAATGGCTACAATATTACAGAAAGTTTATTGGGACAACAGCAAGTCCTAAACAAAGAAAAAGATATAAACATCTTTCATATTGTTCTTTCCTCTTGGTTTAATCTGAATAGAACTCAGTTGAAGGAGAAAGTTGATAGAGGTAAATATGTCCCCCCTGACACCAACCAGGTAAGATGCCAGAGAGCAGTCCTTCTTCAAGTACAGAGCCAGAGCTGTGGCAGGGCTGCCTTGCTGGTGGACAGTGGTGAGCTCAGTCTGTTTAGTTCTAGAGAACATCATCCATAGGCATATACAGAGAGATGTTTGATGAAAAGCCCAACAAGTGATCACAAGCTCTAGTAGCCTGTGTTGAAATTAAGATTATTTTTCTGAAGTTCATCCATTCTTAAACACAACTAAAGAACACAATTTCACACCAATAAAAGACCACAAATCAGGATTGAAACCTCATGTCTTCTAGAGGTATTCTTTAGTTTCATCACAAGTTATTGAGTCCACCTGCAAGACTCAAACACATGTGGCCCAGTTCATGTAAGAGGTCCCATTAGGTGGTCATAATGTTTCCTTCTGGCTAAAAGTATACATATACACTTCATATGTGCGACTCTAAAGGAGATCAAACCAGGGTTTGACCCTACCTTCTTGTTTAAATGCATGACTGGAATACTGGAAACTAGTTAAAGTGCAGTTAGTTAAAGTTAGTTAAAGTTCAGATCAGAAACCTACTACTACTGTTTAAGTATTATGCTAAAACAACACTCTGTTTTTTATTTTAATACAACTAACTTGCTTACTTAGATGAAAATCACCTTTCTTCCATACTTGCACTAATACTACCACAAATCTTTCTTCTAACCTAACAAGTCCCCTTGGTCACTTTCCATCATCACACCCACATCCCAGGTTACAAGTGTTCTGCATCAACATCTGTCTAGGGTACTGTCTCCTATTTCAGCTGCCTCAGTAAGCATCTTTTGTTAGTCCAACATGCACATTCTCCTCTCAGCAAAAGGACTGCCATTCCTTCTACAGTAAAAGAACTTCACTGTGATCTGCAGTGGAAAGCGAACTATGCAGAACTCGGCATTACAGGGAAGATTTGAAGCAAGATGTGGACCAGCTCACCAAGCAGAGAAGTACAGAACCAGACAACTAAAAGGAGAGCTGGCACTGAATGCAGATCAAAAACCTTCTTGCCAGAGCTCCCAAACAGTAAACCGAGTATTTCTCCCAAGCAAATGTAGTCAGGTGGCATTTGGCATAACCACCCAAAGGCTTAGGGTAAGAAGGACTGTAAGAGAAGCTGATAACTACCAAGCGGGTACATTCAGTCTGATCAGTCTGAGCACAATAAGCCTTTAGTCAAAAACATTTATTTTCTAAAAGCAGTTCTGATCCTCAAACATTACAACTACACTTTGCAAAAGTGTAACCTTACACTAAGCAGCAGTTAGTGCATTCCTTTGTCTAATAACACCTAGTGAACCTAAGAAAAATAAATGCTATTACCAATAACCAGTAGTTTTTTCAGATCCTACAGGCTGATTCAGTATGAAGAGATACAGAATAAACACTACTGAAACTAGACAGTTACGCTGAGTCTACCCCACACATTGGTGAAGCAAAACAAAATTTGCTAGCTAACAGAAACAGCAAATCTCAAACAAAACTATTCACATCCATCCACACTCCATCACAATTATAAGTCTTTGGCAATTCCCAGTCCAGCTTCTCCACCACAATAAGTGGAACCTTCACTTCCCTCAAGTGCATCAAAGCTAACAAGTCTCCTTTACTGTGCAATTACCTTCTAGCTTTGATCCTACTGTCCAAGTCCCAGAACAAATGCAGCTGGCTTGTTCATAAGACGGTTTCCCCACAAGGATATTCCCAATGAACCAGAGTATTTTTGCACACAAACAGATTAGGGACCTACACACAGTTACCAATTACATACAGACAGAAAAATCCTTGTCCAGTTTGTCCAAGGAGGTACCTTCCAAGGAGGTACAGAAACCAAGGTGGAAGTAGTACATATCTTAACAAAAACTGCTACAAGAATTTCCAAGAATAGCTAATTGATGCTATGTAAAAATACATTTAGACTGTGTACTTCTACAATTTTTCTACTTAAAGACCTGGAAAACAAAAGGACAATAAAACTGCCCTGATACTAAGGTAAAAATAGCTAGGCATTGTCATTACTCAGTAAAATTGTTTAGCTAAAGGAAAAAGCCAATACTGGGTCCAATACTATCCACTCCAAACTTTAAGCACATATCAGAAAATGCAGTTAGGAACAAACTGAACTATTGGTTTGTAGTCAGTCTCCAGACTAGGACAAGGATACAATTGCTGTCATTCCTACCACAAAAATCGATGCACCACACTACAGCAAGAAACTGAACCCGAAAACAAAATCTTTATTAAAACCAGAAATTTCTTTCACTTTTCTTATTGCTACGAGAAAAGGTTCAGCTCTCAAATCACTTTACCAATCCACCAAAAAGTGCTACCAGAGTCTGCATGGTAGCAGATGCATCAGTCCATGTTCTTTCTCAAAGTAATATTCCCTGTTGTCTCATAGTTCCCCTACAACACGTTTTTACTCAGATGATCTTCAGGATGGTGATCCAAAGACACACCAGCAAGGTATGTTGCGATGGCCATTATGCTGTGTTAAGAATGTATGTCACTGTTATCCCAATGTTTCTCATCAAACTAGAGCTCATGGCTCACTTGAAGAAATGCAATAAGTATACGTAAGATATATTATGGGTCCTTCAATAAAAAAGTTTATTTCCAAATGAGCTACTGAGAAAGGTCAAATGACACTTTCATCCAGTCATGGGGATTCTTCAAAAATACCTGTCCCTCCTGCTCACCACAGATGGATGAGATGATAGATGCTAACACTGTTACTTTGCTCTCCGTTTTGCTTCCTTACACCTTTCAGAAATGGAGGCATTATAAACCCGATAAAACACATTTGGTGGCTACCTCAGCCCAGATTATAGATTCTCCCTTTTGATTCTCCCAGGGCGTGTTTTGTTACAACAGTACTACTGTACAGCCAATGCGCTGACCATAAACTCAAGACATCAACTGCTTCATGTTCATCTTCTGAAAGCAGTCATCCCAGTTCTAGCAATTTGTCTTCTAGAGCTAAACTTCAGGCTTACATCTAGCAGGAAAATGTTCATCTCACCCAAAGAAGCAAAGGATTGGAAAATTCTCCTGTGTAACAGCAGGATTCAAAGTAGTTCCTGAAAAAAGCAGACAGTTAAGATACCTATTATCACTCAGAAATTATAAGGGAGAAGTGGCAGACTATTAGGCCAGAATGAATCTTATCTGGTACTCAATGTTACTAGCAAAAAATATGTATTTGGACCAGGATTAAGCAATGGGTAAGTGACAACTAAGACAAAAGGCTGTTTAACGCCATCGTTCTCACAAGGCACCACCTTCAGGAAGCATCGTCTCACAGCTAGGCAGAGCACCTGTGAGCTCTGGGAGACCCACCTCTGAATGCAATATACAAGTTAATAACTCCAAGGTCCCCATGCCCATGTTGCTCAAGGTTCCCAACAGCAACAATCACTGTGGGTTTCACCTGTCTTCGAGCTTCACACCCCAACAATCACCCAAATGCTCACTCTGCCCCTGGCATGGCACAAAGCAGCTTTAACACCCTAAATGATCAGGAGCTTCCACCAAGAGGAGTCACAATCAAAAGATACAACACACCAGTATGATGCTGCACCGCCAGGGAACTTCTTGAGAGTCCTGCATTGTGTCTAACACCATGCAGTACACACAGCAACCTAAAAAAAAAAAATCCCATGCTTTATCTGACACCTTCATAAATTGCAGAACCCAGATAGCAAACAATGGTGGGAATAGAAATCTTGAACAGTATTACAAAAGGTTTCTCAGTGATTTTCTCTCCCAGATGTCAACATAAGGTCCCAGTGACTGAGCAGGATGGTTTGCAGCAATAAACAAAAATCTGCTGCCTTTTGAAGAAAACAAACCAGAAGCAGTGCCACACAGGGGTATTGTAAGATAATCATCTGCTCTTATGTAACTACTAATTCTATGATAAGGAAAAAAAACGTATATAGATGTGCAATCAGTCCCTATAAATGTGTGGAAAGTTTATAGACACTGTCTGAGGTTGTTGCTAGAGTAACTTGTTATTTGTGACTTCATGCTTGTGAATGAGCAAGTGAAACAAATATGCTGGAGAAAAGTTCCTATATATTACATACCTTGACTAATACTTGCATGACAGGAACTATGTAGGAATAACTGACAGATAAATGTGTTTTGTTTCAGTGTTGTGTTTTCTTCTTTGAACACAGAAATTCACTTTTCGAGATCCTATTTTTAATCAATTCCATCTATTCAACTCTATTTAAAATCCTACACCTCAGCAGCTCAGAGAACTGGGAAGGGTGTGGGAGTGGGCATGAATCCTTATGTGAGCATGGATCCAATCTACTACCTTGAAAAGAACAAAAGACAACTGCACAAGGGAAACAGCACCACATGCACAAAGTAAACCTATTAAAGGCTATAAATGGTGAGACTCAAAGAAAAGCTGCAGTCAGGAACCCTTCCTCACAGCTAACAAAAATAACAGGAGCATTCCAACACATACTTTGGAAAATGATAACACAGTGCTACTTCAAACAAAAAAAATGGGTTTTATTTCTTTTTTTTCTCTACAGCACTAACCATAGTGGTACACTGTGTCATGAGAAGCATGGTCTGTGAAAGCCGAGTCAGAGTAACGATCTACCTTATCTACCTTTTCCAGGTAAACATAGTCAACCTCTGAGTATGGAAAACCTGACCTTTCACATTACAAAATATCTGTCTCCCTTAAAGACCTGTCATCTTAAAATACATATGCCAAAATATGTGTTTGCAAACATGCTCTCTTTTGCCCGTGAGCAAGGGTATCACTGTTTGTTCAACTCCCATCATATGGGTTTAAGTTTAAAATTATTACGTCATCTCCCTGAAGACAGGGAGTACAAAGTAAAGGCAGATTAACATTTTATTTCACAATTCTTACCTTCAGTATTAACAACAAACAAATGTCTGGTGTTTAAATATTAGCAGATTACACAGTTGCCACAGGACACTACTGTTGCATGACCTTCATTCTTGCTGAAGATCTGAACAGAAAGGTGAAGCTATCAAAGAGGGTACTTGCAAATAATTTGCAGTTTCATGTGGGAATATAAAATAACCCAATGAAGATCTATATCGTTTATGTAAGGCAGTCACTGTAATACTAGAGGTTTATCTACCAGTGACGCTGCTGATGCTTTTGAGAACGCACGCAGGATCACTCTTGAGGAGAAAAGACAACGCAGAAAGAATCGTGTCTTGCAGAATTTACCACCTAAGGAGTCTTTCTGCTGTGCCTTTTGCAACCAGACGTGTCTATCTCGTATTGGCCTTTTTAGCCACCAACGCACCTGCAACAAACGTGGGTAGAGCCCTTCCCAAATCTTCGTTCGCGAAGCCCAGCCATGATGATCTACCAAGGACTTGATGCAATCCAGTCAAGATTGTTAAAGAGTTCACAATAGTTCTCCATAATTTACAGAAGTTGTAAGATATCTGACAACAATAACTCAAACCTTCTAATCTCCTTAAGAAACTGTGGAAATATTTTCAGCATTTTAATACATTTTAATTACAAATGATTCTGATTTTAGCTTGAATGATTTTGGCTTCTCATCCGTAAGTCTATTTTATGATAGATACTTGCATAAAGCAATAACTGTTTCATTAAAACATTAAATTTACTTCTGCTGCATTGCCCTCAGAATATTTTTGTGAGATCACTTGGTTGCAGTGGAAATAATAATGATGTCAAACTGAACATTTTTATTAAAGATAGGAATTTAAAAAAAAAAATCCTTAAATTACTTTCAGGCAGGCATCTTTAGAAGAGGGGAAAACAGATTTAAACCCTTTTTTTTTCCCAAGAAAGGAATTTCCATTTTCTTTGGGCACACTGTAGTTAAACTAAAATCTAAAAATACCAGATTAAAAAAACACAGAGCAGAGTTTAAGATATTAGAGAAATTCTGCCACTATTCTTTCAATGTCTCATTAACCAGGAGCTCTTCCATTTCGTTCCTTGGGCATTTGGGCTGATGTCAGCACCCTGACATGACTAAACTAATTCAGAACAGTATGTCTGCTGTTCCACAGCACTCTACTTTTTAGCATCAACTGTCAAAACCATAGTAAAGTTCCAAAAACTTCTTTCTGATCAGTTGATCGAGCATTTTGAAATGCAAAAAATTAATGCTTCACCTCAAGAATATGCTGAGTTATCAATCAGTGGTTACACCTCAAAGCTTTCACAACCAGCCCAGAAAGTCTCCAGCGAACAGATAAGCCAGGAGACCTCACACTGGTATTTATTATATACCCCTTTGTTTGATCAAACTGTGGGTCACGGACAACACAAAGTAGTACCCCCAGGCTTTCAAAAGCCTCATAAGAATTGTAGGCACATAATCTGTATAAAACTTCCTAAAAACATTGAAGGAAAATAAGTGAATTTGGCAGTCTTTCTGTGAATACTTTGCTAAGCTCCTTCCATCATTTTCAAAAGTTCAGTGCCCTCTTTCCCTCCTTCTCTCCCCACACATCCACAAGAAAAAGGGAAAAAGCTGGTTTACTATCCTTAACTTGTCAAAGGCACACAGAATAAGGAACTAAGTGCCATTTCAATTATACAGGATTTGGGTTGAATGTTTACACACTTGAGAATTAAGTATTCTGGTTTGGGCTATTCTCACAATTGAGATACTGAAGCTGTATGTTACATGTTATGGAAAATCAAAAGCAAATTGCAAGAGTTTTACAGTCACTATCATTTTCTTTACTCTGAGAAGCTCAAAACTTTTGTAGTATAATGTTCACAATGCAGAAAAGACTGAACCTGCTGCTTAACACCAGTCAGTCTTGAAAGAAAAGATGCAGATTGATCTAGGTCTGTTAACAGAGCAAAAGCAATTGCAGAAAGTTTGTTGTTGCCATGTTTTTCTTCCTTTTGAACAGCATCAACATGGGACTAATTCATGATCTTTAGCAAGTAGTTTCCAGTTAGACTGACACACAATGGCAAGCAGTCTTAGACAGGTGAAGTGACAGGAAGGAGGAAGGCTGACTTGATGTCAGTGACAAAAACTATTTTAATGGAAATGTGAAATTATTCAAAAATTTCTTCCCCTAAACACGTGAAGATTTCTCCAGTCAAGTTCAGACTGCACAATGGGTTGAGAGCAGGAATCAGGCAGACGCAGTATTTTTACATACCGTGGTTTTTCTAATGGCTTTTCATACTCAGTGCCTCACTTAAAGGTTTCTTCTGTCAAAGATCTGTTAAATGAGTGATGTTTCATCAAATAGTAGTTGTCAAACATGATAAAGACCTACAATAATAAAATACGTGACCAAGAGGTTTTAGTAGCCAAGGATCCAGGGAAGAGTGGAAATAGATTGTATTTCCAAGGCACAGAAAATGACAATAGTAACAGCTGTTTGTTCAGAAATACAAATTTTCAGATCTTTTCTATCCTAAATTAAGATCTATATACCAGGTCATGCAATGGATGGATGTGACAGGGAAGTCCCATAACAAAGGACAGATGATAATGCTTGACTTCTTCTGCAGAATATACTTTTCAATTAAGTCCTTTAAGCAGGGAGACTCCTGCCTTGCTACTGATATGTGGCAACATCCTAGTCTCTCTTCCCCCAGTTAAGAGCACATACCAGACCCAGACTTGACCAAGTAGATGTAGTGGGCATCTGGCGTAAAAGAACTGCAGAAAAGATGCAAAGCAACACCACAAACACACAAAAGTACTAAGAGGTATTAAAGGGGGAGATTTCATTTCTCAGTGTTGGAAACGATAGGCGCACACATTTGAACACACACCTCTAAACCAGAGCTGCATGCACAGACATAGAATGTTTGTGTCATGATCCCACTGACAGCCCTTTATGTTTTGGAGATGTTACCTGCATTTTGATTAACATCTATCAGTCTTTGATGAAAGATGTAGTCAGATGGCACTCAAGCTAGTCCAACACTGAATAATTTTCTCTAATTTATTCCTTTAATACCATTCTAATTTACTGCTTTACTCTGATGAAGTGCGCACATCTGGTAACTTCCCAGAATTAAATATCCATTGGCTGAGGCAAAACCCCAAAACCCCAAATAAATGATGATTCTACTGGCTGAGAGAGTTCAGGTAAGTTGGGATAAGAAACAGCAACTTAAATATAAAGACAATTAGAATGTCTTCCTCCTACTAGCTGGATGATTGGCATCTGGCTTAGGATCATCCTTGTGAAAGCATCCTCCCCTGTCAACTAAGTGCACTTTTAGGCAGTATGCAAACACTATCAGGAAGAAGGTAGAAAAATGTGTGCCCTTCCATATCCTGAAATCTACAGGCATTTTTCCCAGTACGCAATGTCAGAAAGAAAAACAAAGCACAGAGAGTGGTAGTTATTTTTCTCTTCTCATCTCCTTGCAAAGCTAGCACTAAAAAAAGACTCCAACCTGCCACAGCGCCTTCTTTGAACCTTCCATTTCCTGTTAAGTTTAAACTTCACTTCTCAGATAGAAATGAAGGTTGGCTCCAGGAAAGAATATTTTTAAATTCTCAGTGAAAAAAGATCAGAGACTGAAAAATGTGAAAAGATAAATACAAAATAGCACATGGAGCTGGAAAAATCTGTGATCAATGACATTTTACATAACAATTTGAAGTCCAGTAAATCAATTTCAATTACAAAGGAAGTACCAACAAGATCACAGTGTCAAAAATAGAAGGAGAAAGAATAAACTCTATTGGGGAAATGATAAATGCAATTCAAATACATCAAATCACTGTTCTCATTCTTTTCCTAAAGTTTTTAGTCTAAGAAATTTGTTCAACTATATAAGAAATACTAAGACTTTGATCCCTCACACTTCCCTCCCTGTGCAGTTCCACAACTGCTCAGAAATGTTATACTTTAAATTTGCTTTACAGCTGTTCAACAGCCATGGTTTTAATACTTCAGAACAGTAATTACATAAAGACATCTGAAGGAGGAGGGAAAACAAGGTCTGCTTCTACCTATTTATAAAGCTGGCAAATAACTGTAGTCATCTAGCTACACAACACCTTCTTCTGTATTCCAGCTTTGGAATTAAGGTTACTCTTTCCAATTCTTCAGTTGCCCTAATCATCAAGGCCATAACAATCATAGTTGTAAAAAGCACATGTATTACTCTTCTGATGGGGTCCCATCAATGCAAAAATAGCATATAAAAGCCTTGAAATTTTCATACTGATGGATTTTTTTTTAAAAAACAGATTTCAAGAGTTTCAGAGTATATTATCTTCACATGGGACTGATTTACAGTGAGACTTGAAGATTGGAAAATAACTTAAAGACTACATGCTAATACTCTTCAAGTAAAAGTATTCTCTTGATATTTCTATTTTGAACAGAAGACACAAGCAAGTTCCAGCTATATAATCTGTGGTTAATCTCAATATAATATAACAATAGTTCTACAGATAACTACAGCTCTAGGACTATCATCGCTGGTTCACCAAAACTTACACCTTAGCAGGTGAATTTAATTCTGTATTCTGGCAGCTTTTAACAAATAATATATGCTGGTCAAAAAGCACTTAATGTGCTTAAAAAAAGTCAATTTCTAAAAGATTCTTCTTCAAATTACAGTATATCATTTTCGTATATCAAATTTGTATATCAGTATATCAATTTGCCTCCCTGATCAGTCTGTTTTGCTGTCAGACAGTCTGTCCCAGATACCCAAGAGAGGTGCTGGAGCAGTACAGTCTTTATCTGCTTTCTGTGAAGCACTGCACTTTACAAAAGAGATGATCCTACAGGTCTTAATAAAGACACATGTTTGTGTGTCTCACTCCACATTAAAACAAATTTCTTTAATCCAACAGTATGCAATATGATGCTGTGTTAACACCTTTTTTCATTATTTGCACCTGTTTTTAATCAAAGAGAAGTAGTAATATTTTAAACAGCACTAATATGGCTGGGAACTCTTTACCTCTCATAAGGAGAGTCCGTAATAAAGAATTAACAGTTTCAAGAGAGGTTATCTGTCCTATTCATTGCAACCACAGCCACCTAAAATATTAACAGCATGAATGCCAAAAATGTGGAAAGACTAAGGAGACAAGACAGGCTGAGTGAAGAGCAAAGAAATATTGTCACTCAAGAATGGAAAAGTATTTTAGAATAACTAAAGCAATCACAAGTTGCAGTAGTACTATTTATTACAATAAACTCAGATTGGCCAAGTTTTCCAAATATGATATCGGGGGGGAGGGGGAAACAAACCAAAACAACAAAAAACCAACACAATGATAACTCCCATAAAAGGTCTCAGGTATCTGTTCGCAGAGGAAGCTCCCTCCAGCTCTGATCCAAAGTCTTTGAGACTGGGTCTTCTGCTGAAGAGACAACCCAAAGCTATTTATGCTAAGGCGGACTGGATGATGAGGAACAAAACTGAGGTCATGTGGAAATCATAGTCATAAAGGCAACAGTAACCTCAAACACAAACACGTGAAATCTCTCTGTAACTAGGTTTTTAATTTTGATCTCTATATGTTTTGATATGGATAATTCATAAAATGTCATAGTGCTTAACAATTCACATATGTATCAATGATTCAAAAACTACTGACCTAAGGAAAAAACCACAAATTACTGCATGGCACTCAAGGTTTCTTCACCTTCAGCACTAAGGTCATCCCCCTTTAATTTCTCACATTTCTGAAGAGTTAGGATTTCATTTCTGAGAGTTAGGATTTCATCAGCTGCCTGACTCCTACAGAGTAAGACTGCAGTCATCTTCTGTGTGTGGTGTTGAGCTAGGACTGATCAGCAGTGTTAGAAAAACATGTAGGAACCAGAGAGAATAATTAAGGCAAATACAACTATAAACTTGCCTAACACAAGAGGCCAGTCACTCCTTCTACAGCTAAGTCAGTTCACATTTGAATATATAAATAAGCCAATCAGAGAAACATCTTTTTAAAACAAAAACAACACAACACTACAAACCATTCACAAGGGCAGTCTGAATTTTTATTTCTGCTTTCTTGGAAAATTTCTTTTAAAAATGTTCCTATCAGTCCAGTTCCTGGAACATATAGAGAAAATGGGACAAAACACTTTCAAAGAGTTGAGTATAAATACTTAAAAGGAAAACAATGACAAAGTTTTCTTGATATTTCCGGTCCATTTTTCACTTTCTCTCTTCTGAACATTTAAACTATTGCCCACTGGCATTTAAATAACTAGTGGATAATTAGTTGAACAATTAGTTCTATGACAACCTCACAGTTTTGCCTATGTAATACTTACAGTTATATCCCCATGGTTATATTCTTGTACCATGGCTCCTACCTTTAGGAAAAAAGTCCTGCCCATGGGATGGCTATCCCAGCATGAATCAAGCATGAAGGGCTGACAACAAACAAAACTGCCTGATACCCAAGCATAGAGCTAATTTTGGTAAAAAAACCCTGCCTTCTGCTGAGAAGTGGAAAATGCAAAAGTATCTATAAATGCAAGGCAGTAAATAGTCCTATAGTGGTCATACAAAACCCTCTGCAGGTTTCCAGCCTAATGTATTTCTGTGCTCAGAGACATCCACATAACTCTTTAAGCTGCTTTGCTGTGAACCATATTAGAGAACTGATCTGATTTAAAGAAACAAAACTAATATTTAAAAAAAAAAAACAACTGTCAGTTTTTGCTAACTCAGTTATCCCCTATAATTCAACCCAGCACCCTTACATTACTACTGAATTATCCAAGTCAAATCACAGCTTCATGGCTACCACTGGCTTTTAAAAAATGCAGTGACCTGGCAGTTCAGGAAACAAACAGCTCCACACCAACCTAACCAAAAGAACAGCTACACCAAGTTCAGCCCTGGCATCAGAGAAGAAAGACAAACAGCCCGGTATTAGGAAGCCAAAACAGGCAAAGAACCAGTCACAGAGATCTGGTCTAGCCTAGCCTTGGACTCCAAAAAAGAACCAATAAGCTCCTAAAACTATGGAAGTAGTGATGATACTAAGAAGATTTTAAAATTATTTTAAAAGGTTTGGCTGTCTGGGCACAAGTCTGCCAATCTCAGTGTGCTCTCTACAAATAAAACATGTGTTTGTGTATTTCCAAACTCCACTTTGACCCACTTTGAGGGTCAGATGCATTAGCATCCTCCACTACCTCAGTCACAGCATGATGCAAAAACCATTCCATACATGAGCAGAAAGTCACATGCAATTTAAGGTTTTCACCAAGGTGCACACCCAGCACTGCCACAGCCCTGCCTGAGCATGTAGAGACATTTCAGATATGCTGACCCTGCACCCCAGCTCCAGCCCAGCAACCACACATGCAACATGTCTAATGTGCATTGGCACAACTGTAGTAAGCATCAAGCACAGCAACCCTCCAAAACTGTGGCAGGTGGAGGTATCATTCATGCAAAATGCATCAACATCGCTGGCAACAGAGAATCCAAATGTCCCCCCTCCCAGCTGGGTACCCTAATTGCTAGAAACTGAATCAGGTTCTGGCCCACTTGTCTGTCCTCCCACTCCTTGTATTGTGACTACACAACAGTCCTGCCTGAAACAGAGGTGCAAACCTTGCCATTTGAAGGTCCTTCTGGGACATTCCTATCTTTTAATTTCCCACTGGCTGCCTTAGATGCTCTCTAGTCAGCACACCGGCTGTTGTGGTACCTATTCCTAACACCTCAAGTAGGTTTCCTAATTCTACTTCCAAAGTCAAGTGGATAAAAAAGTTAGGCATGTAGATGTTAATTTAAAGAGCACCAAAAAGTCACCTTTGCCTAAATTGCAGGTTCAGGTTTTCACATGGCCAAGAGTAAGCCAGAGTGCAAGGCAGATCTCCAAGGATCCAAAGAGTGGACCTTACTGGTCAGCATAAAAACACTTTTTGCAGGCTGCCTGGGCATGCAAAACATTATAAGTATATGAATCCAGCAGCTGACATTAGGGACCTCACAAGTATCCAACAAGAGGAATGTGATTAGTCCTGCAACAAGCTGTATTTCTTCTGTTCCTTCTCTACAGTTTAGTGTACAAGCATTTATTTCCCCTCTCTCTCTCAAATATTTCTTTTTTTCATCTTCAGAGAGAAAGAAAAATGCCAACAACCCATTCCTTAAGAGCAATTTCATCCTTTAACATGCTGGATTTTGTGCAGGTCAAGTAACATTTTTGGTAAAGAATATAATTGCAATTACATGTTTCTAAGAACTTGTAAATAGCATGACATTATTTGAAAAATTTATGAAAAATGCATTTACAGTGTTCCTTTAAGTGTTTTCACACAGCTTCAGTTGAAATTGCTTTACTCCAAAGCAATTGAATATAGAGTATTTTTATAAGGACCTCTTTGTCTCCCTGCAAATGACTGAAATACAAATACCTTCCAGACAGAAAATGCACCAGAAAATATGCAACCTCACATTTTACTAGCCATAGTTATCTAGCACCATAAAACATCAGTTGCTCTTTCTGAAGATTGTGTTGTAGCTGAAGGAAAACAGCATTATTAGTAAAGCCAAGTAGTGCACAGAGGCCTTATGCAAGTTTAGGTTTGGCACCATACAAACATACAGGCTCTATTCAGTATGATAAAGCCATTCTACAGCCAAAGCAGTGGCAATTCCATAGATAAAAAGCAAAAATGAAGCAGCACGTTCATGCCATCTTCCAGGAAATACAGTATCACGTACCTCCTTGTCATACTCCTGGGACAACATAGATAAATAAAATAAACATTGGCCTAAACAAGGTGGTCAGAAGACACATTGTTACCATTCAGGGCTGTAAGCTTCTGCACATTACAGCGTGAGGAGCAGTGCCTTTAACATATTGTTTGAAGCACATTTGGAAATGCTTCTCTAACCTCCTGGTACCCAAAGCTGCATGGAAAGAGGAATTCATTTCCTGACTTGGTAAGATCCAGGTAACTTTAAATACTTTTCAGCAGGCATCACGAGAGACAAGACGTACACATAACTACCAGGTCTAGTAGCACTCTCCTAGGCTGTACATGAAGCAAAGTCACCCTGCAATTCCTCTTACAGGGACAACATAACAGAAAAGAGCAAGTTTCAAAAACTTGTTAAAACAAGTGGTAGTTGCAACATGTGATGCTATCAGTACATCTCTAACACATTGAAGACATATAGCAACCTCGTTCATCACCTCCTCTAGCCCTCACTTTGCTCTGAGAAAGAAAGGTGGGGGGCAGGGAGGAAATAGTAGTACAAAGAAACAGATAAATTCAATTGAAACAAAAACCTCAGTGTAATAAAGCTCCTTTTTGGGGTAACCCAGTGTTCACTGTAGAAGAGAGCTGTATGGACTTCTTCCATGGCAGAGTCTCTCCATGAGTGCCTTTCCTAGGATTATTCTTGCCAGTTGGCCCTGTAAACTGCTGTGTGTCTTGTGAGACTAGGACTCAAGCATTCCTCCTAAGAGTAAATGTCATAAGCAAAGACTTAAGTAGTAAAAGAAACCAAATGAAACTAAACACATAAACAATGGCATGGAGGACAGCAATGGGGAGTAAATTATTTGGTTTCTCCTCTATTTCAGCTGCAGTCATCATTCATGCTACTTTGCACTTAGAGAAGGTTTGAAGTTATCAGCGCTCATACAAATTCAATGTTCTTCTATCAGGCAAATGCTGCTCTCTTAAGGTATCAAGATGCAGTAATAAGTCATAAGCAGCATAAATACATGTTTTTTCTGAGGGGGAAAGTGGAAAGAAGAGTCTCATGATACATATAGTGTTTAAGAATTTACATACTTCTGCACAATTCCAAAATATAACTACACATCAGTAAGCACCACTGGACCTGTACAGACTAGCAACAGGACTGTCCATGTGGATATTACTTAGTGATATCACATCCAAAAAAATTACCACAGTACCATTAAGTGCTATGATGGTATTAAGTCATGTACCATTAAGTACACAAACTCAGTTGTGCTTCAGGTAAACAGAGATGGACCTCTCCTTACTCACCAACCACATTTCTCAAAGAGTGGCTGGAGCCTGTCCACAAGGGACTCCATTCCTTTCATGGACACAGTAGCCCATCATGCTAGAATCCCTCACCTCTTCCTTTCTGAGGGCCCAACAAATTCATATGCAGTGCAATGCAATTCTTCTCTTCCATTTTGATGGAGGAAGGGAAGAATGGCATCACTGAGGGCAAGAAGAGCGAATCCAGTCTGTTCCCAGGCACATCCCACCCTACTGCTAGCACAGGGGAGAGAAGCATGGGAGAAGGAGCTGAACGAACAGGCTCAGTGGAGCTGCATGATGCATGAAGGGACATGCTGGGTGTGCATGATAGCAAAATTATCAAAACAGTATGGATGCACCAGCATCCGATAGTTTCGGCACTGTTTGGAATTATGTTCACTTGGACTTGCATTGCCATGATGTCTGCATTTGAACCATCGCTTATCCAAACCTCACTAATTCACATCACCGAGTGCAAGCACTGGATCATTTCTGCAAATAAAAAGGCTTGTACAGTCAGGGCCTGAGGCAACTCCAATTAATTCAGCCAAGGTGATGCATACTGCAGGACTGGGGTGTTCAGCTGGAAATGTCTGACTATAATAACACCAAGGCATACAAGGAGCCTGTGATTGGGATTAACTGTTTTTGATATGGTTTAGGATTTTAGAGGTAAATATGGCAGTAACCAGAAAGAACATATAACTCCACTGATACAGCTTCCATAGTAAACAGTTCCAGAAAAACACAAGAGGAAAGAAAATTAAAAAAACCTGTTAAATACATGAAAACTGCAAAATAAATTTTCTTTACCTTGCATTAGAACTATCCCAAATATTGTCACATAAGTCAGCAACAAATCTCTTTGTGTTACATTATGTATATATTTCAGACAGTCAGGCACTTGTTCTTCGAAAGACTTATGCATGCACATAAAATTAAAGCGTGCAAATAGTCTCACCAGGTACTGATATAAGGTTCATGCCTTCACTTGAACAGCCATTTTACAAGCTTTTTTAGCATGCAATATTTATGTTCACTTTGTACATAAGACAACAATTTTAAATCTGGGTAATACAGGTAACCAGTATATGTCCAATGGATAAAAGTTCACACACGCACACGAAAAAACCAATTACATCACAAGTAGAGAGATACTCCACAGTATTTAAAAATTAACTCTTGTATCATTACTATGCAGTTCAGTACAAGTATTGAAATTTACTCACATGCTATTCATAGCATAGATGAAGTTTAATGGTGTTCAAGTGCTTCCGTGCTAGGCCCACTGTTTTTACAGTTTTCTAGGCTTTGATTTATGTCACAAAATTATTTGAGTTTGGAATTTTCATTAATGCAATTTTTAACTGTTTTGAATGCAGCTTAGTGGTTATGAAATACAGTTTAAAAATATTATATATACTAGCTCCCATTACAAAAATAAGCTTCTGACCTTAAGTTGAACAGACAAAGTAGCACAATAGCACAGGCAAAATCAGCTATAGAAAGAAGTCTCACAGAGAAGTATGTCAGAACTTCCCACTGAAAATATGTTTATATTTTACCAAGCAGTAGGACTTTAAAAAGACAGCAAGTCACAATTTGCACATGCATGAGACAACAGCTATGTCCAGAACTGTGTAGCAGTATAGGGATCAAGGGTAACTGACAGTCACTCAACACAAACATTTAATTTTGCTGAAAAATACACACCAGGTGAATGGCAAGGGGCATTAGCTAGACTGACTCTGTAACTTCTCTTTAGAACTATCTGGCTAAAGGGCAGAAAAACAACATTGTGATTGCATTGTTAAACACTCAAAATGAAGAAATAAGCATGACACAGTATATAAAACATTAGTGCTTTGTACATGCGTTGTCATAAAGATGTTCCACATAGCCTATTTTTTGCACAATGCAGAAATAGAAGCCAGCACCTAGGATGGCAATTTAGTTACCAATGGAGTAATAATCAACTGGAAAATCTCACCTGCGGTTTTCACTGGTAATTTGTGTGAATACAATTTACAGCCGAGTTTTCCCAAAACATTTTCAGAAAATTTTTTCAAAATTTAAGAAAAGACACTGATGTGCAACATACATTGTTTGAAACATTGTATAAGTTGCAAAACATCGAGTAATATACAACAAAGAAAATTAAATGGGACTGTAATGCCCATTTCTTGATACCTGAGTGCTTAACTACGCAGCCTTAACAGTATCCCGTTTGTGTTTTCCTTTTGACAGATTGAATTCCTAGAGTCTGCTTAAAATGTCAACATTTGAAATCTTGCAAGTGAAGACAAATTACATTCAATCCCAAATACTCATATGGCCAAAAGGGTATAATTAAAAAATTAAAGGAAGCAGTCATGCAGGATACTGGCAAGGAAAAGGTACTGAAGAAATTTTAGAAAAAGCATTTGACTCACCAGTCCATTGTTTGGCTGAGGTGAAAAAGGCAAACATTACTGAGATGCATCAGTGAGGAAGTTAGAACACAAATCAAGGCCCATGCCTGCAAGCACATGTGAGTAACTTCAGGCCCAGAAGCTCTTTCCGTGGCAAAGTTATTCATATGTGTGCTTGCAGAACCTAAGCTCAGATGTTACTGTTAGAGCAGAAATGCTACTTACATTTTGCTACTGATCTCAATAAAAATAGAAATTCACCTGTGTTTAACAGCAACTGTGTCAACTCAAGAAGACAAAAGCGCCTTGAGGTCTCACAAGGTAACACAATAATTGATCCATTCTAGCTGCTCCCAGTTTTTTGCTGTGTTGTTTTTTTTTTTTAACATAAGTCACTCAAAACACATCTAAGCTTCCAAATGGAAGCCTTCTTAGGTGTACAGCCCCTATGTGAGGGCTGTACACCCTACGGCACAAAGTGCTGTATCTATGTTTTGCAATGCACCAAGGTTGCTCATAATGCTAGGATTAAGCCATTATTCTTTTTATTGGATATCTCTCTGCCAAGCCTGACGTCACCCGAAACGTACAATATTCAGTTCAGTGTCTTGTTAAGTGTTGAGTCTTTCCAACACATGCTTGTGTAGATTTTGGAGATATGAACTGCGTAATAAACCTCACTAAGAGAAAAAGGACACCATGCAAATGTGTAGAATGGACCATGCATGTTTACCTGATTAGACAAACACTAACTATATATACAGTATTATTAAGGTGTATGTGACTAGAATGGATTCAAATAGATTGCCAGTTATGAACTACTGCTTGGAGGGGAAAAGGTAAGTAACACGTTTATAAATTCAGTGAATGGAAGACTTTAAAGTCTTTAAACACCAATAGTTTGGTAAGATGTAACTGATATGCTGTGTGTATGGAACAGTGGGCAATCAAAAATAAAAAAAAAGCTAGACAGGACAGCTGAGATTTACAAATAGTAAACGCAAGATCTGGGGATGATTGTTTCATATATCCTTGCAATGACGAATCACATACTGCTCAATTTATTATAACAGCATGCTGTTCAGATAACCTAAGTTCATACTGAGGAAGGTGCTGACAGGAGCAGCTCTGTCATGCACTCACTGAAATAAAGGAGCATACAAATCCAGCCAGACCAGGCACATGTGCTGCATTGAGTTGTTTGAGGATGCTTTGTGTTCTGACGTTTCCTCAGTGTATGCTTCATCACAGATGTCAACAAAAGAAGTACATGGAGTAATTTCTTTTTAAAGTCTCAGTATTCAAAAATGAAACGTAACAAAAGTAGTTAAGTTGTGAAACGCCAACACTAAACATAATTTTATCTGCCATTTGATATGGCCTTGATCCAGATAATAGCTAATTTTTTTTTCTGGGATGAAAGTGTATTACTAGGCAATTAATTAAAGTATTTCAATTAATTTATCCTTCTGATCAGCAAAAAAACCTAAATAGCAGGTATCAGCCTGACAGGAGAGCACTGAGTAGTGAAAAGGGTTGAAAATTATAACCAAATGAGGAAAGAGAAGGTAAAAATGGGTATATATGGCCAAAATGGGAGAAAAAGCAAAAAGGGACTACGGTGCTAAGGCCTGCAAGCAGGACAGGGCCAACATCTGTGCCCACTCCCGGACCCGCCAGCCACTGTCCCGAGGACCCGCTGCATCCTCTCCAAAAACGTGTGCGTGTGTAACATGTGTGTGCGCGTATATTTATGCGCCTCTACATTGTGTAACTATGCGCCCGGCGGGGCTCTCACTGAGGCACTGCCGGGCCCAACAGCGCTCGGCGGAGCCGCGGCCGGGCCGGGGCGCGGGTTCCCGGCGGCGGGGCAGTGTGGGTTCAAGCCGGCACCGGCACTGGCACCGGGACCGGCAGGGGCACGGCGGGACGGGCACCGGCGCGGGCAGAGCGGCCGCGCAGTGTCATTGCCGCCGATGGTGCAGCGCAGGCAGAGCGCAGGCCGCTGCTCCCGGCGAGGGCAGGTGCGGACCCTGCCGCGCCGGCACCAGCCCCGCCGGCTCGGGGGGCCGCCCGTAGCCCAGCCCCGGCTCCCCCGGGGCCGCCGAGCCGCGAGGAGGAGGAGGCGCCACCGCCGGGTTTCACCAAGGACAGGCCCGAGGTCAAGCCCGGCAGCCGCCCCGCCGCGGCCCCTTCCCCGCCGCCGCCCGCGCCGCCCGCCGCCTCCCCGCCCGCCGGCGGCGGTGCCTTACCTTGGCAGCCATGCTGTGCCCGGCGCGGCCACCCCTTCCCGTCCCTTCCCTTCCTCCGCTCCCCTCCCTTCCGACCGCGGCGCGCAGCTTCCCCGCCTGCGCACCAGCCCGCCAGCGCCGGCCGTCACCGCCGCTTTCCCAGGCAAGGACGGGGCGCCGCCCCCGCCCGGCCCCGCCGCGGCCCCGTGATCGCCCGGCACGGCCCGGGCCGGCCCCGCGGGTCCCGCGCTGGGCGCCGGGCGAGGCGGCGGGAGATGCGGCCTCGGCCCCGGCGGGTCGCCGGCGTTGCGGAGCGAGCACTGCCTCACCCCTGCGAGGGGACCCGGTCGCCCTCGGGACTCCTCCTCGGTAACCGCTGGTGGCTCAGCGGGCGCAGAGACACTCCTAACTCCGAGGGCCTCTGCGGCCGCTGGAGACACTGACCCTGTCGCCAGCTGGAGGCTCGTGCTGCTGACCCCAGGGATGTCCCCGCCGTGTGCCGGACTGTGCTGGACACGAGGACACCGGGACAAGCAGCAGGATACCGACACCTGCACAGCAAACCCTGATGTTTGCTTCCCTGCAAGTCAGGCTGCTGTTTGAGGGATGTTTCATCGAGTTGCAGCATCCCCAGTTATTCTGGGATGTCCCAAGAACGATCTGTGCCTTCAATCAAATTTTGCCAATGCTGTTTTAGTTTCCAAGTCAGCATGAGCATGACACACAAGCAGCCCCAGGCCTGTACCCGGGATGGCCACACGTACGGCACGCTCAGCACCACAGGCAGTTTGCAGACTGCCCACGGACAGCCTGTCCGGGCATGTTTGCCGATGCACCATTTGCCATGCAGGCTGTGGCTGCCACCAGGGCAATCGCCAGCGCTGCCAATGTCCGCTCTGGCTGGCCTCAGAGCTTCTGGCTCCTGGGGGGATTTTGGGATAGACTGGGGTCGGTAGAGGAGGCAGAGACCTTGCCCCGTGTGTGTAACTAAAAGGTTACTTGTAAGAATGGCTCCGGGGCAAGTTTTTGAGTTGATAATTATGTATCAAGTTAGTCATAGCTTTGAGGTAGGTCTTCCAGCACTTTCTCTAAACGGAGTTCTGTAAAGATATTAAAAGGGCAAAGGATCTCAAAGACAGATACAAAACAGGTTATAAAACAGAACAATTAACTCTTTAATTGTTTTTAATTGTCTTGGAGACAGTAGAGGAATGATCAGGGTTCCTAAATGCATCTTCACAGTAGAGAAATTATAAGGATTCATAAACACATCTCCACTTGCCCCCTATAAATGTTGACAGGATGGCTCTTTTTATGTTTTCAGTTCAATGAATTAACTACTTTCTGTGTTTCAGCAGACTGTACAGTCTCCCCTGTGTCCCTGTGAGGCCCAGCAACATATCTATCTCCTCAGCAGTTTCCCAGTCTCACCTTCTTATAAAAACCCTCCCACTTGCTGGATTCTCTTTCTTTTCTACCTGCCCCACATCCCTGTGCCTGCTGCATGTGCTCAGCTGTTCCATGAGACAGCACAACCTTTCTTGCTGCATCTCCCTGTCCTAGAAAATAGGAGACTTGGAGCCTTCCTCCAACCTGAAACACCTTTTCAAATAAACACAAGAAACAGATTATGTAGTGCCTATCTGCAAACTAGATAAGTAAATACTGTCACCTTGTCATAAATGAATAGATAATAGCAGTCCATTTATAAACAATGGAAAACAATCTCCAATTATTTTAATGATACCACCAAGAAGAGAAAAACTACATAGAGAAAATAGCATAACAATTGTCTTAGAATACAAATACAACATTCTGTGTATATTCAGAAGTCAGGATATTTAAATGTGAGACTGAAAGTCAGTCCTATTGAGCTTTATTTTTGTGAAAACGGGCTTCAATGGGACTTTTTTTTCCATATTAAGACTGCTAAGAAAATTACTACAATTCTCACGTTATACTGCCACATGGTCCTGAGCCAGTTGCCTTTATCTAGTCTGAATCTGCCTCACTTCCCATCCTTTGAGAGCTTCGTGTGCCTCAAGTCCTGAGCATGCCTTCAGCACTGCCTTTCTCCTGACAAGACTGGAAGGTCCTTGCCTTGTTTACATGAGAATCTGAGTTTGGCCTGAGAGGTCTCTGACCATGTCCAATGTGCACATACAGGCCCAAGTTCCTTATCTTCATAGAAAAGACAATGAAGGCTAAGGTCACATTTTAAATGGCATGCAATATGACTGTAGTGGATTATAGCACTCTCCTTGGCCACATAAGCAACTTGTTTTCAAAGTCTCCTGTTGACTGAGGTTAGATTCAGGCCCATGTGTCATACTCCTTTCAGTATGTTTTAACCACAAAGCCATAGACTGCTCTGGGGAGTAGAGGAGGAACATTTTTCATTCTTTCTAGTGAAGACTTGTCATTGTGCAGAGGAAAATCCAAGTCATGCTGGGAGAGAAGCATGACTCTTTTGTATGATAAAATGTAATGGGATGAGGGTAAAGTTGTGAGTCAGTTTTCATTACAAAGCACAAAAGTATTTCTTGGAGAAGTTAGGACATTGTGTCTCCCCAGCCAATGGGTTTTTATGTGTTTTACATGTAGCGCTCCCAAACAAGAGCACACTGATTCCAGGGCTCCCTTCTACAGTGAGAAACAACCTGGAGTTAGCTTCTTCTTGTTCCCTCTTCTGATACAGGGCATCTTGAGTTTGTTTTTACATACATGGGTTTTGCAGGAAGAGCTGTAGCTTGTTTCCAAAAGAAGCCACAAACAAGTATCTGGACACAGTCCTTTAGATGAAAAATTAGGCTTTGATTGTTTTCATGTAGAAGAGAGAATGAGAGCTGATTCCCTACTTGGTGTTTTAACTATTAGGGTGTTGTATAGCAAGGCAACTCTATCTCAATAGGCACATAAGATCTTTGCTGAGCTTGTTAGCAATTACCCTGGAGAGACTGACAGCCTGGGGTTCATGATTTTTTAGACTTGGTAAAGGACTAATAAAGAATTAACATCTACATGTTCAGTAGTGTAATGCAGAGCTCAGTGTGTCAGCTATTTTGGATCTTATTCATTACTCTATTACTGCCTTCGTTACTCTTTCTATGACTTCTCATACAATGTTCTGGATTTTGCATGGGCAGATGCATGCCAGAAATTTAGGCATTGCAGTGTGTACCTTAAAGACAAGAAAATATCTTCTTGGATCTAGAAAGATCCAAGTGCATCGGGGGAGGTCTGGAGAAGACTGGGTCAGGAAAATTCAGATCTGGAAAGATCTGGACGCACTACTTACCCTAGTGAAAGGCTGAGATAAAGCAAAGACTGACCCAAGGCCCTCAAGACCTGTGACACTATCCAAATTATTGAGCTGTTTTCTTCAGTACGTCTTCTCTCTGTCTCACAATATCGAAACTGTCTTCCAGGTAGCTTCTTTTGGGTTATATTGTATGTTCAGCACCATGGATATTTTGCTAACTTTCCACAAAACTTGCACCAAGTATGTTTTCACAAAAGTATAGCTTATAGTAGAAATAAACAAGTGGCCTCATTCCTAGTAGGAAAGAGCTGAATGTTAAAAAGAAATGAGTACAAGGTTTTCCTGAGCAGATCTCATTTCTTAAAACTCTTTATTGACTCCTGTCCTTCAGGAAAGTCTCAAGGAAAGGCAGGAAGCAGTATCCCCTTTCTTAGGTCAAGGATTTGGTGTGGGTTTTTTGTTCTTTCTGTGGGTTTTTTGTTTTGTTTTTAATAAAGGATGTCTGGCTGATGTGAATTAGCACATCAGTTTTAGTAACTCTTAGCCAAGAATTTGTGCTCGCACAGTAGGCCTAACCCTGAGAATTTCTCTAATAAAATAAAGTATGACTCAGTCTGAATGAATCATTCACAATTCTTCTTTCTCTGTTTGAAGGATATTCACTGCAGATCACGATTTCCTCAAATATATTTGCTGTTTTTCTGGTTATTTTATAACATTGTCTGATGATTGTCGGTATTTTCTTTTTTTTTGCTGATTTTTTTTTAAAGTCACACATATTTGTATTTTAAAGTCTGTTGTTTATCTGTGATTGCTGAGAAGGTCAGCCAAACACGATCTTATTCCCTGTTTCTTAGAACAAGATTTTCAAGCACTTTTATGTGCATGTCTAAAATTCATTGTCTATCAGTATTTCTTCCAGTGAAAAACTAAACTGGTCATTTAAATAGTTCAAGGAAAAGTGAATGTAAAAGCAGAATGCAGAAGTATGAATAATTCATTAAAAAATCCATACAAATGGTAGCATATTTTCATGGCTTTCCCATCTGAAAATGCAACACTATCCCCCAGTGTGTTCTATCACGTCTACCAGGAGAGTAGAATTCGCAAAGTTGGAAGGAGACAACTATGATTCTGTCTTATGGCTGATAATGGCATTTACACAGGCATTGCTGCTGAAAATGCTTTACCAGGGCTATGTTTTAGGAATGCCTCTGAAATAACTCAAGAAACATTGCTGCTGATGATGAGTAGGGGGTTAGTTCTTCTGTTGGTGTAAATTAGCATAGGTGGTAGATTTGTGCTGATTTACATTGGTAAATCCCAGAAAATAGAGGGGACATAGGACAAATGAAAGATACTATATTTATTTCATAAGGGAAAAATACTTCATAACTCAGGCACACCACTGGCATGAATAAGTTATGAAAAATCTTCACAGCCAAAAGAACATAATCATCCTTCATGTATAACAGATTTGTTTATTCTGTAAAGATTCATTTCAGTTGATTAATTATCAGTATCTGCTGATGGTGGAGGTAACAAGCCATCTCTGATGAGAGAATCATTTTAGGACATGCTCAGAATATTTTATCACCTAGCACAAGTTGTGTATGCTTAGAATATTTATCATACTCTGTACTAATAGTATCACATTTTGTAAGATAAGTACTGAATATAAATTATATTATAGATATAGGAGTTATCTATATTTTTCTTGGGTTTTATTAATAAGAGGGATATAAAAAAATAAATCACAGTAACAGTTGTGTTTACATGTCAAGTGCTGAACTGTGCTGCTGCATTAAGTCATTGTTATTCTGAACCAGTGAAAATTTGCATAAGTGCAAATGCCGGCTCCTAACAATAACATTAGAATTGTTTCACCTTACACCAAATCGAACCTGTACCAGCCACATTGCATGCTCACTGGCCATTATTCACGGCTGGAAGCTAACATGGAGGTTTATCAAAGCGTAAATTACCTTTTTTTTTTTTGTAATTTTATTTATTAACTAAATAAAATTCTGACTCCAAATTAAAATGCCAAAGAGAGATCATCTCAAAACTGAAGCATTTATGAAGAGGAAAAAAATTATAATAGCTCAGTCAATCACTGCAAAATAAAAAGCAAAAGTAGATCAGATTTTTAACACAGTATATTAATTTGCTATTTATAAAGTTAACCTTAGTCACCAAAATACCTAGAATATAAAGTATTATCCCTAACAAGATAAACTGAAATCTGTTACTAAATCCATTGAATAGATACACTACTTTAATCAGACTTTACTCACAGAAGAGACTAGGCATCATTTAACAACATTTGTAGGTCTATAAACTGTATGTATGAGTGTCTGCACACACTGAACATATATTGTGTACAAGAGGACAGCCGGATTTTCGTTAGCTAAGACTTTGCAGAAAGTAATAGAACCTCTGCAGAGTTTTATAAAAAGCACTGAGTTTCTTTTAGCTTCAACCTACGTGTTTGAAAATACAAACATTTGGTCATCCTGAAACTCTGTGTTTTCTTTCATTCTCCAGCCAAAACCCATCATTTTTTATTTTCCATGGAGATGCAACTTCTATTAATTATTAATACACATTTCCAAAATACCCACTATGAGCTAGACTTTTTCCGTAGCTGAAGAAAGATGGTCTGGCTCAAAGTCCATTAAAGCCAATTGGAGCTTTTCCATTAGTTTCAGTGCTTTGCTTAAAGTCAAAGACTATCACCCACCTTGGTATTTACACCTCTCTGTTATCAGCATATGCCAGCTTTTGGTATTTGTTTTGTTAAAATAAGATGGATTAAGGCAAAAGTTCAAAAGGTTTTTAATGACTTATGAGATTGGGAGCATTGATAGCAAGTGTGTTTACCTTGGGAAGATGGTAACTTCTAATTATTTGGAGTACTTGTTTTTAATTTCATTACCAAGAAATGCAGGTCACATTGCTTTTGTATGCATCTGGTCAGAAGTCAGCAGGTATCCAGTTTCAACCAGGCCTGAGGTATTACATTCATCCACATTTTGTAAAAAACAATGGCACGATAAAGACTTCTTATTTCTTCCACTGAAGACCACACTACACTGTAAGTTCGTATCCTGATAGACTCCAAAGAATCCATATCTAAAGAGGGACTAGGAAAGCCTAACTACAGGGAAAGACGTCGGCCCAGCTACTGATCTCTTTAAACTCCAGAAGAATCCACAGGAAATCACTTTCTAGGCTGCTCTGTTCACACAGCTTCTTGCTTGGTAAATTGCTTCTCTCCTCTTTTCTCTTTTAATTTTGTTTGCTGTTGTTTTCAGTTTGGTTGGAACAGCCTTAATGAGGTGGAAAGAAACCATCTGGGTCTACTGTTTCGTGATTCAGAACTAGGTTTGATATTTCTCAGGATGAGTTGTATGGTTGGTGGTGACTCAGTAAAAGTGCATTGTGCAGCTTTTGTTCGGCATCTCAGAGCTTTTCCAGCCCAATGTCCACACGTACCTATCAAAAGGAGATTTTCACAGCTTTCCACTAAGTTCCTGAAAGTTGAACTGAAACAGATGTTTTGATTGTTTAGTCCACTATTTCTGAAGTTAGCAAGATTTAAACAATAGATAAAGAAAATCCCCTGCTTTGCTCACTGAAATCAGTAGGAAAATTCCGATCTGGAAATACGATTTATCCTTTATTATATTGAGGGTGGATAGAGATGTATAAGGCAGAAAAGAATCCAGATCTTTTCTCCTTTTCCACTGCTTCTACTACAGTAACAGAGCTAATCAGATGTGAGTCAGCAAAGTGTCCTTTTCCAGAGAAAGAAAGGAAAACTTGCAAAAGGAAAAAAAATGTTCTTCTGTGCTGTGGTAAGAAGAACCACTTTGTCATGTACTGCTTTCTTGTTTATATTAATATAGAGTGACTTAAAGTGCTTATTACTTAAATGTTCATTGCCTGGTGAGGAAATCCCTTACCTTAGCCTTCTCTAGGAGCATCAGAGAAATAGTCATAAAATGCACTCGAGGCCTGTGTAGTTTCCTCTTCTTCTAGAATATCCCTGTCAGTGAAGAGCACACACAATCACTGTGAGGCTTGTTACTAAATTCAGCCAGATAGCTCAAATTGGTAGGGTGTATTTATTGAGAGAATATGTGCAACTTTTGCTCCCAAGATTTGAAAGCAATACCCTTCTTGAATCCTCAGCCACGAATCAGATGCTAAGGTGGTCACCAGCACTGAAGACCTAGAGGTTGGTTTGTTCTTCCATAAGGGACTGGCACTTTCTTTTCACATGGATCCGCTCACTTTCATTTTGCCTCTTTGATACTGGGCTTGATGAGGTCCACATAGATTTTGAATCTGAAAAACATTTGGAACTTCAGAAAAGTATTGGTGCCTACTTAATATTATGGGTTATTGGGGGAATTGAATCTCTAAGAGACTCCTAAAGGTACCTACTAATATTGTTGTATTGTTCAGAATTCCATATAGAATAGCACTTAGCAGCTGGAACTCTTATAGTGAATGAGACACATCTGTCAGACTTCTTGACTCTGGGCAGTTGCAAAATACAATGCTTATCTTCCAGTCTGTCATTCTTTACTTGGTTCCCAAATATGTTCCTAGGTATATAATGGAGATTCTGGTCTTGGTTTATTTTGCCTTAAAAACTAAGCAAACTAACAGCCTGCTCTCTATTCCCTTGTTCTATTTGACATCAAGTAGGGGATTCGTATTGTTCAAAGATTGGGCATGAACAGAAATGACTTTCAGCTCCAGAACATGCTTTCCTTATTATTCTGAAAGGCCTGAGTTTTCTGACCTGCAATGCCTTTTGCACGCCTGTTGTTCAGGACTTTTTGGACAAGAACTGAGATGAGTTCTGATCGATTTTTGTGGGATTGTCTACCTAAATTTGCATTGGCACATTTTAAGTGAAGCTTAACAAAGCGTATCTTTTGAGAGTCTTTTTAGTTCAAGTCAGAGCTTTATCTCTGGAGGAAGAAAATAGTCCATGAGTGATTATGTAGAAACAAGCTGAGCTTAAGTGTCTATGATCCCACTTTCTATTTCAGGGAGGAACTTTAGATACTGAAGTATCATGATAGCTGAGCTTTCAGATTCCCTTCAGACAGATCTTCTATATTCTTGTTGCTAAAATCAAAGATACTCACTTTGGTGCCAGGGAGTTTGAAATGCTTATGTAAATCATTAACATGAACCATTTATTCTGACCTCAGCTATGTGGTCTAAAGTTGATATATGGAATTTGTTAATCATTACTTGTCAGCTAGTTGATGCATATCAGAAGGTGATTCCAAAAGCTCCTGCCAGCTTTTCAGAGGTCAGTATCTCTGTCTGTCTTGCATAACTAACCTGCATTCAGCTTCTATTAAAGGTCCTGAAATGCCTAGTCAGATGTTTTTCATAACCTGTGGCACCTGAAGAGATATCCTAGCTTCACTGTGTCATGCCCATGAAAGGATGGTGAAATAGCTGGGAACGTGATCCCAAAGTTGTGTTTTTTCTTGAATAGAGTCAGGAGGTACTGCAGCCCCAGAGAAGCCTCCTTGTAAGGTTCTGCAGGTCCAAGGTCCACGAACTGACATTGCCTCAGAATACTTTATCCCACAGGGACTTTGACCACTGAGCAAATTTTCGCACAGTGTGACTCACAGTGGGCACACAACAGCCAGAGAAAGCTTCAGAAATACTTGCTGAAATGGTGGCGGTCCTCAGTTGCTTGGTGGCAGATGATTTTAATTATTCCTAACTCATTTTCCTCTGCTGAAGAAAATGTCTTGATTTTTTCCCAACAGCTACTCCTCAAGAAATTACATATCTGGCCAATTGCCTTTCTCTTCATGGTCCCCCTTACATTCTTTCTGTCAATGAGCAGCCTTACCCTCTCTGACTCATTTCTAATCTGAGTAGTTGCAACCTCATCCTTCTTCAGTTCATCTGGTTTCCTTTCCTAGTCCGGTGCTTGAAGTCCTTTGCCATCTCATTTAAAATTTTTCAATAATTCCTATTGCTTGGTGTCAGTTTTTTTACCTCAAATTCTGCTTCTTTTTCCCAATACATCAGTTCTGAATTGTTTCTCTTGCGCCTTGGTTGAGCCATTTTATCCTCTTTTGTGCACTGGAAGCAGAAAAGAAGTTCTCTAATTGTAGTTTGGGTCTAAAGTGCTGCATTAGCCAACAACAACAAAGAGTAGCCATTCTGTGGAAATGCGGAGAGCCAACATCCTTCAGCTGCTGGCTCAATGTAGAACAAATATTTGAAGAATTTAGGTACCAACCCTGAGCAAACCATTACTGCAAATCTGTGGACTTAAAATTTTCCAAAGTTTTCATCTTGTCCAAATTAGGTCATTTTACTGGCATGAGGTAATAAAAAAGCACATCTCTAATACAAGCATTAGCTGTCTATTAGTTTTCATCCATCTGTCCCAGAGTACAGTGGATGCCACAGCTAACTTTCTGAAAAAAATTAGCATTGAAAAGACATTCCTTTCACCTTGTTCTTCAGAATGACTGCATCAGTTCTGTTCAAACTTTCGAAAAAATATTACTGTGAGCAGCCAGCTACTTATGGCCCAGAGTGATGGTTTAATCTGTAGGCAGTTGAAAATAAGATTTTATAATAGCAAATGCTGAAATAAACTTTATATTTTACCTCCAATTGCATGATGAATAAGTTATTTGTGTAATCCCATTTTTTCTTTATTGCATTCTTTTCTTTTTTGAGACATAGAATGTAAGTAGGTATAATTAGAAACAGTAGAATGGCAGAAAAATATGTGTGATTACTTGTTGTATTGAAGTGCTAGATGAGAGATTCCACTTGCTTTGAAGAAAAGGACAAGTTACAAAAAATAGCTCAGATTAAACACAGTATTTTTTGTCAGAATTAAAATGCTTTGTATGTTCTGTCTCCTAGAAGAGTAAAAGGCTGCACAGAATGGACTCTATAGACAATTTTGACATCCCTTGAAATGATCATTGATCAGACATTTTAAAGCCTCAAACAGATGTATGTTGGTCCTTAAAGCATGACAAAAAATTGCAACAGATTAAGAATATTTACTTTGGCAAGACAGAACTAAAATTTCTGGAGGAAAATGTTTTTTGTCGCAGTTGTAGAAATAATCTTGTGACAGTAGAAAGCATTCCAATTAGAAATGGAGTTTGTACAGTTCACTAATTTCTTTGTTGCCTTTTGCTTCAGCTGGTATCCAATTTTATTTCTTTGATTTAGAACTAATTGTAAGTGTAGGGTGAATTGCAATTTATATTTGCAAATGCAAAAGGAATATCAATTCTACACTACCAGAGAAAATAAAAACATTTACATGAATACAGCTTTGGACGTAAAAGTTGGGATCCCAGCTTTAAAAACAAAAGCTAACAGATTACAGATACTATTGCAACACTGATGGTTTAGCAGTGTCCTCTAGAGATACACTCTTCCTTAATGGTTTTCTCAGGGATTTCATTCCTCATGATGAGCAGTAGCCTAAAGCATAACTTGTTTCACGGAGGAGTGAGGTGCACACCTGAATTTGGAAGTTAGTGTTAATAAAGATCACAGATCCCACCTTTAGGTTTGCACAGTTCTCTTGCTGAATAAGTAAAAAATAATAAATTACACTGACAATATGCACACTCATTTTTAGTGGAAAGTGAAGTTTTGATGTGCTGCAGTGTATTCTTACAGTTCTCTGGAGTCGAAGTCACATATATATGACTGCTTTCATCTGATGCCTGGAAGATTCACTCTGCAGTTGTCATGCTGGGTTGTCTGAAGGTTGAGGGAAAAGCTTTTTAATAAATTCACAGAAAAAAAACTGGTTAAAGGCTACAGCTCTTGAAGAACAAAGTTAACTGAGAAGAAACCAAAGGCTGAAGTGAAAGGTTTAATTTGTTAATTATAGGTTAATTAATTATAAATTATTAATGTTCACTGCTCCTTGAAAAACAAAACAAAGCAATGCTCTAATTTTATTCTAAAGGTGTCATTAGCTGTAAATCCTATTTCTCATTAAAGCAAAGTGAACACAAAAAATAATCTTCCATTGCGGAGATGTATTGATAGTTCTGAGAAATTCAGTTTATCTTCAGTGTGTCCCATTTTATAAAGGATCGCTTTTCAAGCTAAAGGACATTCCTGAAAACTTGTCATTTTCTTCTGAATGTTTCTCTGCAGTTGTTTCTGCATTGTTGTGACATTTTTAAGTTGCAGATCTCCAGTGTTATTTTCCAAGGGAAGCTATTTCCATGGCCTGAGTGAGTGAACTGTGCAAAACAGGCCACAGAGCAGGAAAAGGAGAGCAAGCGTCCAAAGGAAAACAACCACAGCTATGAGCAACAATTGCAATGAATGAACTGGAGGAGTCTGAGGTTTTGCAACTCTCCCAAACTAGCCTTTAGAAAGCAAAAGTAGACTCAGGTTACAAACATGTTTACTTGTTAGGACAGTTTTGTGATGGGCATTTTCCTTAAGGTCCCAGGCAGGCAATTTTAGCTAAGGGGTCTATGACAGCATAAACAATGGCTTAGAATTCAGATTTCAACATAGGATACACACAGCAAGACTTTGTTAAAGAAACTAATCACATTCTCCAGAGCAGATCTAATGGCCTTGGTTCATGTGAGTTAAATCCTTCTGAGGTCAACAGGATTATTTGCTGGAGTGGAGAAGACTCTAAAGAAAAATGAGCCATTGATCCAAACTCTGTATACAATCTATAACTTTAGGTAAAGCTGATATTTGCCCACATTGTATGTTATGGCATTTATAGTAGTTGACCACTGGCTATGGAATGCAGTCACAAGGGTGTCCTCTTCTTCACTTTTGTCTGTAGTTCTTCCCTCATGTCATACCATAGCCATAACTGATTCAGGAAGCACCTTACAGAAGTTCTCTCCTCAATTGAATAACCATGAATTCTGGCACCTCTGATTATTTGCTGTGAGCTTTCCTTAGATGAATCCACATTCATATTTAGGATCATGTCTGCTTGTCTAAAAACTGTCTTCTGTAAATCCTGGCATGTGAACATAGCAAGGATTAATTAAGCCAATTTCATCCCAAGGAAAAGTCCATCCTGTTCAGCTTCTTAGTTGTTTCTCTAGTTCAGCTACAATAGATTCAGGTGATACAAATGTCAACATTTTCTATGGAAACTGGTAATAAATACTGAAATTAGGAGAATATTCATAATGTTACACCTAAATTTTCTTTTGTTTATGTCTGCATTTCTTTTGCTTGTTTCCAGCTCTGGCTAGGTGAAACTGGGCATCCATAGGGATTCCTTTTTGAGGTAGAACTACAAGGGGGAAGAGGATATGGGCATGGAGGGAATGGTGAGGAAATCCTTTTAGTTTATGTACTTGACTCCTTAGGGTCTACAGGAAAAATCAGTGATAGTAAGCAGGAAAATGTATTTAAATGCTGGTTTGGTACTTCCTCTGTCTCTGTACAGGCTCACACACTTTGTGAGATTAATAGAAAAGACGAAAACTGTTGTGAAAGGTACCTGCTCCTTTTAGCCCATTACATCACATGTGGAGTCCTTAGACTGCTTTCAACATCCTACCATACACATCAAAGTCACCAGGGAGAAAACAGAAAGCAGGAGCAAAAAACATGCTAGGTTACTAAGAGTGAAAGAAACTAATAGTCCTTATAATGTAATGGAATTATAGCAGTAAACAATGATGGTATTTCTGATACAGCTGCAGTTGTGGGTATCTGACTCTGGATATCATATTTGATTTTCATCATGTTAATCTCAAAACATTGATCAAGTAAAAGTAAGCAAAAGTCTAGGGGTTACAGGAAGGAAAAGAGAAGAGTCTGAGAGGACACTGAAAGCATCTGAAGGTGTTTGCTTCATGAAGAAGATAGTTTTTATGTTGTAAGAAAAGGATTACTCTAGAAAAAAAAAAGGATCTTGGTAGTCTCTGCTCTCTCAAAAATTCGAAAGCAGATTGACTTTCAAAGAAATTGAAAGGCAATAAATCTAAAACTACAAAAAGAGATGCCCTTTTCCACTGCATATAACTACATTTTTGAACACACCACTACACAGTGCCACTACTCAAGACCAAGCAGATTATTATTTTTTGTTATGAATACTAAGAATCCCATCCTGTCACATTTACTAGAATAAAACTGTGTTGAGTCCACAAATTGTGTTTGAATTTTAGAAAATGCTGCTGGAGCCAAGAGAAGATAACTTCTCTCCACTGATCTTTTCTTTCTGAGATTTTTTTCTTTTTTTTTTTAACTTAGAATTGTGTTCTGTGGGTAATTTTTATTGTGCATTGAAAGAATGACTACTTTTGAGTAATAAGAATGCTGTATTGCCTGAGATGGAACTCAGGCTGCACATACATCCTGAGATAAGAAGCTCTCTTTTTATATTGCTTCATCATTTTTGCCTTCTTTTGGATGCTTTGTTCATCAGATAGTTACCTCTTCAGATTTGAGTTTGATTACAAGCATTTGCATTACCTCAAAAGAACTTTTTACTGTCTATTCTCTTTGGTTCCACTTTTTACTAAAGCTCATGGATTTTCTAGCATTTGAGTAATCCAGTCTAGGTATTCAGCTGTTCCCTATTATGGTTTGTTTTGTTACCATTTATTCATTTTATGTTAGTAGCAATGACTCCAGCAGAGATTGGACCTTTGCTATGTTAGATGTGATATAATGAATCAGTAGGATTTAAAAAATGTATTATTTTTTCTATAGAAGGCAAAATAATAAATTTAATTTATAAATCATAAATTTTGCCTTCACAAAAATATATTAGAGATGTGCTTGTTCTTTTCTTTGTCTTTGAAAAGGACTCCAAAATAACTTCGGTGGAGTGTCTGGCCCCTTGGTCATAGTTTTTATTCAATCCAGGTTAGGTTTGATACATGCTGATGAGACAGGGGTGTTGTACTGCTAGTCTCAGCATTGGAAAGTGTAATTTTATTTCTTCTGATGCCAGGGCTGGCTTGTTTGGAACAAGCAGGGATCTCTCTGCTTGTTACTATATTACACTGTGTAAGAATAAGCTTTACAGTGGTATAAAAGAGACTTAATTCCGTGGAATTATCAATAGGTAATTATTAGTTGTGCCCAGCAATGAGGAACTGTAGTGATATGCCCTTTTTAGGCACACTTTGGCCCTGCTATCATCACATCACACAAGACGCCTGTAGCCATGTGTCTGTGCTGCCCCACAGCAGAGCTCGTTGTCTCCGTGGCCTCAAGAAGCCTCAGCTTCTGCTTTTTGCTATTTACAAGGTGCACTCCATTTTTAAAGGTGCTCAGCTCTATGAAATGTCAGACTGGTTTCACTGCCCAGTTCAACCAGCCTTTCACACATAAAATGTTGAAGGCAATGACAAAATGGTCTCCAATGTGGCCAGAAGAATCCACATATGTAGTCCACTGAGGTCTGCAGAGGTCATTCAGGATTGTGTCTCAATATAGGAGTGACAGCTTTTTATAAACTTCAAAAGAAAGAATGAAGGTTTCCACAAAAGCCCAAAAGCCACTTTCACTGTAAAGTAAAAAAAAAAGTATTTTACAGATGACATCTTAATGGGCTTACTATTTTGGATACAAGGATGAAAATTATGCAGTTCTTCCATTTTCCCTTTTTCTAGACTTGCATTGGTTACAGTGTGGTAATCAGATCAGAGCCTTTTCTGTGTAAAGTGGTGAACATTCAAAGACCTACCACATGAAGTCCCAGTCGTGCAATCAGGCACAAGGGGAGAGCTTCCCACGCGTCCAGAGGCCCACTTCAGCCAACAGAAACATCAAAGATCACTTTCAAAGGTGGAAGCTCAGAAACTGAGACAAATTTACTTTGATATTTTCCTCCAATCAAAATGCAAATAAATTTTGTATTTTTTACTAATGTCTTTAATTGTAAATGTTGTTTATTATCTAAAATGTGCAAAAGCTCCTAAGGTGCAACATAAGAGAAGTGATATGAAAACGCATTTTAATTCCTAATATAGACAGTTATAATTATGTGATTCTATGATATTTTTTTTCCTTCCCTGATGTTTTCCAGAATGTGCTATAAAAATAAAAACTTACCACTGTCTCCTGGCATGTGGTAACACGGTACTGGCTTTCTTTATTTTTCTTTTCCGGCCAATTCAAAGTCACTATTTTGAAAAATCAAAGTCTTTTTTATTTATCTTCCTCTGGATCACTTTGTCCAGAATAAGTGTCCAATATCAACAAAGAAAAGACATAGTAGCTTAGCATGTCCCTTTGTTCCCTCAGTGAAAAACGGCAGCTATACATCTTTGCTCCCACTGGCTGCATGGCTGTCAGACAGCAGCATAACAGCATTTTGGGAGTAACTTTCTCAAACGTGGTTTGTATTTATACAGACTAATTTATGTGTAACAGAGGACTCTTCTAGTAAAGGAAGTAGAGCTCCTGAATAAACCAGCATTTCCTCTCCTACAGAAAGCTGGAAACAGGAGCTAGCAGAGGCCTCTTTAAATCAGTGTTAGCTTATAGAAAACAGCATAAAGCTAAATCTAACTGCTTGTTTTTATTGATATCTTCCTCCTGGCAATGTGTGGAAAATCATGTCATTACAGAACTAGATAATTTCAGGCACTTAAATAGTATACGTATATTATGATAAGTAACTTCAAAAAAGAAAAGTTAGGCTATGACCAGTAAGTGAAAGATGATTTGGTATAAACGTCATACCTTGCCATATATGTTACAGAAAGCTGTTACATACCATATGGCCACTTAGTAGATGAGACCTTTTTCTTCATCTTCAGTGCCTGGGAAGTCTAGTCCTAATGACTGTTCACATTACTGAAATACCCTCAGACCAGAGATTTGGGTGGGTTAGTGTGATGCAGTACACGTGCCCATTCTCAAAAATAGGTGCCTGCCCCAACCTTCAGGTTTAAAAGGTCTTAATTTGCTGTCATGGAGAGGGCTTGAAATTCAAACACTTGATTAAATCATTAGCAATTATACAGTAAGAGGTTTTGTAGCAATCGTAACATACAAATAAGCCTTTAGGCTTTAAGTATATGTTGTATTTATTATACTCTAACTAGTTTACTATTATGTTTCCTTGTGACAGATTGTTTTCTTCCCTGTGGAACACAGCCATTGCTAATATTTCCATTATGCTAATATTCTAAGGGCCAATTATTGATGTTGACATCACAACCTTTTGAAAAAAACTACCATGCCATTCATTTTCCTAGAATGAGTTAATTTTTTTTTAACCATTAACATGTCAATTACTTGAGTCTCCATAGATTACCCAGTTCCTGTGGATACTGCTGTCTGTCATAGCTGCTGAACACTGATTGCTATTCAAGAGCCTGTCATACTGTAGAATATTTTTGCAAAACCAAACTGGTTTGCTTCAGACACACAAAACCTAGGAATTCAGATGGCCAACCCCAGACTCCAGGAACTAAACAAACCACACAGCTAAGCTCAGATACAAAAAACCCTGCAAACCGAACATTTAACTCAGTACACATAGTAAGCCAAAAAGTCTCCTAGATACAGAGCCAGGACAGCCAGCTGAGAGTGGCTATTGCTAAACAGGAGACTGCGCAGGCAGGAGCTGCTTAAGTGAGTGAAAAGTAGGCAAGAATATTTAAGCTAAAGCAGGGTTTAGCACACCAATGACGTAATCTGAATGACTTGCTCTGCAAAGTATTGCACCTTGTCAAGATGATGCTTCTTTCGCCCTCAGTGCTCATGGAGCAGGAGTTCTGCAGAGGGTGTGCAAAGAAGTCAGGGTGAGGGTAGCAAGAAGTCTCAGGTGGAGGCATCCCCCAGACATATGCCCAGGTGGTCATGAATTGCTTCTTTTGGCTGCAGCACCAACAGCTCACATGGACAGTAAAGTTTACCAGCATCCTCGCCTGCCTGGCCTGAAGCTGAGCTCCAGGACCATCTCACAGTGTTTTCTGGTATTGGTGGTCATCTGGGGCTAGAAAGCCTGGGGTGCAAATGAAGAATGAGACATGTAAGTGGCTGCAGAGGAGGCCAAGGGAGGAGGGTAGAGAGCTGGATTAAGCACTGCCTGTTACCTTGAAAAGCCTTGGAAGAGAATGGTTGCAAGGATTAAAAGTTAATGTGATTATTTTAACAAATTACATTTGTGAGTAGAGTAACAGGAGTAAGTTCCAAGCAGAAATATCTGCGAGAGCGTGAAACAATTTCCAAAGAAAAATGTTTCCCAAAGGTCCCTCATTAGAGTTATTAGAGTTATTTTAAACTAATTTGGATAAGTAAACAGGAAAATATGCATAAAATAATGAAAATAGTTTCTTACCTAGTAAAACAACTACTTGGAAAACAAAACAACTTTAAACAACTAAACAACTTTAAATATGTAGGAGTGGAAGGAAATATTCCAGTTTTAAGAACTTGTTTGTATCAATGTCCCTTTACATCAGGAGGATACTTGCAACATTTAGATTCCCATTCTCTCTTCAGGTTCTACAGACCAGCAATGAGACATTTTGCAAAATATAGTAATTTCCTAAAAACTACAATATACATAATTCCTTCTGACCAGCACATAACTTTGCACAAATGACTGTCACATTAGCACAACAAATGCATTACTTTCTCGGATTTTGAAAGACTCTTGAAGAGCCTTTTTTTTCTGACATGTGGCACTTGTTTACTCCACTTTTTTGACAACTTTGATTTAATCATTTCAGAAAAAAAGGCGAACCGAACAATGTCCAAACTCTAGAATTTCAGAGAAGGACCAGAATATTAAGGTGTCTCTTTCATGGCAATTCCAGCACTTATCATAGTGTAATTTTAATTTCTAACACATCCTGGGGCTGTTCTGTATTTAAAATTATTTCTAATGTAACATGAATTTTAGCTGAGTAGAATTCAACCAAAACTAATCTGGTACAGATTTCCACTAGCACCTAGGAGCTACATGTTTTTTAATACGCTTACCTAGCATAAGAGCTTGGTAAGCAGGGAAGCACCTTCAAGCTCCTTTCACCGATGAATAGCTGGGAACCAGAGGTACCACAAGTAACATCACCAAAATATGTAAGTCACATCTTCAAAAGCAAATTCTGCATTCAAAGAACAAACCTCATAATTGTATGGGCTGTCAGATCCTACTGAAATAATTGGAAATTAAACCTGGGAATATCTGAATATCATAGCCTTGTTAAATGAAAGTCAATAATATTATCGTTTGCAAGCCCCAAATGAGAAGAAAACCAGTGTCCGGTTCCCATAGTAAAACCACTGGGCCTTTCATTACCATTCATTTTCCATATATGTTGCTAAAGGACGATTGTGTGCTTTGGAATGGCGTCATGTCTTTTGCACTACCTTGTGCCTCTAAAGCATTTTAAGAAATAATAAAAATTCAGGCTGATATGTTCCTCCGGTGCCTCTGAGGTTAAGCTGTAGTTGAGCAGGAATTGGCAGGATTGCAGTCTCAGTCACAGGTACTTAAAACCTCCCTAAGTTCCATTTTAATCACATAAGCTCTTTTCTAGATCAAGGCTTAATGTACAAATCCCTCTCAGAAATTTTATCCTAAGAGAATGTCCTGAGGTCATGCAGAAAACCTATGAGAGAGGGAACTGAAATTAGGTAATATCCTCGGATAATGCTTTGCCTCTCTGAATATCCTCCTCTCAAAAATTGCTTTGTATTGTAATATGCTAATGGTGATATTTGGTGCTCTAAAATATATCAGAAAGTCATTAGGAAAATACATATATTTAGAGCAAATACAAGATGTCTTTCAAAAAGGGGTAGATATTTACATCCAAAGGCTTTTTTTTCTGTGAGTGAGGCAGGAAAATGCACATTTCCCGATCATTTAGGCCATATTTGCTTTGCATGAAAATCATGATTAGAAGGTCAGATGGCATTAGGAGTGGAATTAAGATGTCTCAACATGAGATACTCGCTGTGACTCTTACAGAGTACGGTGGCAATTCCAAATGAAAGGGAAGGTGAGAGCACTATCTGGAGCCAGAGAGCAATATTAAAATGGGTGATGAGTTCCATGATGCACATAGCAAGGGGAGAATAGAGCAATACTGTTCCCTCCCTGAATAGAAGGCATGGCTGAACACAGAGAATGCGCAAAGTCACTTGCCTTAATTACAAAATATATTAGATGGGGTTTATGTCTCCTTTCAACTAAACTAATGTAGCATTCTTAATACTGTATGGTATGAATGCAGAAATTATATAATCCTTCCTTCACTGCAGACAGTATAGACAAGACGCTTTGTGATTTTATGGGCAAGAAAGTTGAAAAGAAAACCCTGTGACTCTGCTGATGTAAATTGTTCCTACCTTAATTAGATCAGTAAAAGGTGACCATTACAATGCTTGAAGATTTTCCTTTTCTTTCTAAATAATCTGTATTTATGAAAACAGCCACACCATAAATCTTACAGTAGGAGTAGTTAGCCATCCCATTTGACACCTAAAAATTAGAATCAATTGCAATGTTGTAGCTACATAAAGCTGGCTAGTCTCCTAGTTAAATTGAAATTGTTTCTAAAACTTACCACTTGATGCTGTATGTTCAGTTAGTGCAGAAAATGTCATTACTGTATTTAGGTTTTGCTGGGCCTTCATTAGGTTCAGATAAAAGCTGATACCAAGTAATAAAATTATATATGCAAAAATAGGGGGGAAAAAAAGGAAGTCGCAATAGTTGGGTTTAAACAAATGAGGGAAATAATTTATTTTCATATTCTTCATTGAAAAAAGCTTCCTAAAGTTACCTTCAAATGTAGCCTGTGGATTTTATACCTTTAATCTTTCTTACTCACATCCTTTCCTTTCCAGTCCTGCATATGAAGCTATAAACACACTTTTATTGGGGGGGGGAGGGAAGTAAAAAATTGTGCAGTAAAAGAGGCCTTTTCATGCTTGTTTACTCTCAGATCTCTGGAAAGTAGCCTTTAAAATAAAGCAGAAAAGATGGCTGTCTGACATGCAAGGAAGATTTATCATTCTTCAAATACATTTTAATGAATGTGAAGGGTTTTAAACTCTCTCTCTCTCTCTGACTATACAGCTTGCTATTCCCTTTGAAAGTAGTTTAATTTCTGTTAGCATGCAGAAGCTGCTGAGACTCTGAGACTGCTAAAACAAAAAAAAGGTCTAATTTTATAAGAAAATCTGTTCCAGTATCTTAATTTTGCTTTTATTAGTTGCTTATTGCTTGAGATCACAGGTTAATAGATTCGGGGACCAAAGCAAAGGCTCTGTGCTCCACGCTTCGCCTGCTATACTATTTGAAACTTCAAAAAGTTGCATACTGAACACATCAAAGATTTTGTTGTGTTTTTTTTTTTAATACAGTAAAGGTGTATAATAGAGCTTTTGTGTTTTCTCCCAAAAGTTAATAAGCATCCTGAACTTTTAACATAAAATCCTGACATTAATTCAGTTGGGTAAATTGAGTAAATCCCATGTTGTGACATGAAACAATTTCTTGTTCCCATCAGATGGAAGTGAATATCCTGGTATTTTAGGTGTAAGAGTCTGAAAATGTCAGAGCAATTTATGCCTGTGGAAAGGTATCAGGAGGAAATACCATCAAAAAAGAAAACCAATTGATTAATTTCTTAGTATACTTGGCTTTGTCATTCCACCTTGCTTTGAGATGTGCAATAGTTCATGCACTCTGCAGGCTGGCACCTCAAACAGCACACACTGCTACCTGCAGCATCAGACAGGGCAGGTAGGAATGGCAAAGAGTATCCTATTGCACTGCCACAGGTTTGGCTGTGGCACTTTATTATCCAGCTGACATGACATGTCATCATGACACAGCATGTACATGAGTTGATTGAGCAAATGTGAAGAATCTTTCCCAAGAGACTGAGGAAGTGCCACAGCTCCACATCTGCTGGTCCTCCACTCCTCCTCCCAGCACCTACAAGTGTGGGTAGTTGAACGCTTGAAAGCTGGTGAAAGACAGGGTTCACATGGACAGGTTGCAGTGTAAAAGAAACAGAGGGAATTTACTACAACTAGCAATGCAAGATGGCAGATGTGCCTCTGCTTCAGCCTTTGCTTTTAGTTTGAGGGGGCAAAGTTAACAAATGCTTCATGTCAAAGTTCACAGATACTCTGAGCCTGACCTTCCCATACTACCTTGGTAATGCTAGACAGCCTCAAAGTTATTTACTGGCTATACAACGTACTAGAGAAAATAGAACTGCCCTAGCACTGGACTTGGCACCTTAGGACCAAGCCAGGTGTCTGAGATCACAGGAACACAAATACAAAATAGACATCAGATAGTTCAATGTGTTGGGTTCTTCTGGGAGAGAGTGACTATAGGAGAAATCAGAGTGAGGGAATCTACTATTCAACCTAAATAAAGCAGGGAAGGAATGAGTCACTCATTCACTCACTGATAGATATTCTATAGATATTTCTCTGTGTTTCTCTCTTCTTGCTGCAAGATGATGCAATGGATACCTTTAAAATTAAATCCCTCTTTCTTCTGACTCTGGCTGCTTCTTTTTTGTGCCCCATGAGTTTGCAAAAACATTCATGAAAAAATAAACTGGGCAACGGAACTGATGTGAGGTAACCATCTCTTCTGAAGAGTTGGGTTTCACCTAAGTAGTTGCCAGACTGTTCTGAAAAGCAAGAGTTGCAAAGAGAATTTGCATCTCCAGCCATGCAAAAGACAGACTTTCTCCTTTTGTCTGAAAGTGCTAGGGAAACTAGGAGCCTGTTACTAAAGTAACCCTGATGTTAAAAATTTAATAAGATTAAAAACACGAGGAAAAAAAGATTTGAAATTTGCATTGACAGTAACTTTCTGTAAAACATTAATAGTATGAAAATATTTTTAAATTAAGTAGCAAGAGATTGAGAATTGGTGACCCTTTATGTGCCAGTTAAAGAGCCATCTTTAACACGGAAAAATAAGAGGGAAACTACCTTAGGGACAAACTATCCTGTAAAAGTTTATTGCAAGGATTTGTGCATTTTTCTTTGAAGCAGCTAGTACCGGTCACTACTGCAGAGCAAACCAGCTGATCTCATATGGCCATTTTGCAATTTCCAGCTAATATAGATGTCAGGATTGCAAATGTTATATGGCGTGTGCCCACGTGCTAGAAATTTTCCAAGTGCATATTCAAATATTCACATTTCCAGTACAGTCAGCATTATGTCTGAAAGTGAGCATCTAGAGAAAATGAACTGCAAATATGGCAAGAAAAGCATTGACCACAATGCCAAAAGGCAGGTTGTATCCTTTCTCTCCCTGTCAACAGAAATCTGGTCCCCCCACAAATGCCTTGTCAACTCACCTTCCAGTTACCACCTAAAAGCTCAGTTGTGCTTCTCACCTTCATGAGTTATGAACTTTAGCTAAACAGATTTCTCTTGCAGCATGTAGAAAGACCTCAGAAAGAACTCCGTGACACACACAGATGTCCAGGGAGAATTTGACTGATATTGCTGGCAGATTTTACAGAAACTTGTGATTCATGGTGCCGCTGCCACAAATATTCACTGCTTCCTGATGGCCTCCACATGTAGATTTTCCTCCAAATTGTTTCATTAAAATAATTCCCAACTATTAAAAGAAGGGGGAAAATGATGCAAAGAAAAAAAGAAAATGTGTTATAGTGAAAAAAGACAAATGAAATGTTGGGTTGGACAGTGAAATGGTTAATTAGGAAACAGTTACCAAAAAAACAAAGATCTCTGAAGCTATAGTGAGCTCAAGAATGACTTCTTTCTGAAGGATGAAATTAAGTTGTGTTAGACTATCACTTTGATTTTACCGATCTAACTCAGGAAGACATATTATTATTTTCATAGTAGGGGTTAATCAACTGCATTACCCATTGCTGATCTGTCACTCAAAATGACAACACAAACAAGGGATCTTCTTTGATCTCAAGACAGCTGAGGTTTCAGAGAGGAGTCCACCAGGAAGACAAAGTTAATTTTTCAGACCCTGAACCTCAGAACATCTATGACAAAGGGAGGAAGATATTACAGGGTGTATTTGTAAGTCCTCATTAAAGGCCATTGATTTGCCTCCTAACAGCTATTATGATAAAAATCTGGTAAAGCTTAGAAGCCAATTGCCAATTGCATTATTACCATTACCAGTTTACCTTAATCTACAAACAGTTTAAAAATAAAGCTGTTAATTCTTCACATAGGTTAGGCTGGCCAGACCTTCAGCTCATTTATACCAAGCTCTCCTCTTTAAGTTCACTGTAGTTATCCTGCTTTACAACATTTGGGGATGCAGTCCTCTATACAACATTGCAGATGATACTTGAAAATATAGGGGCTTTATCAAAATCAGAAGTAAACAATTTTCCACAAATATTTAGGTGATAAAGAGTAAATGAGATTATCTGGAAATGAGGCAGCAGATTTACCAAGGCAGTCCGTATAAAACAGTTGGTCAATTTAGGCTCAAATCCTCATTCAGAGCATCAAGAGTCACTATGTAGTTTTCTGTTCCACTGGCATTTGCAAGTAAATATTTATACGAGAGCCTCTTGAAATGTGAATGTGTTACTGACAGTACATTAAAAAAAATAGAAACTACCTGAACTCTTGACAGTTGTTTTTTTTCAGCTAAGTTTGCAGAATATTTTTAACCTCTGGCATCTTAACTGTCAATTAGATTTTCATAATGTAAATAGCTAACAATGGAAGAAGGGCACAGCCCCAGGTTTACACACAGGATGTGTAAACCTGTTTATTCCCTGACCACTGACATTTCTGTTTACCCACTAGGACAAATTAGTAATTGCAAGCATGTACAATCACTCACATTTTCATGTAAGCCTTTACAACTGCAATATGCAAACAGGTTTTCCTTAGCCCAGTGCTTACTTACAGAGACCTTTGGCCACAGTGTGACTCCAAAAGGTGAGCAGCAGGGCTAAGTCAACAAAAAATCAGTGTTTCTATTCACCTTATGTTAAGTGATAGGACATCAGTGCTTCGAGAAAAGGGACATCTCCAAAACAAAGAGGAGTTGCTGTAGCTCTTGCAGTGGAGGTGTGGAAGAGGAAAGGGCAGTGGAGGTTCGAGCACTGTGTGTGGGGCTGTCACACCAGTCCGGGCTCTTAGCAGCACCAGTCCACCTTTTCTCTGTGGTATGCACTTATGGTTACTGTGAAGCAAAGGGGTTTCTGCCTAAAGGCCACTTCTCAGAAATGAGGATGAGAGGAAATCTGTGCAGAAAATCCATGCAAGAAAAGCTATGAAAAATATTAAAATGGGATAAAAAGGCAAATTAGTAGAATGATGATGCATATTTCTGTGCCTTATTATTTCTTGTCACTCTTATACCACAAGACTAGAAGGATATAATATTTTGAACCAGTGTTACCAGCTTGTGTTTCGGTAAATGACGATATATATTCTTTCAATTCCAACATGCACATTGCTAAGGCATTGCTGCAGAAATTCAGTGTGAAAAAGCAAAAGCTCTGCAAGAACACAAAAGTAGTCTTTTCACGCCAACCATGCCCTGGCTATCCCAAAGTGTGAAGACCTTTCAAATGGACAAATGCTGAGTTCCTTAAGTTCCCACTGATTTTCTGCTATATTTTTATATTTTTTTAGTAACTCTTGTCTTGAAATGAGCATCAGGCTGAGCTCTGCCCTTTACATTCCTGATCTCACACCTGGTCAGCCCAAATATCTCCTGCCCAGCCCCCTAATCCCTCAATGGATATAATTCTCCACTATATTTTCTCTGGTCTCTTGGGGTTTCAATAGCTGAACCCAAATCCCTTACCTGTATTTTCACTCGTCCCATTAAAAGTGACTTAAATATAGTGCAGATGCAGAAATTCCCGTTCTTGGGAAGGTTACCAAATACCCCTCCTGCTGCTCTGGGCCAGACAGAGAGTATGAGCACCCCACATCAGTAGGACTATGGGCCATGGACCTTATCCTCTTCATATTTCTGCAAAATAAAGAGCCCTTCACACATGTTGGAGAAAACTCTTGCTAAGTGCATGCAAAATGTGTTTTGTTTTTCTCTCAAAGGAGTTCATTCTCAAATGTGCTAAGACAACATTCACATTTCTTCTGAGTTTTAAGAGGGATAAAAGACAGTATTTACAGCTTTTGCCATGGAGCCGGTAAAAGACATGAAATAAATAAACAGTCTCTGGTGGGTGATGATGCCTGGATGGATTCAGTCCATGGATGGGGACAACCAACCAAACGGCTTCTTTACCACTGCCCTGTTTGCTGGAAGCCAAAAGCCACCATCCAGGTGGGAGGTCGTGTCCCAAGGTGAGCAAGGGCAGACAGGCAGAGTGTGAAAACAAGGTGCAACATCCCTGGGAAGGGGTGCTGTTTGTGTGCCTCCAACAGCATTCCCTGCCAGCTCATTCATAGAGTAGCCTTGGCAGCAAACTCACAAGGGTTATTTAGGTGTGTTTCTGTCTGGGGCAAAGATGTTATGGTGACAAAAAGTAAACTTTTCTTTGGTAAGGTTGTAAAGAGGAAATAGGAAAAAGCAGGACAAAATAGTAAACGTTGCTGTAGCAGAGGGATGAAATATAGCACAGAATGCTCCACTTTGCATGGCAAAAGTCCTTTAGCATCTCAAAAAGCAAATCATCCCCTCTTTTTATTTTCTTCTCCTGCAGTCTGAGCAAAAAAGCTATTTGTGCCTATTACATTATATCATAGTATACAACTCACCAATAAAACTGGGTCTGATTTGAAAATACTGTTGATGGGAGTTTCATTCCAATTCCTTAACATTCTATGATTCTATGTTTCTATGTTTCAAAAGCACTCAGTTTTTGCCCCTGGTGTTCCCTTTTGATGCCAAAGAGAATTTGAATTGTGATGAGAAGGACTCCCCTTTACTTCTGCAGGAGAACTGTTAAACAAGGAGTGAATCACATCTGCTAATACTCCATCCCCATTAGTTGGGGAAGACACATAAATTCCTCTGCTGAAACTGCCTAATCATATTTCTCTGATCATCTGGCTGATCTCTTTTGGAAGACTACCTAGATTTATGTTGGTGGTTAAGGGAGACTTCTGTGTTCTTTGCATTCAAGCAGGGGAAAGGCTTAGAGCCCATGAAATGACTTCCATTACTACATTAAATAAGGCAAGACATTGCAATAAATGAGATCTAAAACTCTCTAAAACTTGATTCATCTCCAGAATGAAGGGTGATGTTTGACCTCTGTAGTTACACCTGATGACTTCCATAATAAAAGCAGCTATTCCCACACTGTTCCCAGATACATGCATGCTTGCTATATCCTGTTTTATCCCACTGTATTCAAGAATGGTTGAGTGCATTAAATCCTCAAACATGAGACTTTTATATGCTGTGATATTTAGCATCATCTTTAAAAATTAATTTGGAGACCTTTGTTGTCATTTGATTTTTTAAAGTACTTAAAAATCCATGATAAAATTGCAAGAATTAACAACGTTACTGGCCCTCTTTTAATGGGAAAACATCTGAGCTAACATATTGAAAATTTAAGCAACTACAAAGAAGCTAAAATTTTAATTGTGCCACTGTCCAATTTTGCATTTCTGAACATTTTGAAGTTTGAACTTAAATTAAGTACTTTTTATAGCTCTTCTATATCCTAATCCTCATAGATTACACCAAGTTTGGGTTAAATTACTTTCAGCCTTCATATACATTTTGGATATATGCTCAGATATGTTGCTGGGATTTGAGAAAAGAGACATGTAACAAATGTGTTTTGTTTGTGTGACCCAGCAGTTCGATGTGCTTGCTTCATCTGCCATGCTTTCTCCAGACTTGCACTGAAATCTGATGAGATGCTTCCTCTGATCCAATACTATGGTGCAATGGTGGAGATCTTTCTGAGTACTGTTTTTTGATTGTCCTATGATATGTCCTTTATTCTAGGCAAGGTCCCAGCCTTGTGGTTCTCCTGTTGCTCTTCCACCTCCTCTGGAGTGCTTCTGGACTTCAGAGCACATTACAAGCACATGGGTTTTGTTCAATTGTTGTTTGAATTTGTAGTTTGTTGATTAATAAGATTTCCTGTCAGTGGTAACAGTGCAAAAAGATCTTGTACAGCCGGAGAGACTGATTTCTCTTTTCTTCCTTTCACAACCTGCAGGCAATCATTAAATTAGCTTGGTTAGATATAAATCCTAATTTCTTATGCAGGAAGGACTCAGCAGTACAAGCCTGCTAACACCACAATGACCTGCTGCTCACGGAAAGACAGAGTGAGAAGTGCCAGACAGGAGGCAAAACAAAAATATTGCACAAGACAGAACTGATGGAGAGGTTCAGAAGAACATACGAAAGAAAGAGGGCAGAGTGTTGTGGTGGGCAACACAGTTCTCTAGCAGAGATCCTGCTGAAGGACAAGGGGAGCTGTGGTCATCCTCGAGCAAGAAACCCCTAACACTGGCAGAACTCCTGAAGGGAAGAGTTATGAGGACAGTGGCAGAGCTGTGTGACCTCTGTGTGCACCAGAAGGTTACAATGGATGGTTTGGGAAGGGAATTGGCAAAACGGGAGGAGGCTGCACTTTTCAAGGACTTGAAGGCAGGACTAAGAGAATTGTGCTAAGCTTGTAAAACTGTTCAGCTCATGGGAAGTGGTGTGATGACGAGGCACTTGCCTACAGGGATGTTCCCTCTAATGAATGCAAGCATGTGGCCCCAGACATGACCTGGTGTGTGTTCTCAAGCCAAGCACCATTTCCCCTGTGAAAGACCCTCGGCGCAAAGCCCCTGCACTGACACACATGGAGTTGTCATCTTCTGAGAGCCCCTTGGGAGGCTGCTTAGTGAGCCCAGAAATTTTGAGTGGAGTTTGAGCCAGTGCTATTCATTTATTCTGGGAGGAGCCTCAAGACTTTTGAATACCACATTTGTTGCTTCCTACAATGGCTGGCAGTGGGGTGCAACTGAATAAATGAATAGAATTACATTTGATGAAATATGATATGACTTCTCACCTCTGAATTGATATGCTGTCCTTCTGGGTCGGTCTTCGCATTTTTATATTCCCTGTACAGTGTTTAAATATTACATTGACAGAGACTTTTGAAATATTTCTAGCTAAATCACAGCTGGGAGTCGTGGCACTATGGTTCTACTTAATGAAGTGCCTGCTTTTATTCTTCAGAGCCTATTGTTGAGATTAGCAGACTTTAAAAAACTTTGGTGCCATGAGATCTACTGATCAGAAATTTTCTTTTGAAAAATCTCATGCCCCTCAAACATCATCTTAAAATGATCCTTCTTACTTTGGAAAATCTCATATCTTCTATTTTTATGTCTGGTTGATGGGAACTAGGAAGTGGTAATAGGACTTCAGAAAGTCCTTTCTCAAAAATATCTCCAATGGCCCTACAAGGTGGTGGGGTGGCCCTGGGCTGAGAGGTGTCTGCTGGAGAGTCAAAGCTGCTCTGGAAATTAATCTGTTTTAGGATGCTGCAACTGAGCTTTGTATTCCAGTAGCAGTTTGAGGAAGACAAGTAGCACCAAAATTCTTTGGATGTCATGCCCAGAAACTCTCTTGGGGAGCAATGTCTGCATCCAGTTTGAAATAAAGTTTTTCAGCTGCATTTCTGGCTAATAATAACAGCAATTAACACCTCCTCCTTTCATCTGGAGCAATCCTGAAAAGACTTATTCAAACACTGGTGAAATAATAGACATGCATACCACTTAAATATAGCAGATAATTTTTCTCCAGCAGCACTATATGACAGTCCATAGGAAAGGAAAAGAGATGACTTTTTGGAAGCAAAGGGTGAGTCATTTGAGGTAGGAAGGGTGTCATTAACCAGTTTGGGATATGTCCAGGGCTATGTGTATGCAGCAAGTCACTGCACAGAGGCAAACAGTGGCAAACTAGGATCAGGAGGAAGAAAGAAGAAAAAAGAAACTGCTGCCTGAAATAGGCACTCAAATTATTGTTTTCAAAATAATAAACCAGTGATCAATTCAGTACACAGGAGATGGAAGGATTTGGCACAGAAAAGATAATAAATACTGACTTGTGGACATAAAGCCAGCTCCCAGCTCGCCTTCTGAGAAAAATCTTGTGTAAGCTGAGCTCAGCACCTACAGGACTTCAAGCTGTTCCACGGAAAACCAATCTTTCCCTGCACATACAAACCCTTTCTTTACTTAAACATCCAAAAATGGAGTCATCATGCCGTTGTCAGTAAAATGCAGTGCTGCTACTGTGGTAGCTAGCAAAACCTTTATCCCCTATGGCACATCAGCTGCATATACACTGTCTTTAGGTTCTCATACATCTGAGTCAAATTAGCTAAATCATACAGTCACTTAGCTCGTGAGTCAGCTATGCCTGCTTAACGAATCCCACAGTGAGGCAGTTGTGCGCATGGACGATGGCAGAATGCCACTGCATTCCCACAAAGGGAAAAGCAGCTATTTTTAATATGTGTGAGATTATAAACTCTGCATTGTAATTTTTGGTACAATCTTCATTTATAAACTTTTTAAGTACCATGAGTGCATCTGTAAGAAAATAATCCATATTGAAAGCAAGCTGATTAAATAATTTGAGACCCTTCTAAAATAAATGTCTTCATGTATGTATACACAGACCTACACATATATAATATAAATGTATAAATAAAAGCATAGCTATGTCTCAGATTAAAGGCATCTGTGGCAAAGACTCTGGCTTCCTTCAAAGTCCTCAGTCACTTGGTAAAATATTTTTCAGGTGCTTCTTAGAGTGTAGTAAAGGTGTTTTCTAAACAAAAGAAATAGCTTTACAAAGCCCATAAGGGCACAGCAAATAGGTAAGCCATCCAATTATATTGAATAGCCAAAAAGAATTGTAATATCTCTGACATTAAAGACATTCAGTTCACAATTTGGAAATCCCTTCACTGAGTTAGAGAGCTGGAGTGTTTTTTAAGGCTGCCATTTCTCATTCAGAGTCAATACAGCTGTGGTGAAACATGTAGCTCAAATGTGTTCCTGAAATATCCAGGCATGCAAAAACAGGAGACTAGATGAGTGGCTGCAGTGTTTACTCGGGACAGTGCTGAACTAGCACTAACCCAAGTCGTGAGTGTACCAACATGCACTGTTTGCAACTGAGTGAGCAGGCACTATAAGGCTGTTGTAGTAAGCACTGAGTAGGGCAGACTCAGGCATTGAGGTCTTTCTGTTAATGAGAAGGTCATACAATTATGTTCTACAGAAGATAACTTGCAAGAGAAATATTGATACCCTCAAAAAATGAGCTCTGGCTGACCATGAGTAGAAATACTGAGGTTTTTTCCCTCTTGATGTGCCTGCAAGCTACAGCTGGCAGTGCAGCATCAATGAGTTTTCGTTTTCATGTGCATGGTTAAATATAGGCTTAGGCAATGCTAAAGGGCCGTATCCGAGGTAGGACACCCACCAGAGACAAGCGCTCCACATCTCTCTTTGTCCTACTACTGCCACCTAGGGCAGGATTCAGGTGCCTAATCTTGGTTGCCGGGAAATGCCTTGACGTAGTCAAGTCATTTGCCTAAGACTAGGAAAACCATGTAGGAAATCTGCAGCAGGTTTCTAGTAGTAGTGGTTGTCTCCACTGGGCCAAAGTGGCTTTTTGCAACAGAGGAAAGGGGGAACTTGGGGTAGAAGCCTAATTATGGGGAGATCTTACAGTTAGTTTGCTCCTATCCCTTGCGATACTGCTGTCTGATTGATTTCTGCTCTGCAGCCAATATATGCTGGCATGTCCCTTGGCATCCCGCATTCCCTCTGCAGCCCACTGTTCAAGGCCTCAAGTGCTTCTTTCTGGTGGAGCCAAGGAGCCTGGCCAGAGACGAGCGCAGTGCAATCTTGCCCAAGAACTTGTCATCAGCTATTTGGGAAAAGAAGAGAGGTAATTTCTAGGTTTTGTCAAGGTGAGGTGAGCCCATCTGCAGATGAGACTGATGTCATCTTGCAGCAGATAACTATCGGTGAGAGCCAAAAATAAATCGCTTTTTTTCAGATGTAAATACGGTTGGTGCACTGGGATTTCTGTGTGGGATTGATGCCCTGTGGTGGCAGAAAGCCCTCTTTCTATGAGTAGCAGGTATGGTGGCACATCTGTGTGGTCAATTCAGAAGACAGAAGGCTTGAGTTCCCTGCCTGTACCACAGAAACAGAAGAAAAAGGCTCTGTCTGGGAGCAAATCATGTAAGGGCATGGAGGCGTGGGCTCTGATATGCTATCACAGGAGATGTGTGCTGGCGGGTGGAGGTGTCTCCAGCAGGCAGGCTCATGGCCATAGGATCAGGGAGCATGTTGAAGCTGCTTTTGTGGTCTCTGCTGAGGTGATATGTAGCCAGGAAGTATGTCCTTAACTGTGCTCTGGCGATTCAGAACAGCATGGCTGCTGACACAACCCTCCTTCCCTTGTAATCAGTGATGCAGCCAGTTTTTCACTGCATGGAGATTGGAGACTAAGCTCCTGTGTAAGCTTGGTCTAATGAGGTGCTGATTAGCTCATGCTAGCTGGGAAAGCTTGCAAGTTTGGATGGAAGTGGTGAATTCCCTGATAATAACCCTTAAGAAAAGAAAAACCAGAGTAAAGTGCAGCAGCTGTTCCCGGAGCAGTGAGAACTGACATGCTAGCAGGTATATGCCAAGGACAAATTCAGAATAATTAGAGAGTAGAGAGAATGCTCATCAGAGAAATAACTTGAAGGTGCAGATGAAATATGGTCTTCATTAGCATTTCTGCAGAAAGAAACTTTTTTTTAAATCAAAATTTATCTTTGGGAGAATACTAGAACACTTGCAAATTATGGGAATAAAATTATTCTATTGGCATAGTAATGGATATGTATTTCTATAAGCATATCTTATTTTGAAATAGTAACCCCCAAGTCCACTGTCTACAACAACGCTGTGATCTATGTGTGGTGCACTTGACAAAAAAGATCTCTTCCCTGTGGGGAGGACTGATTAAAACACTGATATATATTCCACCAGAGCTGTGCCTAACTGAGATATCCATTTAGAGCAAGCATGTTGACATGTAGAAGCTGCTTTCCCAGGCATATGTGCTTTCTATCAGCAGCCAAAAAATGGGGGCACTGAAACATCACCACATTAATACAGTATGAAGGTCAGTAAGCAACCCCAAGAGCATGGGGTGAGTCAGTATGCCTGTGAATTGTGGTTGTCTCTGATACCACCTGATCTCTCACCCAGAACTCCCTCATTCCCTAAAACTGCAACTTGAGAAGTTCACAGACAGTTAACAAAAGCATTGCTTTGGACTAAAAATAGAAAAATACCCCACGGGACTGATGCTCCATGCTGCCTTCCAACTTCAACAGCTGCTCCCACTGATGCTGGAGGGAAGCATGGGAATTGATGTATCAGAAGATACTGTGATGCAGGGGAATGTACTTTTGGTAGGATGTCCTTTTGGAAGAGATCAGCATGACTTAGCTTAGTTGGATAAAAATCTTTTTTCTGAATGAAGCCTTTGACAGCCTGCTTGGCCTGGAGTAATAGTGAAGAAATTCCAGAAAAGATTTTTCACTAAAGGCAAAACCTCATCTCATTCAAAGCCAGGGATCCACAAGGAGAAAGATGTGACCCAGAAGACAGCATAATCTGTGCGAGATCATAGCAGTTGTTCTGAATTAACACTGAAGCTGCCACCAGGTTTAAGTACTGTATGAAAGTGCAGTAAATAGTGTAACCAGTATCAAAGACATTACTGTTGTTTGTGTTGTGTCTTAACTTGTGCACAGGGGTTACCAGACAAATAAAACTGATAGGGTTTCAGCCTGGAGGAATTTTTTTATTAGACAGAGCACACAGCATTAAATCACAAGTCAGTAGGGGGCTGGGAGAGACAGGGGTTTCAACAGACTGAGAGTAGCAGTAGTGTTATTCCCCCTGTCTGGTACAATCAGCCGTGTGCTCCAAAATAATAATCTGGGAAATTTGTCAGGCTATGGGACATCTAAGGCCATCCATTTCAGAGAATGCCGTCTGAAGAGATGGGAACTAAGGAAATTATTTTTCTCAACAGGAGGAAAAAAAAATTATCAATTGCTGAGCTGCTGACCAATAGAAGAGTCAAGTGTCCTTATGGCTGCAAAGATGACAGGTCAAACTGATGTTGTGTAGTGAACAGAGAATTTTAAAATGAAGAGGAGCTGACATCTTGGGAAAAAAGATCCAAAATGTAAGAAATTTATTTTCTTTTATTCCTATTAAGAAAAATCCCATTGAAATATAATTTTCCAATATATAAATCAATATCCAACACATTTTCCTGAAAAAACACATCCTTCAATGCTTTTAATTGTCCAAATCTCATAGTACTCTTCACAGGTATTGTCTAGGCTGAGAAAAAAAAGTTATTTTATTTTAAAAGAAGAGTAAAAATTTGTAAATGGATTTCAGATTTCGGGCATGAGAGAGTATCTGAAGAGATGGGGCTTTTGTGTGAAGAAAAAAGAAAACAAAAAATCTGCAAATAAAACCAAGACAGAGAAGGGTTTTCTAATAAAGTGATTTGTGAGAAATATGTGTCAAGCAAGTCTTTTTAAAAACATACTTAAATGCTTTCTTTTTCTCCTCAGAATTTGATTCTGGGAGCATGTTTTTTTCCTGCAGAGTCATACACTGCTTTCATCTATGCATACTGCTAGTTATACCAAAACATGAATATATTAAAATGGCTGCAACGGTAAGAATATATACCAGTAACCTAGGGGTAAATAAAGAAATTGGAGCTATATCAACATTATCTGAAGCTCAAATACTTTGCACACAGAAATTTACTAAACAAAATCACATTTAAATAATTTGAGAAACTCGAGGTTAAAAAAAGCGGCTAGGTAAACATCTAAAGAACCTACATTGTCCTTACAAACACCCCATGCAATCAACATGCTATTCAAATATTTTAGTAGAGATCACTTCTGCTTTGGTGACTTTGATTTTTAAAGATATTGTCCTTATAATAAAATGACTCACCTTACTGATGCACATACTCTGACATGTGTTATTTTCCCTTTATGTTTAGCAATATGGATTTGTAAACAAGTAACAAATTCATCTTTCTTTATTCCTCAGACACAATCACCCCAGGAATTTGGTTTACGAAGCCCTTCACTGCAAAAATGATGATTAACTCTTACTACAAAATAACCTCTTTGAAATCTAATGATGTCTTAATAGTTTTGGGAGGGGAGTAACAGAAGCTCAATTGTTTTAGAAGAAAAACCCACCCACAATGTCTTATTTTTAGTGAACCTATTTTTAGCATTCTAAAATTAGCATTAGAATAACAAAGCAGTAAACCAAGGTCCTAGACTACTTCATTATCTTAGTTATTAGCCTGACAGCCTAAGTGACTCTATTAAACATCAATGACAGAAGAGATGAAGAGTTTAAAGGTCAATAAATACGGCAATAGGAATCCTTCAATGTAGCCTTCCGCTAGAGTTTTCTGGGGTCTAAATGTTGACAAGCTAATTATTCCTCTTCCCTAATTAAACAAGCAGTTCTTGATCAGCTGGTCAGTGAACAGCTGATCACAATTGTTCATTTTTTAGTTAGCAGAGGTCTAACCTAACCTAAATTAAACTTGTAAACAGCAGAAATGAAAGCAAGATCCCAGCTTTCTTTATCGGACTATTGTTGGAGAAAACCCTGTTTTCAAGTTTTAGGACAAATTATGTAATTGAGCCAAATTCTCACTCACTGTCACATGGGAATGAGTCACCTCACTGATTTCCATCCAAATGGATGCATCTTGAGAGTATGAAGATTTAATATGGAAAGTGTCAAAGCAAACACACTGTAACATTCTCTGTTGCCTTTTTGAATCTCTCATAACCTCTTTGTTTTCTCCATGGAGTGAGGATCTCTGCAATTACCTTGAAAGATAAAATCTAAATCCTCTATGAATTCAGAGGACTGCAGGTAGAAAAGGGCAGATAAAGGTTGTTCCACTGCTGCCAGGGCCTATGTATAATGTATTCATTGGCCGTGTAGGAAACGCCCATTCTCACGGCATCCTGCTTTGGCTATGGTGTACCAAAGAAACAACCAGGGTGGATGAAATCTCCCAGTCCTCTTGTTCCTTTCCTGTCAGAGAAGGATTTGAAAAAAATCCTGAAAGCTTTCATGGGAAGCATGAAGCCCCTTCAGTTCCTCACTAGCCTGTTATTAACACTGTTTGTCTCCTATTCCTGCCATTAATGACCTTGCAACTACTGGTATCAAAAAGCAGTGTATTCTTTCATATAGATGTATGTCCTGTGGTGGCTTTTCAATAGCTCTGCTGGCCATTTGTGCTAGCTGTCCCTCTTTTATGTAATGGGAATTTGAAATTATATTTACATACAAATACAGATAAGAAGTAGAAAATGCAGCAGTCATAAAAAGAAAATGAGCCACATGTAACAGAAAAAGAATTCAACATCCATTTCACTAAGCTTTAAGACTACATGAGGATTGGTAAGCGTAGGGGAAATTGAAAAGCAAAGAATATATCATGCAGAGCAGGACAGGACATTGAGGCATTGGCAGAAAAAAAGGGATCCCAGGGATGCAAGCATAAAGTAGTGCAGGGGATAATATAAAAAATTGAGCAAACACTGGAAAAAAGACTCTGGAAGGAAAGAGACAGCGAAACTTTCACCCCGGTCTCAGACAGTATTGTTCTCTTCCTCTTTGCAGTTTCTCTTCAAATGTTTTCTGGGCTTTGTCTGATCCTGGCTGTTTTGTGGCCCACTTCCACCATGCCTGTAGGTGGTGGCTTGGATGGAAGAGCTTCCAGCTGAGTACTACAAGGGAGAATCGGGCTAGAAAATGGCATATGTGCATGATAGGAAGACTCCAAGAAACAGACCAGCCCAAATAAAACAAAAAATTGGGTGTTAGTTCCATTGGAAAAGCTGCAGGGCTTCGCTGGAACTGCTGAAAAATTACATCTCAATGGATAGAGAACTGCATTGGGATTCGACAGCTTTGTCATTGAAAGTTTGTTGATAAACTACACTCCATCATCATGAATTCTTTCTTCTGTTAGTTAAAACATGTATCAGTCAGATTTGCATGCTGTAGAATTAACATATGTCTGGAGATGAGTGAGTTTTCCACACATTTCAGCTGACTTATTACTGAAACTGAAACTCTGGCTCTCTGATGCCACACTTATTTGTTCGAAAATCTATACAGCAATAATCTTGTGTTTGGAGGTGTATGTGGGTCATTTACTTAGATATTATAGTCTCAATCTCCATCCCATGAAAGGAACACAGAAACATGATGGTGTGTCTGAGTGCTCACAGGTGACAATATTTCTCCGCTCACTATCAGTGAGACCCAAAGGACAAGGAAGGAAAATATGCCTGCTATAGGGGACAGCAAACAGAAAAACAGCAACATGTTACTAAATTGGAGCAATACTTCTGATCTCCCCATCCTTGCCTCCTGGCTATGGACAGCTGGTGATGCTCCTTCTCCACAGCTGGACTGCAGCTCCTTTTCTGGACTTGGTTGTTAGTTCAGATTGACTATATCCATACTAATACATTAAATAGCCTTGAAGAATGTTTCCAGGCACTAGAAATCAATCATTCACCCTTTAAACTGACTGGGGGGTATTGACAGTTTAATAGCATGGACACAGACCATCCCATGCCAGCCAACCTCAGGGCCAGAAGAGCCCTGGGCACATTGACTGGAGGTCCCCAGCCACTGCCCCCTGCCCCCCTGTTGACAGGCTGAAGCTGAAGTAGTCATAGTCCTGGTGTGGAGCCCTTCCTGCTGAACTGTGCCTCTGTGGATCAAGCCCATGCTCTTCAGAGTTATTTGAATCATTACAGTGGTAATTTACCCCAGTTGAGATATTAAGGATCAAAACCGGTGCCAGGAGGTTCCAGGAAACCCCGAGCTTCTCAGTAACAGGTACCAGCTCCCCAATTTATAACGTTTTACAGCACTTGCAGCCTCATTCACACATGTATTTACTACTGCATAAGCATGGAACAACTGTTCTGCACATGAAATGTCTCAGTGGGATATGCTTGGCATTCAACTAGTCAGGAATGAGGAACCACAGCTGCCATGGCTGTGTTCCACTGTCTTTGACTGCTCCCTGTGCCCTGCTTTGTCTCTAAGCCTCAGTCTCACCTTTTTAGGAAACTGAAATGTTCCTGCAGTAGACAGAGTATATTATAGTGTCTCATGCAAAATATAAGAAAGGGTATACACTGATGGAATTACCCATTTAGTAAAGAATGTTTGGTAGACATCCTCTTTATTTCTCACAAAAGAAAAATTCTGGTTTGTTGATTGTCCTAAACTCCAATGGAATTCCGGTCAACGAACCTACCCAAGCAGATGAAAATATATTAATAAGAAACCCTCTCTGAACATAAAGTTCATTCTACTCATCTTTTGCAGTGTTTAGAAATGCAGATGTGCAAATCTACTTTATCAGAAAGAATTTTTGTCCCACATTTAGTTGCCCCATAGAGAGGGGAGTAAGACAGTGACCCTCACTATCAGGGCTCCCTCTTCTTTGCTTGTAACATGGTGTGGTTGTGTTCAGATCAGGACCCAGCTTCCTCTTGTGTATCACAGCTTTTTAGGTGGAGGACCTGAGTCAGCAAGCTGTAGCAGCATCCTTTTGGTGCTGCTTATTTGTTTGCCTCAAAGATCAACAGTTGTTTTATTTCTTTCCTCTCCTCGGCCATGCAACCAGTGCTGTGATTCCTGTAAGTGCATTATCGTAACTTCCACAGCGCAGTGGGAGCAATAGTTTTACTCAAACTGACATCTCCTTCCACCTGGATGTGTGTTAAATACACGGCCAGAGGGGACTGCCCCCAGCAGAAAGATATTTCTAATCTCAATTTCTAATCTCAGATGCCTAAACCTCATCCCCAGACACTTTACAGAGTGATTTGGTTTAACTGAAAATTAAGATGGGAGCAGCAGTATCGGCAGAAGCTTAGCTCCTGCTGATACTGTAATTACTTTTACTGATCATTTCATTCACCTGTGGTCTAACTCAAGGACAGAAGCGCTATTTGCCTGGCAAAGATGGGAAAGGTGGAGCAGATAGCTGCCTCATTTTCAGAAAGAAGCTGTATGAGAAAAATCCAGACTGATTCAACTAAACCTACAAGCCAGTAATCTTGCTGCAGGTTTATGATAAACATGGTGAGTAAAACTATTTACTGATAGTAACTTCCATCAGTTTTGCAAAGAAAAAAAGAATATTTTTTTGCTGCCATAACCACTCCACAACATAAATTGCAAGTCTTTAATGGTTAAAAAATAATGGTTAAAAAAAAATTGAAAAAGACACACAGTTTTTTTTCAGAAATAATATCACTTGCAGAATCACAGGCCAAGTTTAAAAAGAATCAGGTCCACTGCAAAAGAGTAGCCCATCATTTTTTCCCTCTACAGTATTTTTGGAAGTTGGTATTTTGTAGGCAACAAACTCAATTATTGTTTTGACAGCATATGGACATTAAAAGTGCAGTCACTGTTGCATTATTTAAAATAGTAAATTGACTCTTAATTTTTGGTTTGAAGGGGAATTGCAGGTCAAATTCTAATTGAGGTCTCACTGAGAATCAGTTAATCAGACTGTGTTTTGCCTGCTGAAAGGGAATGAAAACTTTCAAGCAAAATATTGCCTGGATGTAAAAAAAATATTCAATTTAGCTGTCTTTAATAAAAGAAGAACTCTGTCCATGCTCTTCAAGAGCTGTTGGAAAGGAGCATATGCAGCTGGGCTAATAGTGACTAAAATTTTATTTGACAACCAATAAGGTAATTAGTAAATTAAAGCTTGTTTGTTTTGATGTCTGATTTATTTGAGAGACATCAGGATTTTCACCTTAAACTAAGTTGTTTGTTGGTTTTTTGTTTTGTTTTGTTTTGTTTTTAAATTTGTCACTTGCTGGATTTTGTTCTTTTAAGTTTATTCTTCTGGAACACAGCTCTGCTTCCTCCTGCTGCAGAAGACCAGCAGATGTTAATCAGATCTCAGTGCTAAGATTCCTTAAACCTTGTATTTGTCAGTTTGCTTAACACTAAAGACTTTAGTACAAACCCTGACTACAATATGTCAAGGGAAAGTCTACTTATGGAGGAAGTAAAGTTACATAATCTCATTTTCAATTACATTTCATTTAGGGCATATTCTCATCATCACCCACTATTAAATACAAAGATTCTTGACAAGGAACTCCTTGAGGAAAACATGTCATGTTTAAGGATATATAGCACACATGCTTTGTAGAGGGCCAGAAACCTTGTTTAAAAAATCCTAACAGCTCAATGCTTTAATTATTCTGGGAGGAGCTTCTGCAAATCCGACCCATATAGCTCCCATTAGTGAAAGTCTAGTGATTACAGCTGGAATGCAAATCCCTTGTCAGGGCACCATGCTTTCATGCCATATATTAATGGCATCTTTAGGGTGGACATTCACAAGTCAAATTTCCTGTTAAGAGACAGATATGTTATATTCAACATTAAAGGAAGGTAAAGGACACTTCAAACAATACAAGTTTGTGATGTTTGAATGTTATGGGTTAAACTACTTTCTGGTGCAGGCCAGGGAGTTACTGATAAGGTGAACTTGATACAGTTTATTTCTACTTTACAGAAATGCACCCTTGCACATGTGGGAATCCAAAACTGTACTAAATGGACCTATGTAAAAGCTGTCATCTTGTTAATAAAAACCAACTTGGCTTCCTTGAAGGAAGTGTAATCTCACAAAATGCCTGCCCCAAACTGGTGACAGATGTGACTGCTGGATGGGTCACACTGTATTATAGTCAGGTTGGCATCACATTTTCTGCAGAACAGGAGACTTGAGGAAGGAGAACAGCTCAGAAAGGGGATAGCTTTCAGCCATCTATCTCCCTTTGTGCTCTGCTGAGGGACAGCAAGGACATGTCCCACTGCATTGGACTGGTAGGGGGGAGGCAGCACAGCGACACCCGGTCCTGTGGGAGAAGGGAGCGTCCCAATGGCTTTAAAGCCAAACTGAAACATGTATAAATTAAGCGAGATTTTAAAGCACTTCGGACTAAATTAATCTCTGGTAGAAGTTTGCTGGAGTTTGTGGAGTTAACGCCCTGGATGAATTGGGCTCTCTGGCATGAGAAATGAATGCTGCCTGGTTTTAAATAGAGCATGAGCTGTTTGCAGTTGAGCCAGGCTTGTTTCCTCTTGGAAAAAAAATTTCCTTGCAACCTTTGTACGCGATGATTTTGTATCCTTATAAATGGGCTGACTGAATGAGACAAAAAGTAGCAGGGTACCATGCTGCGTATATATGACAGGCAAACTTATTTATAAGTCCTAACTTACGAGCTGGTTTTTTCCAAGGCCATAGATTTTCATTAGCTATTTGCTGTGTTAATAAAAGACAACCACAGCAACAAGTGGTACAAATGTTAGCTTTGAAATACAGAGCACCTCTTAAACCAACAGAACTGGCAATAAATGGCGTGTGTATATTTGCTCATTTGGCAAAGGTAAAGTTCAAATTATGTCTTACGGCCAGTTGGCATATACCTGACTAAATTCATCCCTAGGGCAACTCCACCAGCTTCAGAGGAGCTACTCAGGGAATGAATTTGCAATTTTTGTCTTAATGCCACTTCATTCCAATCATAATTATTTTTCAATGGGCTATTCAGTAAGGTCCAACTGATGTGACACAGAAATGGGACTGCAAAGACCTGTGTATTGTTTCTGGTTCTTCCTTTGTGCATCTGTTGCAATTACTTTTTCTAATGTGTAGCTATTTGCTCCATACACTTTATGCTCAGCAGAAACTGTTTCTTATCATGTGTTTTATACTGCACCAAAAAAAAAAAAAAAGCAGACTTTTGCTTCATTAAAGACTTCTGAAAAAAAAAAAAAGGCAAGACATTAACATTGAAAGAATAACAAATTAACCTGGGGAATGGTCAGCAGAATTAGTGTAATCTGCTCTCCTGTGTTGAATTTTTCTCAGATGCTGGCCCTTCACCACATGTATTGCCACATGGCATCAGAGGATACATTTCCACAGTAGGCAATTCCACAATTTTTTTCCGGTTTTGCTTTTTTGCTTCAAAAAGTTGGACACATCTCATCAAGCATGGCAAAGTCCCATCTGGCTAAATCCTCCCTCATAAATTTTTTCATTTTGGCTCAGACAGAGAATGTACTCATATAAACCTGAATACACAGATACAACCTTACAGTAAAGCCCCAGGAGGACATTTACTTATGTGCTACCATTTTCTTTGATCATACTTCACTGAGAGCCAGTAGATAATACAGCTGCTTATGAGCAATGAGCAATTTGGTGAGCTGAGGCCGTTAGGAGATGGCTAATGAGAGCCTGGCAGTGGGAGGAGATGCCTCTCTGCACCTCTGCAGATGTAGTGAGATCCATGGATCTCCTCATCAGTCAGAGTGATAAAATATAGCAGGAGCTGGATGTTTTTTCTTGTTCACCTGTCCTGCAGTACACGTCAAGGAGGTATGCCAGTGACCCCACCAGAAGCAGAGACCTGCCTGTGAAACCGTTGCCACCCATTGCAGATCTCACCTGGAAAATCTGGTACCTAGTGACATAATCAGCACAACCACAGAGGTAATATAATTTTGAGCAGGAAACACCCTCCTTTTTTGGCAAAACCTGCAGCACAATTCTTCATCTGTAGGCATTTTTTCTATGGAGATATTAAAATGGTCCTGCCTTTGTCTGTTAGAATATAAAAGTTGAGCTGCTCTTGCATGGATGTGGGTCATTCCTTTGTGCCCCACACTCTCTAGTTAATGTTACTGTTACAGCTCTATCTCCTACCTGCACGACATCCTCATTTCTCAAATTAGGCCCTTAGACTGTGACTGGTGAAAAGCATTGAACAAAATCACTAAATTCAACGAAACCAATCTGAAAATTCTAGAAGTAATTGGTGGTTTTTAAAATTAAACATCTAAAATTAGAATTTAAAATTTTGCTATCAAAATTGTATAGTTTATTCAATTTCTCTTACACTTTAATGCATAAAAGCACAAATAAAAAATAAATTCTCATTCTGTTATATATTCAGCCCTGCATGTTCAGTGATTATTTGATCCAGATGGTCCTCCTTTAAACTTAGTGTCATGCTACTCAATTCAGCATGCTGTGAATCCACTTGATTTTTTTCCCAAGGAGGTTTCCTGGCTTTGTATCTTCAGAATTGATATTGTCCTTCTGAATTTCTACCTATTTCCCATTCCTGTGAGACTGCAGAATTCCAAGTCCTTCTGTCCCTCCCAGTTCTGCAGCTCTTTGGGACTACCCCAGCCATACTGAAGCTCGTTTGCCCAGGGTGAACTGCCTGAGAGGCGAGGCACAGGGGCAGCACGCCTGTTCAGTCTGATACACTCATCTTTTAAAATGTCTTAGATTTGGGATAATAAGAAGAGGAAACGTATGGCTCAAAGCTGTCTGCTGGCCATATCCTATGTGAGTTCTCCCTTCAAAAATTATTATGTTCCTTTTTAAAATTAATTCCAAATAAAACACATTGGCGGATGTAGTTTCTGAAACAGTGGTAGCTGAGTTTTTACATTAGTCATGTGGATATGCTACTGGCAAAGGAGACTTTTGCATAACCTGCTACAAATATGTGACAGACAGCTTGTCAGGAAATGCTCAGTATAGGCAATGATTTGGGACTAATTTCATGGATGTTTTCCAGTTTCTATTTTCTCCCCTGATCCTCCTCTCACTTTCTCTGAACAAGGGGGCTCCTGAAATTTCCTGCTTAACGTCTTTCACTTTGAATAAAGAATATGCTAAACATCCCCCCTGCAGCTGGTCCTGCTGAAATTGCTCCTCTGGAGGCACCAGCAGATGATGTTGGCGGATTTGAGAAGGTCCAGGCGGGAGGGTTTAGCCCCCAGCACAGCCCACACTGAAGCCTGCAACCTGAGACACTGCCTCCACCACTGCTCCCCACCTTCCACTCGCACACGCGTGTGTGCGCACACACAAACATGCAGGGCCAGGCAGAGACTTTAAATGAACCCAGATGGCTGGCACACAGGGAGTAGACATCCTGGAAAAGTGCCCCAGGGCGCTCTGGTTGCTGTCATCTTATTCTACAAACCAAGTGCCTTCAAGATGTCTGTGTTGTTTCTTAATCGGAGATCACTCCCGTTTGGGCTCTTAGCCCCTTCCTGTTGGGAAATGTCAGTGAGGCATCAGAGAGATACACAGAGATTGATTTGACTGAAATCAACCATTCCCTTAACTCAGAGGTTGTAGATTATTATCCTTAATAAAGACCATATTGTAATAAAATCCAAATCAGATCCCAATTGAGAGACTGTACTTTCCCCTCTCCCATGTGTGCACTGTTGTCTGGTTGAGTGATTTTAGTCTTGTGTAAAAGAAATTAATTGGGTAAGAGTAATATAAAATGTTGGTGAAAAGCGTGAATGTGATCTATGCTGATAAGGAGTTTTATTTATTTTTTTATTATTTTTTTTTCTGTTTCAATCGCATTGAACACATGTTTCTCTTCTTTATTTCTCTATAAAAATATGCAAACAATTACCTAGCTTTGCAGACATAATTACAAAGAGGTTCATCTCTAAAAGGTTATTATTGATTTATAGAGTCCTTTAGTTTAATGGAAGACAGACAGGAATAAAAAGAAACTCTCTGCTTTCCCACAAATAATAGATGAGCTGGAAGGGAAATGTAAGATTTAGAAGTAATTTTTACAAGATAAACAAGCTGCTTGTATCAGAGGGGTGTTTCTTGTACATGCACAGAGTCATTCAGAAACCACAGCGCAGCAAGGCTGGTAAAGGCATCTTGTCCTGTGAGTCATTCAGCATGAGGCATTCTGACAGGCTGTGATAGCCAGTACCTGCAGATAACACTAAAGACAAAGTGTACGGGATAACTGGTAACACCAGATCTAGCGCTGGATTTTGGAGGAGAGGTACATGAGCAGAAGTGTGTCTAAGAGGAAAATCAGTTGACTTGCGATCAGCAACTACCAACCAGAGACTTTGGAGTGGGTTTTGTTGGGTTTTTTGTTTGTTTTTTTTTTTTTTAATAGGTGCAAATTTGTAGATAGATGTATGCAGGAGGATAGAGCCTAGTTTTGGTACACCTGGCCTTCCTTCATCTCACCTTGGACTCTCAGGGAAACATCTCAGTGGAGTAGGTGCCAACGGGACCATGCCCTCACAGAGGACACTACTCCACCAGTCTAGGGGTTTGGGCTGTTTTTCATGTGGTTTTTTTGTGTGACTTGTGTCCACTTTTGAAATCTTATGCCGTGAGCACTTCAGGGCAAGGACTGTAGTTTTGTCTGGCGGGGACTCATGACCAGCAGACTATGGTGGGGCATTGGTGGGATCTCCTAATGGCTTGAAGGAGGGAGCTGGGTGATGCTGCAGCACCACAGCCTGCTTTCTGATAGGGATTGTGCACTCATTAATCAGCAAGTCCTGCTGAGAGAAAGAGATGTGGCTGCTACAGCCATACGCAACAGCAGTTAACTGCCTCTTTTCTCTAAGTATCAAGACAAAATAAAGTCTGGTTTGTCTTATTTACCTATGTGCAGCAAGCTAGATTTGCACTTAGATCCACAACCTGGAACAAATGCTATATTTACGGTATTGCAAAATTATTCACTATTAGCAACTGTTAATGCTGTATACAGTTCATCCATTTGGATTTATAGAGAGCAAAACATCTCTGATTCCCATTCACATAGCATCCTGTGCTTTCTCCTGTCCTGGTTCCAGCACAGCTCCCAGGTATGTGTCCCACCAAGACTGTGGGGCTTTTGGGTAAAGGGTGGGAGCTCTCCTGAGCCCCGAGAACCCTTGTGGAGAGCACACTTCTGCTGGCTTTGCTTTATAATTAGCACTGCCTGAATCTGATAAAACAGCTTGTAAACAAACACAGTCTGAGGTAATTTTAATAGAGAAACAGATTAAATCAATAGTGCATCATGTGCTCTGTGGTTGTAATTGCTCTTGATGGCCATTCAGCTTGCCTTGTTGTTGTTGTTTTTCTGTCTATAGCAGAGAAATTTTTGGAATAATGGTCCTTTGTTCAGCAGCATTGCAGAGGGATGCAAGAGCTTCTGTCCAACAGCTCTGGGCAGCCCTAATACAGCCCCAGTACAGCTATGTGAGTGCTGCTGGCACCACTGGAAGTTATAGAGTCTCTACGACCTCTGCAGCTGCAGCCCAAAGCAGTGGGATGGGGCTAGATGGACGCATGCTATATGATTTATTAAAGTATTTTTATTGTGGGTTTGAGTTACCCTTGGAAAGATTTTCTGAGCCCAAATGAATACCTTAGACAAACACCTTCAAGCATTCTGTGCAAACATAGGTGCAAAGACTATTCATGCTGTCTTTTTCTCCTAGTGGACATGTTTAAGATCCCTGGGATTAATCCCCTACATGGATATCGTCTGTTATATTCTTCTCAGCAAAACACATTCTTAATGTTTTATGCTTTTTGACAGTATTAAGCAACTACTGCTGCTGAATATTATAGTTTAACTTTGTGGTTTGGAATGTAGAAATAAGAAGTGCAGGATTATGTTTCATTTTATATGCAATCTTATAATGAGCCATAATATCCTCTTGGACATTTTGCCATATAAGAAAATAAGACAAGCAGCAGTTTTGCATGAAGAATTATCTTCTCTTATGTGTCTATATTGAACTACTGCTTTGCACCTGGTTATACTATTTTAGTCCTGATTCTCAAAGATATTGGGATTACAGATTGTTTTTATAAACTAGAAGCCAGTTGAAGTCATGGTCCGTGAGTAGTATTTAGGAACTTTAAAAAATTTGAGGATCCAACCCATTGTCAATAATATAGATAGTTCATTTTATGTCCTATAGTTCAGAAGATTCAGTTGTAAGAAAGTAATTTAACAAAAAATTGTCTTCCCCAAATCTTCATTAGCGAAGGCTAGCCATGATGTGATTGTCTTCAGTAGTTCCCAAACTTTTTTTTTTTTTGCCAAGTGCACCCTCAGCAGTGGCAAAAGTATCATATTACCATCCAGCAGCAGCAATAGCAACAGGTACTGTCTGTTTTAAGCAACCAGCAAGCTTCTGGTGGTATCTATACCTCAGTACCATGGCACACTTCCTGAGATATGGGAACCTGAGACCTATCTGAGTTTCACCTTAGTTCTGTATCTCTAGCTCAGGCAAGGCAAGCCAGCCGTATGTCCCTGTTCCCTCAGCAATCCCACTTTGGTATGCAAGGCTTCTGCAGACAGAGCTCACACATCCTGGTCACGTACTAAGTCAATAAAAAAAGTCCTGTTTGTTACTATCATGTACACTAGGGAAAATATTGCTGATTGAATGAATGCCTACAGGATCCCTCAGAGGGAAAAGTTACCAACCTCGGAGTGGCCCACAGGGTCCTATTTCCTCCAACTAGAGCTGAGCTGCATTTCCTTTTATTGTACAGCCTTAATAGTGGTCATTGATCAGCACAACTAATGTTATTTAATTTTGTTTAGGGCTCATTTTCAGATGTGATTGCAGTTACTGTTTTGCAAGTTATTCGTTTTGCATCTCGTGAGGATAGAGAAAAGTGACACAAAGGATGTGAGTGGTGACACTGTGCAGCTGATGCAATGAAATGAATTAACAGCTAATAGCTGGCAGATAGCAGCAGATCAGTTGATTAAACAGACGGCAGAAAGCTTGACATTTGCCATCCAGAAACTTGGTATATTGGTATCATCTGTTCTCTAGGAAATACTTCAGGAAACAAAAGTACTCTTTATGGCTTCAGTCTGCTAAAATAGCAAACATGAGGAGAAGGTGACCTGCTTCCCTCCAGAGAACTGAAGAGCTGATGCTTAGGGAGAGGACAGAAGAAAAGACTGGAATCCTGAGATGATATTTCTGTTGATAGGTGGAGAACTTGCATAATCAACCCCAACATTTGGAAGAAGCAGTTTGTCCCTGGTCTTTCCTCTAGCAACTGTGTGCCTCTAAGCTGCAGAAGGAATAATATAGCTGAAAAGAATGACTCAAATATTTAACTCCTTCCTTAAATGGAAACAGTTCAAATGGCTCCTTCATTTATCTGTCCCAGTGGCGTATGAGAAAAATGGCTTGTGGGCTCTGCCTGGTGCCACAGAGATGAGAGGACGCACATGGCTCGTTGCTCCTCTCTAAGGATCTCTTTGTTCTTCCCAGTCCCTGGGGCACATGTTCCATGTGAGGCAATGACAGTTTTTGTTATCACACAGACATATCAGTTTCAGTGACAATCACTCTCTTTTCAAAAAAACATTATTTCTCATGATTGTCTCCCTCTTGGAAAATGTGGCCTTTAAAGCCAAAGTAGGGGGAAAGAAGAATGAAGGGGAGACAACAAATGTCCTGGCGACACAGAAGTTAAATGGTGTGTTATGGGACAATCTGTCAATTGGTTGAAGGGATATAAATCAATATATGTGCATGCAGAAAGGGAACACTGGACCTTGCATTGTGAAAGAAAGAGGGATAGTTTTGTCCTGACTGTGCAAGTTTAGCAGATATTGTGAAGGAAACTGCACACGCAAGAGGAATAAAGAGAGGGAGGAAGGAGGGGGGAAAGTAGGGGGGAAGGGAGGGGAGGGGCTCACTAATAACTACATGTTTTTTCCTTCCTTCCTAACTCAGTGGTACATGTGACCTCATGAAGCCAATAAGTCACAAGCATCTGATGTAGAAGTTCCCCCCCAAAATACTCCTTTAGCAAAGACCACTGGGTAAACCTTGTCATGACTAATTTCTGCAAATGCCTTGATTTAAGGCAGACACAGGACCTGAAATTCACACCAGCTCTTTGTGTGCTGGAGTCACGCAGATACCAGGCTTGGTGAGAAGAAACTGCATACTTCCTATTTTATTTCACCACTGCTCGACCTGCTTTTCCTCAGACTTAAAATCATTTGCCAGGTCAAAATAAACTCTTCAGAATCTCAATGTGAAAAATGTACCTAACAATTCAACCCTTGTAAGTTGGGAATTGGAAGAGAAAGTGCAGTGGAGTTTAATTAAATTATATAATAAGCAGCTTAACTTGTGGTTTGACTTTGGTTTCTGTTATTCTTATTATCATAAGCATCGTAGCTGGCAAAGAGCTATTGAAATACGCATAGCAGAGATAACCAAAGTGGAGATTGTTTGGATTTCACAAGAGCTTGTCTGTCAGAACTTAGTTTTGCAAAGTTGAATCCAGACGGCAGGTCAGGCTAATTCCAATTAAATTCAAAATTTTCCTCGGAGTTAGCAATGAGTTCTACATCCGACCTATTTTTATTACAGACAAAAATCAAAGGAGATCTGGATTTGCAAATCCTCACCTCTCAGGTCCTGGTTTGCAAAATGAAAACCACTGCTGGCTCAGAGTTGGGTGAAGTGGAGTATATAATCCCGGCTTTAGCTTTCTCTTGTGAACAAGTTAATTGGCACTGCCCAGAAGATAGCACTTCAAAGACAACATGATGCTCCTGGCACCCCTGCAATACTGTAGACCTGTTCAACCCATCCCACCGCTGGGAGTTATCAAATTCTGCCCTTCATTTGAGCTTTCTCGAGTGCCGGACATACAGCTACAGGAGCCAGATAAACAAAACTGCTGATGATAACATAAAGTGGGTGAGGAAGTGCCCAGATAAGCTCCCACCAGGGAGGGTGGCAGCTTACAGTGGTCAGCAGCTGCTGGCAGGGGACACTCTAACATCTCAAGCCAGTACCTCTTTTTGAGAAATAATTTATGCTCTGTCTAGCACATATATGTTGGCAGAGATTTACACCATGCTTTACCTTCCTTGTCAGTAAAGCTGTCTAATATTTACATAGTGGTGGGTTCCTTCATAAAGTGAATGCTCATAAATTTGACTAATCATAACAGAGATCTTTTCAGAAGTTCTCTATACATCTCGTCCTGCTATGGAAACAGGTTGCACTGCCCACTGAAATATGAATCCGGATCTAGGGCTTCGGTTTGGCAACATTTCTAGTTTTGAACACTGTCTCGTGCAAGATTCAAGTAAGAATAATTTCAGTCTGTTTAGTGGTCTATAAATTCAAGTGCCCCAAACACCAATGAATCACTCTGTTCTTTCCCCCAGGGGTTTGACTATTACAAACAATGACTGAAGTCATCAGCAAAAGACAAGGTCACAGGCTTAAAGGGGAAAATATGCTTTTTTCATTTTTAGTATAAAAAAATTGAATGCATTGTTTGAAAATGTCAGTGCATGAACTAGGCTAAATGGAAGCAGACTAGAGTTGGGCTCTGACATCTAGTTCTTCCTCCTCCACTCCTATTTTGTTTAATTTGACAGCTGCTTACCAAGATACACAAGCTCAAAAATTCAGAATAAGATGCTGAGGAAGAACCACATTATCCATCCTCTTTCTTGGCATTGGAATATCTATGGACTGAAGGTGGGAATGGGATGAGAGAGTCCTGGACTCCAACTCGGACGTTGCCTCTGTTTGCTACTGCAAACAAGGCACTTGTACCCTCTGCCAAGGCCTGTCCATAGCAGTTTCTGCCCTGCAGTGGTGAGGTGTTGCCTAATGAACAATTACTGCTGGGGAAGTGTAGTGAGATTCACAGAGCACAGGGACAGCTGCCAAACAATGTACGGGTTCATCAAAGGTCGATGATCTCCAGAGCACGCTGAGGAAAAACTATTTACCATACACAGCCAAATCCTTGGTGATTCTCAGTTTCAGGCAACCCCACAGGTTCTCAGTGTTGGCTAACAGAAAATAGTTTGTCTCAGTTATTTTTGTGTTCATATATATTCACGGCTACATACATACATATATATATATATATATTCATATATGTATGTAAAGGCAATCAATCTAGTCAAGGTAAACCACTTTAAAACACTTTACACGTACCATCAAGTAAAAGCATGAGCATGGCAGGCGCTGCAGAGCAAGAGTGACTTAAAGTAACTTACAATAACAACAGGGTTTTTTTCCATAGTTGGCAAATCAAATATGACCCTTGGGTCTTAAATCCTCAGAGGATACAAAAAATGTCATCTTGGATGTAAATGCACTATTTCCCAAAACTTTTTACTATGGTTCAAGGCTGAAAGAGTTTAAAAAAAAAAAATCTTCTATTTAATATATGATCTCCCAGTGCTACGTGCATTAAGTGCTTTTACTTTAGGCTTTATCCTTTATCCTATAAATAGAAAAATACGCAGCCTTACTTGTCAAGCTGCCACAGAAGGTGTAGTGTTAGAGATCGGTCTGAAGCAAACCTCAGATGAATCTTTGGTCCCAGTGAAGTGATTGTGTGTATTTTCTCAGTGGCTTTGGCAGAGCCTGCCCCTCCATTGTCTTGCTCAACCCTAAATTTTAAAACATGGGCAAGATTCCTCTCAGCTCAGGAATCCTCCTGTAAATCAAAAGGTATAAAAGGAAGCTTTGATCAAACATATTCTAGACTTAGTGTTTCCTCAGTAAAACTGCCTCTAACATACTTTCAATTGATGACAATTTTCACTTCAAAGCCAAGAATTTGAGCTTGCTCTCTGTTATACACTTTTTGTCACATACAGCTGTAAATGAAGGTGTCAGAGCAAAATTCAGATTTACGAAGCCTGTTGGACCTCATCTGATATTTTCTGTCTAATGATGTAAAAAAAATAAACAAACAGAAGAAGCCAGTAGTCACTGATAATGCCAAATTGAACTATTTGCCGCATGTTTAAGCACCGAGAATTTTCCATTTGCCTCCTGTAGATGGAAGATCCTGTTGTCATGTTCTTGTTTCTGAGATTTTTGTATATGCTTTCAAAAACTGTAAAGGTCCATTTCTCATTTGTAGCTAAAATTATGCAGTTGGGCTAGAACAACTGCTGCTTTGTCCAGGAATTGCAACTCGCAGCCTTAAATTCCTGAAAGAAAAAAAATTCAGATGCAGAGCCATGACATTTGCCTTTAAAAGGAGAGGAGGATGTTTTTCACTTCCTCTCCATTTTTTTCCCTTAATATCCAGCAATATTTGAAATTTTTCAGAGAGGAAGATGACCGAAAGTTAAAGAACATTTCTGCATAGAATAGAAATTCCAGCAATTGGTTAAAGCACCTGCAGGCAGAACTGTGTTCAAACATCCATCCTCTGTGTGTATGTAGAAAATTAGCCTGATAATGCTCTGCTTACTAAAGCTACAGTAATCTTTTACACACACTGTTTCCCTACCTAAAACTGCCAAAGGTAAAAATACTTTGCAAAAATTTCTGACCTTTGATGAGAATCTTTTTTGAAATATAAGAGAGAAAAATAAACCTTTCTACCCTCTAATAATACAGCACTTCAATTTCCCAGAAAGACAAGTTTTTATATCAAGGTTTTCATTTAATGTTTTAACATAATAGGCTTAATGATATTAAAAAAAAAAGATACATTAAAAAACTCCAGATACTGGAACACACATGTGATCAACTATTTCCATTTCAGAGAAACGCTTTGTGGGGATTTTTTTATTCTGGAATGATCGCTTTACATTTTGACATTTCACCTTACAATAAAAAGTCTTGCTATCCTGCCCCCCTCCCAGAAAAAACCTCTCTGTGTTTCTGGCTGCTTATCCTGTGCCTTTCAGACCTAGATATGCAGTTTTAAAAGGCGCATCAGCAGTCAAAATGTGTTTGAAGAATATAGCCACAATTTTGGGGAGCAGCGGTGTCAGTGGTAGGAAAGTCAGCCTTTGGGAACACTAATCTTTCTTTAGGTTTACCACCTAGATGAGCAAATAAGTGTTTAGTTTGTCTTCTATGTTCTGTGCTGAAAGATTTTGAAAAAAAAACACAACAAAACAACAGAAAACAAACAAACAAACAAAAAAGAGTCAAGAGGTTCCCTTTTGGAGCTCCACTGAGACAACCCCTTTAATCAGGGGTGAATTGCCCCATTCTCTCTAGTTACTGTTACTCTTTAACCTTAGTGCACATACTAAACCTTAGACTGATTTAGTATTTAAATGATATACAGTAACCATCCTGCTAAATGTAAATTAAATGCACACTTACTCTTTAAGACAATTTAAAGTGTCACCTTTGTAGCTAAAAGACTGTGACATTTCATGAACTCACAGCCACATCTTCCCACTGATAATGCCAGGCTGAACTGACTGGGCTAAATTCAGCTATGGGGTAACCAAATGAAACATTCCTGCTGTCAAAGGAGTTATATGCATTTACACCAAGGCTGATTCCAAGCTTTCATTATCTACGCTTAAAACTAGCATAATTTATTTGAAAAAGTAGCTGAGAATAGTAATGTTTCAGCTGTTATTCACAGTATAGGCACAATGTTCCCTAGAAATGTACATTGGCTTAGCTCCTTCAACTACTTGATTTATGCTGGGTGAGGATCCAGCCCTAACTGAAAAGCAAAGACAAAGAAACTTCACCTAAACTGAATTGTTCTTGGAAAACTACATAAAATCATTGAGAGTGATGAGACAATTAATAGCAATTAATACGTTCCAATATTAGCTAACATCACAAAGCAAAGGTTCAAGAAGACAACTTTGAAGAGAGATGACTGTCCTTCAGGGTGCTTCTGAGCAAGATTGAGCATGAAGCATTGAAGGTAATGTTAGGAATCCAGGCACAAGAGCCCAGATTTCGAGGTATTTAGGTGTTTAAAGGTGCAAATTGCTAACTCACTTGGAGTTGTATCCTTTTGTGGTGTCTCTGAACTGGAGAGATGCCTGTGAGCATTGTTTGGCACAGAATGCCTGTGGAAATCAGACTTGATGGTAATTTGAATAAGCACAAAACCAGCATTGGAATCAATTGTAATGTGAATAAAATATTAACATAAGCAGTCAGTTCTCTGTGGAGGTCATCTTGTGCTATGTACAGCATAGCCTCATAGCACAGCCTCTACAGCTCTCCCTACGTGGCTTCCTCTCTGCCATAGCTTCCTTGCTCACAGCACCTCCTCAGAGGAATCAGAAACTTTCCTTATGTTTTCCTCCAGTAATTCCTCCATTTCAAAATGATCAGCATAATTGGCCTTCTTAATTAGTACAAAGTACGTAGAATTTATCTGAAACACCTCCTGTACCATCATTAGAAGTTAGAATGCATTATGAAGGTTTATTGCATTTTTTCCCTTCACCTTGTACTCCTTAAACTTAGAAAAAAAGTGCTTTTCAATATAGAGTGTTTTAAATAAAAAGCATTCTTTGTTGTCAACATGTAGAGCTGGTAAATTGACAAATTCATCATCCCATTATAATCCCTGCACCTGTTCCAGTTTGCAGTCTGCGGTGTGTTTTAGCTCATGTATGGTGAGTGCATCTGCTTAACAAGGACAGTTAACTGGCAGAATTTGTTTATAAACCCAGTGAAGAGCTAAATGAGGTAAACTGCATTATCTTACATGTTAATTGTATTTCATTGCAGGCAAACATTTATTAAAGAGGCAGACGGCACACCACACATTCTAATTGTGTTTGCACCCGTTTCTGGCTTTATCCTGGTTTCCAGAATTTCTTTCAGCATCATATTTCAGGGCTTCAATACACAGGCTGAGATATCCCTAAAAAGATGCTCATAATAGTGCCCCATATGCATGCACACAGGCACATGTGAAGGAGCCGAGCTCGTCATTTGCAGGAACAGTTCATTAGAAGGATACTGCCATGTTCTCCTGCCTGGCAAATGTCCATAACGAGATGCAAATTTCTGGGAATCTGACCATGGCTTTGAAACAACATTGCAAATGTCTTCTGGGTGAAGCCTGCAGTTTCCTTTGTGGCAGGTATCTAGCGCCTCTGCATCCTAGCTCCCATCATCTCCCTCCTGTTCTTCAACATTATGGCAGGAGCAGGGATCACAAAATACCTGTCAAAAAAGACTCACAGGTCCCATCTCACAAGCAAAATTCAGCTCACTGTTTCTGCTCAAAGCATATTTTTTCTCAGACTTGTTATGATTTATGTACAGGGGCTCAGGAGGTGGAGGAACATCGTGCCTGGCAATTTGGAAGCTGAGGTAGAGCTACTCATGGCACATCTGAATCAGTGGAAAGGGTCAGTAAAAGCCTTAACAACACTCAGGCAAACCTAGGTCAGGTGATGAACTAAATCCAGATCTCTGAGACCTTGTCCAGCAATGTAGCCACAAGAACCTCCTCCTTCCCTTGCCCTCTCTCTCTGCATGGTATGTTATTCTCCACTTCTAAGCTCATTTTTATGGAAGAGGAAGGATATTTGCTTTTTCGGCATGACAGAAATCCCTCCACCCATGTCTTCCACTCACTACCTGAAAACTTTTTAGAGTCAAACTGACATGTAGCTGAGGAAAGACTGGCTGGGCCAGCAGTGGAACCGAAATGCTGACTGTCTGAAGACAATTGCTCAGTTTGGAGGTTGTACAGGTAGAGTAGGATAAAATTGCTGCAGAGGTGCAATAGGAAAACAAAGGGGCACCTGGGTGTAGTAGTACTGTCCTTCAGATATATAATTGTTGCAAAACATAATTCACCAGTTTCCTACTGCATGCTGAGGTCTGAGGGATTGAAAGTCAGGGACAGAAAAAGGGTTTACCTTTTAAACTAAACAAATGTGAGATGGAGATGTAAGAAATGTGGGCCTCCTAGTGCCACAGCTCCTGAGACAGTTTCCTGGGGAGCCACACTCTGTCCTGGACAGGAGGGTGCTAGAGCCCACCACCATGCCCTGCATTCCTGGGTGCTGCCCCACTGTAAGACCATTAAAACCCATGGCAATTTCAGAACCTGGGCAGCCCCTCAAGCACCACCAGAGAAGATACATCTGGTCTTGATTTGTTGACTTTCCTTGGGAATGCTTCAAAATTAAAAGGTGGTGAGGAAGTCTTTGAAAGATCGAGTTCCCTGTGCTAGTCAGTGTGTTTTGTAGGTGTGCAAACTTCTCTTTCTGCAGCAAAGCAGCCATTGTATCCTCACTCAAAGTGCAGCCAGGACTCACCTGCCGGTGACTGAGCACTCAGATCATTTCTGAAGGTGAGGCCAAGTCCTGGCGCTGGAGGTCAAGCAGAACATAGGTCAGATCTCTGTAAAAATTTAAATATAGGTCTGAATTTACAACCACTCTAGGGAAATTAAAGAAAATAACTTTATGGGAGCAAGAAGGGTACAGAGAATGAAACAGGGGTTCCGACCAGAGAGAGGGGGAATGAAAAATAAATCTGCCAGGCTGAGAAACTGCGTAGCATGTGGCTCTTATCCACTCTGCTTTTTGCTTCATATGCAAAGAGGCTGCAGAATTAGATTCTCTAATCCAAATACTTTAGGACTGATTCTCTAATTTCCCTTGGAAATTCATTAGTTTTTTTTTTAATGAGTGGTAATGCTGCTTGCATTTTTTGGTTATGGGGAGGTTAAATGAAGGAAATCTTTGCCTAGAATAATCATTGTTACTTAACCTAAATTTATTCCATTCCTCTGAAACTTTGAAAAAGCGCAGCTCTTTGGTCCTTGAAGTTACAGTGGAGTAAAACTCAACAGCTTGCTAAAATATTGCCATATGAGTAGAAACATTCAGCACTGAGGAACTGATGTGGTAGAGGAATAAAAGGTTGTTTGTTAACGCTGGCTGGCACTGTGTTTTAAGCATGCCATGAGCCTGCCAACAAGAAGCCGATAACAAGACTTTCTGAATATCTTCCAAAGCTTCACAGAAATACTTGCTTGCGTAATGTTTTACACTTAAGCTCTTAAAAGTTTACCAGAGAAAAGTGGCTTTAAATCTGTGTGAGCACCCCACACACAGATGTATGCACACACACATAGCAGGAGGAAAACTGATATTGAACACAAGAAATTATCAAAGTTTAACATGTGCAGATCGAATGTAAACAATGAGATAAATGTTTCTGCTCTGCACACTAATTTCTCCCCTGCAGCACACAAATGGTTTAACACCTTAGTTGGATTTAGGCTCCTGCCCACTCTACACTTATGTTTTAGCTATTCCTCAGTGTCTAAAACTAAGGGAGAAGTTGAAGCATGATGCCTGCTCTTTTCCTTCCCTTTCATATTTCTTTTCAGTTTTCACTCAGATCTAAGAAAATTTTTGTTTCTAACTGTATGCAAAGCTTCCGCTACTTGCCAGCAGAGAACTTGAGGCAAGCAACTCTCTACGCAGTGCTCCTGATGCCTTTCAGTCTTCAAGTATAGCATCTCTTCTTGATCTTCTTGCTCTAGTCTGAACTCTCCAGGCAGGAATAAGTCTGCAAAAATTGTGTCTATGTAGAGTAAGAGACATTTTATTGAGGTGGGACTAGAACAAGATCTACAGACGTACAACATGAATTTGAACCTGGATCTGCAGAAGTGAGAAGCTACTGTAAGCAGCATTCCTTAAAATTGTACTATCATGGGCAAAATCCCACTTACTAAAATCTTTTATAAAAATGCGGAGTGAAATCCTGGCCCTGTTGTATGAGTAATAAAGCTCCCATTGTTTCAATCAGCTGCTTTATTCCATATAGGAATAGATCTACTTAAGCCCTGTGTGGCATTTCCAGACTCTGTACAGTTCAGTGCATGAACAGTAAATCTGATTCAGCGTGGCTGCCAGTTTGATAACACTGCCAGATGCCTGGAAATCTCAGATAAACACAGACAATTCCAAAATTGTGCCAAGAGAAAATTTCTGGATAGAACAGGAAGAAATGCTTGGAAAGCCCTGGTACATAATAATGTACCTTTATAGAGTTTGGCATTGTCTTATGGAAGACAGAGAGCCTTCCACCTTGTACCTGCTTCTGATTTGTACACAACTGAAACAGATTACATCTTTTTTTAAGTCATGGCAGAAATGTGGTGTACTGCAAAATGTCCATATGTGCCCTGTCAAGTAACGAAATCCCCCGATTCCAGATGGTCCTCAAGCCCATGAAGTGTGGAGTGAGGCAGCATCAACCACACCCAACGTAAAGGGCACCCCACCTATGCCTCTTGTTGTTTCCCATAGACAATGTGGTAAGAGGCATTATAGGGATCCAAAGTGCAGAACAGAATGAGTAAAGGAAGGAGCTGCACAGAGAATGGCTTGTATTAGGACCCAGAGCTCAGGGGCATGGGATTGCTCTACTGATCCTGTTAATAATCAGCCTTTTCAGATGGACCACATAGTGCCTTGGAAGCACTGATAAAGCTCCTCTTCCTTCCTACTAAAGGGAATAACCTCAAAATGATGAAGATTTTTTGCTGCTCAAGGAAAAATTTCAAGCGTAGTGGTCGTGGAAGTGAAAAACAAGAATATGGGTTTGTTTGAGGCAGTGATGCTGTATCAGACTGCTGAAAGCAGGGAGGGCTGTTTCTTCAAGGCACCCAAATTACATTTTTCCTGCTCTTGCGAGGTCAGTCATGCCAGCTGCTGAGCTGGGACTTGGGACATCAAATGACCTGTGCTTAGTCAAACTGCTCTTGAGTTTGAAGTGGCTCAGGGCAGAGACCCCAGCACCTCTGAAAACTGAGCCACAGGACAATTTATTTCTGTGAACTACATGCAGAAGCAGTAGCAGAAACACAAAATCAATTTAGATGTCTGAATTTCTCGGTCAGTAAGAGCTGCTGCCCTGGAGGTGAGGCAAGAAATGTTAATGTGCTTGTTCTAGAGCTTTTCCCCAATTATGTCCAGAGACAGTCATAAAAACAGACTTTGAAAAATCAGTTGGAGCATTGTAATGTCTTTTGTCTGATAAAGGTGCAGGAAAGCAAAGATTTCCCACCTATCCTCTGCAGAAATGAGTGAGGAAGGAATTTCAAGGGAGAAAGGGAAAGCAGGACCCAAGCACATCAATGTCCTTCAAAATCACTGTTCAAACTGGGAAATGTTGCTGGGCCTGGAGTAGTGCCCAGGTACTGCCATTCTTGGATTCCAACCAGGGGTTTGGCTTTGGCAGTCAGCACCAGCTCCAAGGTCTGCAGTGGAGAGAGCACATCCCAGGAGTGAGAGAGCACACCTCACTCCCTTGTCCTGGGTCTGATTTCTAACTCTTTTGTGGAATTGTGGGCAGCACAGTCACAAAAATCCTCTGGAAAGTGAAGAGAGAAAGGGACTATAAGCGAAAGGAACAGATGAAGTTTACTTTCTACATCTGTTTTTTATTGAGGGAGCTGTTATTGTAAGCAAAGTCAGCTGAGATGTCCCAAGTCATTGCAGCTTGAATTTTTAAGCCAAGCTATAAATATTTTTTTTAAAACGGTGATTATTGTTTATGCTTTTTTCCTATTTACTCTCCTTTGATTTAGTAGCATGGAGAGGTTTGTATCACTTCAGCATGTCACTTGGAAGCAGTTGTCAGCTACATTAAAGATAACCTCTCGTGGATTACAGAGTTCAGGACTGTGCTGTCTGTCTCCTCTCTGCGTTGTGACCCCAGGTGGCTCAGAAGTGCTTCGGGTCAAACTTATTATATACTATTCACTATCCCAATAAACAAGTAGCATGTTGTCACATTTGGAGTGCTGCGTATTTTTTTAGTAATTATGCCTTATTATATATTTACTATTCAGAAAATGCAGGTGTGAGCTGTTGAACTGGGGCCAATGAGAATTCACCGAACTGGCAGCAATTGCTTGGTGAGTCATGTTTCACTGTCTGTTGGTTTTATAACTGTTTTCACTACTAATTTAGCTCTGCGATGCAATATGCAATTAGTCTTATTATGGAAGCAGCTGTATTCAGTTTTACAATGGCACTTTCCCCTTTGGCTTGTACCAGAGCCTGTTGTGGTTCTGCTCATTTGATGACTGAAGTTGTAAAGTGGTATCTGGATGAGCCACAGCAAGCCATGAGCCTCATACAAATATGATTCTTGCTCATACACCACTGCTCTAATGCTATTTCTTACAGCCCAATTAGAAATGTGGTCACAAAGAAAAGCTTTTTCTTGCTGCAGAAAGTAGTAGTGTCATGCAGCGATTTGTTGCCGTGCTGGTATCACCTCTGTAGTTTTGCAGCTTATTATAAATGACATTTGGTAGCCAGAACTTGGAGGGGGGGGAAGCTTCTGTTTGGAAATAAGCTTCTGCTTGGAAATTCACTTTTCCAGGCTTCAAAAATTAGTTTGCAAGCTGTAGCCCCTGGATGGTGGCCACAGGAATGAAGCAGGGCCATGTGGAGATGGTGGCTGATGTGGACAACAGGAGGTTTCAGTGAGCCTGTGAAGACCTGGTTTGTTGTGATAGTGACAGCAACAGACTGAGGCCTCACAGGTTTACTGAAATCTCCCAGGGTCCATTCCTAGTCCTAAAAAACCCTTGTGCCAGTGTCATGGTTGCTCCCTATATCCACCACTTGGATAACAAGCGTGAACAGCTCCTCTCCAAAATTACACAAGAAAACAGCTGAGAAGTAAATACAAATATCAATTACACTAATTAGCTGCCTTTACTGTCAACAAGGACGTTATGGAAATCAAATACATATTACTTATTAGTTTAATGTGTACTAGAGCCACTCCGTTAAAAAGAGTGGGGTCTTGAATAATTGCTGAGAACATTCACTACATTTTTTCTGCTGTATTATTACCCATTTTCACACCCATACATATGTTCTGGTTTTGCTGTGTGTCACACAAAATGGCAATTTGGTGGTGAAAAAATGAGAAATCATGACATTTCACATGTGTTTTCAGTAAAACAACAATTTTCCTTCTAAAGGGCCCCAGTTTTCTTCCTCAGAAATAGGGCTATTTACAATGAAAATGTTCCTGTTGTGGTGGAATAATGACACGAAGAAAGGCACCCGGCTGAATGCTGCAAAGAGAAGTTAAAATGCCTGTGTTTCCAATGCTTGAATGCCAGGTGAGGTGAATTGCAGACTCTAAAACACCACCTCGATAACCGGTGCTTGCCAGCATCAGAGTTGGCCCCAGCAGAGCCCGTTTGCCCCAGGATTGTTTCTGACCACTGTTGCTCACAGTTGTCATTCTGGTCAGACTATTACAGAAGAAACTATTTTGCAGGAACTTTTCGCTATGAGAAACAAATAAACTCTCTGCCCTGCAGAGAATAGCCATTTGGGAGAGCTGGACTGATGGAGAGTTGGTAGTTTGCCCAGAGCGTATCATTTTCTATCCAGAGGCTGGCTTTATGCTAGTGCAAACAGCTGGAGTTACGCACTGTATTTCATTGCAAGCATGTAAAACAATAATGAACTTTATGGTTCTATAAGGATTTGCAAAATTATTCCCAGGTCTAAAGTTTAATTGTTTAATGTCACCAAATGACTTTGCAATAACTGAGCACTGTGGAGTGGCAGAAGTTAATCACTCGACTGAAGTGAATTAAGATTTTCTAAAGCTACATTTATCACTGTAATTTTAGGCTAATTTAATTTTCCATTCATAAAATATGATTTCAGTTTCTGTATCTCTCTGAGCTGTAGATAAGGAACGTGCCTGTTTTAGAAAACATGTTTTTGTCAAGCCATGTCAAAGGTGATGTACATACTGATAACAGGAAGATGCTAAGTTTATCTTGGCACTGCATTCCACATGCCTCGGCACTTGAGTTCACGTGATCTTTAAGACCTCTAGCTATTTTAAAGCTCAGTGGGCCAGGTCTTCAGCTTTCACTTTACCTTACCTGTTCTGGCTTCCTATCAGGAAATGAACATGCCAACAACCTTGGTTGAAACAAGAGTTAGCCAAGATAGATTTATTTGCTTAAAGGAAATCCTGCAAGCCAAAAAGCCCACTTCCAGTGGCTGCTTAGCTCCTAGAATTGCTGAGGGATGCCTCAGTACCTCCCTGCTTGACTTTTGCTTTCAGGTACCCAGAACAGGATACAGTTGATTTAATTTTAGCCATCTGGAAGTAACCAGGAGTCACATATAGTTGAGGAAAGTTGTCTAAGCAATGGCGATAGCCAGTGGAAAGAAACGGGTTCCTCTCTGAGATGTTTTATCCCAGTTATATCCACTAGCTATAGCAGGAGCTCAGACAGGTATTAACCAAAACACCTCTCCCTGACAGGCATGAACCTCACCTTTCATCTCAGCTGGCACTCCTTGGCAACCCACTGCTGCTCCAGACAGAATTAATTTTTCTCTCCATCTAAGTCCCATGAGAGCCTAATTCAGATGAAGTCTCAGCTACTGGGTACAACATACTTGTGGGACAACATGGGTACAACATACTTGTGGGACAAGTCCCATACCAAGGGCTGTCCTGAGGAGGCAAGGCTGGGTCTCCATCCCATTCAGAGATATCATGGGCTCAACACTTGTTCATCAAGTGAGGGAGTATGGCTAGAGCCTGGTCTGTCTGAAGGACTCAAGAACTATCTCCCTGAGCCCAGGGTGAAGCCAGTGGATAGAGGAGAGGGAGGCAGGAGTACCCACACCTCTCTCAAATACACCTTGAGATTCCTGTTGATCTAGTTCAGCAGTGCCTGACAGTTCCCAACCTTGTTTCAGTCCTTCACAGTAAAAAGTCATTGGGAAATACACACAATCTATCCTTAATTATAAACTACAGGGACAAAAACGGATCCCAGAATGGTCCAGAAACCCAGAGGGGGACCTCAGCTGCTCAAAGATTCTGCAGTTTCCCCACTGTCATGAGTCAGGCAATTAGTAGAGAGGGGTGGAGGTGTCACATCTGAGCCTTCTCTCAAGCACTCACTCACCTGCCTACAAGCTCCCAGCTCATTTAGCTGGATGTCCACATAGGCACAAGGACATATCCCACTGTCCTTGTGCCAAAGATGTTCATGGTGGCGGCAAAAGGGCCTGATATTCTTGAGCCAAGAATCCAGCATCCAATATACAGAAGATTAAATCATCTGGTGGATGTGTCCTATGTGCCCTTAGAACTCTGCAAATTGTGGATTTTGACTTTTTTTTTCTTGAAGTGAATGCATTAAGGATTTCTCCAGGAAAGAATTACACCAACAACACGTCAGTTCAAATCTCAAAACAAATCACTGAGCCCTCTCCTCACCTTTAGAAGAGGCTGGACACTCCGCATCTCAACTTTTCTTCAGAATTCTAGAGGCATTACTGGACAAAGAAAGAGGCAAAGCTAATTCCAAAGGCCAACATCTCTGCAAAGTTTCCCAAACACAGCTAAGTGTTTCCAAATCAAAGTAACTGCATCATTATTATTATTATTATTACCCAGAGTAAATTTTATATTATTTTTTATTTTTATTTTATTTTAATTTTTGTAATGAAGACATCTCCCACCACTGATTCTCTTCTCTCCTCCCTCTTGCATGATCCCCATTACTGTGAGAGAGGTAGAAGGTACTACTTGCTGGTTTTCATTAGTAGTGAATATGAGTGTGGTTAGCTGTATTATGGTTCGTATATAGAGAACAGTTTACACTCCCCCTCTACACAGAGCATGTACTCAGATGTTGTACACACATGTAACATGCTGTCCTGGCCCCAAATTGCTTCCAGGTTAGGTCATCTCTTCAAGCCCATTTCCCCTGTTTTTTTCTCTCTTGCATTTTATTGGCCTGGTAGAAATTAGCCACAAATCCAGCCCGGTTTTAGTGTCTTCTGCACTCATTTGTTCCAATTTTTGTACCCCCTGTACTCTTCCTCTCACACACATACAATTTATTCCCACACATGGCAGGCATGCTTGCTCATGAATTATTTATATAGCTTTGGTAACTTCTGCTTTTCGAATAATGAGAGAAGAAAATGTTTCCAGTGTAGGAGTCATAATAAGGGAGAAATCCAGACAATCCGGTGTTCAAGAAGATGGTAAAATGCCCAAAGTTAAAAATAATACATTGCTTTTGAACACCTGAGGAAACATTACAAGGGCCTTTCAAAGTAATCATCTACCCTCAGAAATACTGCTGAGTGGCTAAAATTAGGAGTTGATATCCAGCAACGACTAAAGAGGCTTTCATTTCCCCAGTTTTTCCCGAAGGTTGGGTGGGATAAACTCACCCATTGTCTAATATACCCACGACAGCGTTGTCCTCTACTTGCATGGATGGAGAAGCTATCCCTTCCTCTCCTGAGTTGAAATTACACAGCTTTGCTGACAAGAACAAAACTAATAACATATACTGCAGGAAAACACACTATATGACACAGCTTCTGTGTTGCTTTGATCTTTTATTATACTGAGAAATATAGGTAGGCTGTGCTTTCACTTCCTAAACACAGCCAAGTGCACAAAGCAGGGAATACAGTATCTAATAAAGATACCTCATTTAGAGATAAACTTGGTAGAAGTATAAAAAAAATTCAATTTCGGATGTGTTTAGAAAAAAGCAAAGACACTGATGACAACACTGAGGATGAAAGGGCATGCTAGCTCGGGGAGGGAGCAAGGAATAAAAGGAAATAATTACTCATTTCATTACCCATAGGCAAGTTTAAATAGGAAAGGTAGAAAACAAAACCTCATTAAGGCATTTTATTGTCAGCAGTTTGGAGCACAAGGAGACAGCTACTGCATCTGCCGCACGCTAACAGGATGTGTCTTAGAGCAGGGTGATCCGTGTTATTGCCCCACCACCGCAGAGGGAGCAGGGCAGCATTACTGGCACAGTAATGCCAAAGGCTCGCACAACAGACACCTCCTGTAACTGGATCTGTTAGGTTTGATGATATAACTCTTGGTGTTCTTTCTGGTGAGTTGTCGTAGCAACTAGGAAATAGGCAGATGAAAGCCAACAGCACCTGCTGCCTCTGCCTGCCCACCGGCATGGGCTGTGGGAGAGGGCGCTGGGCAGGACAGGGGAGGACTGGGAGGTGACTTCAACTCTGGAGGCCTGGTGTCCTCTACATGAACGGCTCTGAATCCCAGTGCTCAGGACCCTCTCTGTCCTATTCTTCAGGTGGGCTTAAACTTGACATTTCTCCACTTCGTGACTGGTACATAAGAAGAAACATTGAAATATCATTAGAAAACTGATTCTTCTTAACTTTCAGACAAAATTCAGTATGAATTAGTTGATTAGTAAATGTGATGATTGCAGCAAACTAAATAATTTTTCTAAAAGTATAATCCAATGAGGATTTGCAATCTCTATGCTTTATTCACCAGGATACGCAAAAGAAACACCCATGAAAAATGAAGGTTCTTAGTTAAAGATTTTTCTTTTGCCCTTGAAATGCTTTGACATTTTCTTTTTGCTGTTCTGCAGCAGAGTTATTTGAGACTTAGTCAAGTCTCAAAGTCAAGAATGTCAGTGAGAACTACCAAGCCTAATTTTTCCTGGAGGCAGTATTTCTTCTGCAGCATTTCCCAGTCAGGATTTATTGCCCAAAGACCACCAGTTTTTGAGGTGGTCCATACTGACTTGCCTGTCCAATCTACCCTTTACAGCTTTCACAGAACACAGTACTGTGACAAACCTGTTCCAGTACTGATTACCAAGGTGTATTTTTCCACAGAAAGCTGTCCCTCCTGTGTTTGAAGATCCCTCTGCCAAAAAATGCCACCCAAATACATTAACGTCATGTTTCTTCCTATTGTTGATATCGGAAATTGTTGAATCCTTCAGCTTAAGTTCTGTACCCTCAAAGAAATCACCTAGGTGCAGAAAAGTGTCATCTCAAATAGTTTAAGCCTGGCAAAATGATAAGAGAGTGAAAATAGCCCTATAAAAGTTGAGGAACCTGTTGATTCAGTAGCTGCCCATTCAAACTAGACCTTCCATTAATTTAAGGTGAAAATTGACAAGAATTTGGAAAAGAAACATTTTGTGCTTCTGAAGTTAATAAAAAAAGGGACTGGAGGCCTAACTCTAAGGAAAGGAAGACCAAGGTTTAGGGGATTACAGGAGAAGGGAGTCGGTACTGGAACAAAGACTTCGGTCATGGAGTTGCATCAGTTTTGAGTTCAAAACAAGGCCAATACAAAAGGTTAGCATAACTGTTCCTTACTGGGGTTTGGACTAGATGACCTGAAAGGTCTTTGCCAAAGCTATTATCAGTGGTACTGTGATACCTTTATCAGGCAGCTTTTGTACACCAATAACTCAAAAATGGATGTTCTTTTTAGAATGACATTTCACAGCCTGCAAATCCTAAAATAGACTAATGGCTTTGACTTTTTGGGGTAGAAAGATTGGTCTGAAAAGTAAAGGTCTGGCTTGTGCTTGTAACTTTTGAACCTTTATTTGTTGGGCGAGAAATGACTCACACACTTTCCCTATCAATAATGATGGTTCAGAAGATGTCATTAAATTTGATAAGGTCAACGATTTATGAAGAACAATTTAAGTAAATGGGTTTTGAGAGAAAGTCTTCAAGCCAGCCCTCACCATGGGTAGGCTGACATTAGGTAGATAGATACAGTTTTTTTGGAGACTCTAGGAATACTCAGATCTTCTCTTATAGACAGATTTGAACTCAGATTTGAACTAATCTTTTTATGGGTTAGTATATTTCTATGTTAGTTTTTTAATGAAGGCAAAGATATACAGATACAATTTGTTGGCTTGAAAGGGGACACTTCGCTCTCACAGGACGAAAAGAGATGAGAGATGGTGAAAGTGAATGTAATTGTAACATCTTACACTACTTCTATCTCTAGTAATATAGGAGCTAATTTTGGCTTTGGCTTCATTGAAGATCAGGGCGCTTCCACAGCACTAATCGTTGAGAACTTCCCAGAAAATACAGAATTGCTCAGTGTCTCAACCATCATCAGGTTTATGATATTTTTCTCTCACCATTACAAGATGTCAAATAAAGACAAATTTTAAATGCTAACAGCTTGCACAAAGATTGTAAAAAATAAGAGACATTAAGGAGCGAGCAGGTGTGGGTCTAGTAAGGGAACTCAAAGGGGGGTTAGCTCCACAATTCTCTAGCACTGCATGGTGCAGCATGCACATATCACTTCAGCAGCAGCTAAACAGAGCCCCATCAAGCTCATGATGGCATCTGGCCCAGAACAAATAGCAGCTGCACAAAATTTGTGTGTATGTTTTGTACAGTTCCTTTGACCTGAATATTTGCCTCGAAGAACTTCCGACAGAATTGAAAACTGTTTTCACTGTTAAGGTAGGCATACCACACGTAGCCTGTGTACCTAATCCTGCATTCCTCCTGCATTCCAGGAACCCACAAAGTCAAAGAGAATTTGAGATGCAGAGTGAATACAGGGCCAGGCACAGTATTTGAATATTTTAAGAAATGTTCTTGGATTTTTACAGTTGATGTCATGTTTTCTACCCCATCAATATGGATTAACAATGGTCTAGAGCAGCAGGAACTCATTTCCTATTCATATATGCTAATTGCATGTTGCTGGATAGAGGGATTTCTTCCTAAACTCAAAGTTTCTCTCTCTCTCTCCCTTTTATTTTTTTAATTATTTTTTTTTTTAGAGCAAATGGAAAACAGAAAGACTGTGGCTACGAAATATAGAAGTGAAGAGAATTTAGCACAAACACTGAAATATTCAGTACTTCTAGATGTACTCCATACTTTAAAGAAGCAAGACCTGAAGTTCTTTCATATATACTTCCTATAGATGAAATCCATCCTTCCTTAATCTGAAACCCAGCTGATTTTGAGGTAAGTCTGTGTGGTGGGTTGACCCAGTCTAGACATCAGATGGCCACCAAAGCCACTCTATCATTCCTCTCCTCAGCTAGGCAGGGGAGAGACAATATTGCAAAAGGCTCAGGTTGAGATAAGGGCACGGAGAGATCACTCAGCAGTTACTGTCATGGGCAAAACAGGCTCGACTTGGGGAAATTAATTTAATTTATTACCAATCAAATCAGAGTAGGATAATGAGAAATCAAATCAAATCTTAACACACCTTCCCCCATCCGTCCCTTCTTCCTGATCTTCACTTTACTCCCAAACTCTTTACCTTCTCATCACCAGTGACACAGGGGAGATAAGGAATGGGGGTTGCGATCAGTTCATCACATGCTGTCTCTGCCACTCCTTTCTCCTCAGAAGAAGGACTCCTCACACTTCTCCCTTTCTCCAACGTGGGAGCCCTCCCATGGGAGACAGTCCTCCATGACCTTCTTCAACACGATTCCTTCCCATGGACTGCAGTTTTCATTAACTTCTCCAATGTGGGGTCCCTCCCACAGGGTACATTCCCACAGGAATAGACTGCTCTGGGGTGGGTCCCCCATGGGGTCATAACCCCTAGCAGCACACCTTCTCCAGTGTGGGCTCCTCTCTCCTTGGGGCTAAAGGTCCTGACAGGACCCTGCTCCATCTTGGGCTTCCCACAGGGTCCCAGCCTCCTTCAGGCATCCATCTGCTTTAGAATGGCATCCTCCATTGCCTGCAGGTGGATATCTGCTCCACCATGGACCTCCATGGGCTGCAGGTGTACAGCCTGTCTCACCATGGTCTAAACCACAGGCTGCAGGAGAATGTCTGCTCTGGTGCCTGCAGCACCTCCTTCTCTGGCCTTGGTGTCTGCAGAGTTGTTTCTCTCACATCTTCTTACTCCTCTCTCCGGCTGCTGTTGCCCAACGTTTATTTCCCCCCCCCCTTCTTAAATATGTTATTCCTGAGGTACTTCCACCATCACCGATAGGCTTGGCCTTGGCCAGTGGTGGGTCCATCTTGGAGCTGGCACTGGCTCCATCAGGCGTAGGGGAAGCTTCTAGCAGCTTCTTGCGGAAGCCGCCCCTGTCGCCCCCTGCTACAAAAACCTTGGCACACAAAACCAATGCAGTCTGCTAATCCTATACATTATTTTTCATTTTTGTTTCAATACGTTGTTTCGTTTTCTGAAATCTCCATGGAGGTAATTTGTTAATAGTTACCTAGTTACATATCACCACAGTGTCTGGCGTCTTTGAATAATGCAAGACATAGTACAAAAATCACTTGCTGTATGAAACAGAAGCATATACAAAGTGTGTCTTGTCTTGGTAATACCAATTCTAGATTTAAAACACATTTATTTTGCAGAAGACTTTGTCAAAACATATCCTATCTTTGCAGTGAAAAATGAAGTTTGAGATGCTGGTCCTTTATTTCTCCTAGTCCTGTCTTGCTTCTCACGTGCTAAGCAGGATTGATTTCCGCTGGCTACGGTGAATATTTTTTTGCTGATATTGTCTGTTGCTGAGAAAATAGGTGGGAGAGGGGTTGTTTCTGTTCAAATAGGCCTTTATCGATGATATTTTAAAGGCTTTGGAAAGATAGTGGTCAAGTGCTGGAACAGGCTTCCTAGAAAGATGGTCAATGCCCCAAGCCTGTCAGTGTTTGAGGCATTTGGACAATGCCCTCAATAACAGGTTTTAATGTTTGGTCAGCCCTGAAATGGTCAGGTAGCTGGACCAGATGATCATTGTAGATCCCTTCCAACTAAAATATTCTATTCTATTCTATACTATACTATTCTATTCTATTCTGTTTTATATTATAGTGCTTCTTTATTTTCTACTTTAAATATCTCCATCCAACTCATCTGCAGACTTAACAACTAGAACTCCAGGGTTCTGTGGACGGATCAGTGTATAATTATGGAATTTACATTTTCAGATAATGCACAAAATAAACATGTTTTTCTCTCCTAGATACCAATGTCAGCTAGGAATATCTATTATCATTTTATAGGTCATCACATCATCATATGGATATAGAATCTGCTTTTCACAAGCTCTTTGATTAGATTACTAGTATTAGATTACAGGGGCTTTGCTGATGCTAAAAGCCTATTTACTTATAATTATGAAAATAGTGCCAGCTAGCTACTGCCTCTCCCCCCTCTTTCTCCACATGCTCTGAATTCAGGGCACATTCTAGTTATCTTTCTTTCATGTGACATCTATCACCTTGGTGTCATCACAGAAGATGCATGAAATTTGGCAGTGTCTCTGACCTGTGTGCATCCTACACGTGAAATAGAGCTTACAGGGATGGCAATTGCATTCAGTTTCAGAATTTTCAATCTACTTAAGGGCAGGCAGGGGGCTTTGTTTTAAATGCCTGGTGAGACTAGAGGGGCTGGGAAGAAACCTATCCTTCTGCTTTCCCATAGCTCTGGAATGCTGCAGCTCACCCGAGCTGTGGCTGGGACACCCTGGCCCCTCTGCCACATCCTATTCCCATGCTGGAGGCAGTAGGGACAGTGCCATGGGCACTGGACAGGCTCCTGCACGCTTGGGAAATCTGCCACGCTGGAAAAATCCCCATGTATTTTCTGTTTGTGCAGTGTACAGTGATGTTGGCACAGGAATCAAAGTAGGGTAAAAGGTCTGTCACAAATCTCTGATTTTTAAACTAGAAGAACTGGGGAACAAACACCTTTTTAATACACATTTTGGCTTATAGACAAAGTGAAGGGAGAAAGACAGAGTCTAAAGTGAAGGAAATGTGTTTATCTCCTGCATGAGAAACATCTCTTAGTACAGCAACATGGAGAACAATATTACTTTAGTGCTCTGATAAATAATCAAAACGACAATTGCAAGGACAATTGGACTTTGAAGCAAGAATGAGATAAGAATGCCAAATCTACCACAGCAGCTCAATAGCACCAGCACCTGGTTACGGCTCTGTCTGTTTGCAAATGAGCATTTGTGTCTCTCTATATGCATGTACAGCATTTATATCTAATCCTGACAATTTGTATTGCATATACTGCATTTTCCTAGATTTAATGTAACTTCACTTGTAACTTCTGAGAGGTTATTAGGTGTGATTTTCAAAAAATATCAAACTTTTACAGTAAAGTTCACCTGTCTGAGAGCAATACTAGCTGGGGATCAGGCATTTCAGAAAATCATATTCAGAAATAACAGCACATTTTTGAAAAGTGTATTTTTATTGACATAATAGTACTTCTCAGTCTAATTTCTTCATGAACAGTCTGTAGATAAGTTTCATATCATGTCTAAGATGTACATATTTATGATATTCAAGCTTCAGAATGGTAATCCAGAGAAAACCAAATGTTTTTCTCCTTCTTCAGTTCCTCATTTTCCTTTGCCTTTACTCTGTTTGATCAGCTCCAGTCTTATGGCAAATGACCTTTCCTGCATCAAATATCACCAACTTCCACTCACTCCTTAGCAACTATTTAACTTCTTTTGCTATCACCAGGCTCATCTTCTGAAAGACTTGTCCACACCCCTGTCTTCCTCTGGTTCTCCATCTTTTCAGTCACTGTTGCTCTTTCAGTATTTCATTCAGATCATGCAGTTTCCCCCTCCCTCCACCCCAGCAGAATTTGCAGTCCTCTTTCAGCATTCAAACAGCAATATTGTTCTCATCCTTCAGACCCATTCCAACGAATGTAGTTCTCCCTAAATACAGCATTGTTAAATGTTTGTGTATCTGGAGTGTGAATCTTCCAGCTTTAAATTAGCCAAAGCCCATACAGATTTTTGGTATAAGGGTACAAATTGCATTGCTTATTTCAGTTGCAAACATTTCAAATAAAAACATTGATACACAAAATATTATCATCATTCTGATCATATTACATTCAAAGGCACATAAATCTCCCTGGAAGTCTGGGAGTCTCAGAGACATATGTCTTGTTTTGTCCATTCCTTGCCCAGATCTCTGTGAGTCTTTTACAGTATGGAGGAAATAAAATGCATTCCCAGGTCTTTTATAAAAACATTTTGGCTGATGGCTTTTTCCATTTTTCTCATGGAATTTTGAAGTCAGTGTGTGTGTATGTGAGATTAAATTTAGGATTTAGTTGATCTTTAGCTACTAGAAGTTTTCAGCTGCACACAGATGTTCCTAGTTGTGGATCCCACAGTCTTACCTGGTATCAATCTTTGGGTCAAGAGGTCTCTCTGAAGCCAACACCGAGCACTCCTCTGCTCCTTCATTTAGGGGACAGAGTCCTTTTTCTCACTCGTGACAGGAGGACACTGTTGCTCTGCTTCTGGCTCACCACAGATTTTTGTAATATTAGTAAAAGATTTGTGTTTCTGCTGCACGGGCTTCAAGGTCTTGCCCTCTGGCCAGAATGAAAAGTGTGGCCTTGCAAGAGACCTCTTCTGTTTATGCTATCTGGAGGGACACCTTCCTTTGCTGTAATCTCTTGTGAATCCAAAAGCTTGAAGAATATTTCATAGGAGATACTCAGAAACAAAAAATTAAATACACTACAGCCTTATCCTCGTCTTCTCTGACTCTCTTTGCATCATTTAAAGCCAGTGGCTGCAAATCATATTAACAGCTACTGAAGAATAGTTGGGATGGGCTGGGATGACTCCCTACTGTTCCCTCAGGAGGAATTTTTTCTTGAGTCTTCAGAGTTGATGAATGTGTCAAACCATTACTTAAGAGTGTACCTTCCCTCTTAGACCAATGAAATGCCTATGAAAGAAGTGGTTTGTCTTTCCTTTTCCAGTGGAATGGGAAGGCAGGGAATGTGACTGATTCCTACAATAAAGGCCAGCACACCTAAAGCACTTTGGCTCAGTGGTGCTATTCCTACATCAGTCTTTTTCCATTCAGCATTTGGTATCTTGAGCACGAATGCCTCTCAGTGACCTTCTGAACTACAGCAAACTCTGACCTTTTGAAAATAAAACAGCTTCACAAAGCAGAGAAGAGTTGGAGCCTCTAATTTTAGAAGCTGAACTGTGGCAAGGTGACACCCCCAACCCACTGTGGGGGCAATGGACATGACATGTCCCTCTGCAGCTGCTCATGCAGGTAGGCTATCTACCTCTAGTTCTCAGGAAGTTCGGTGTGTGGAAGGTGGTCTTTACAGAAGTTTGACTCTGTCAAATAAGGAATTGGTGATGACCTTCAGTTTTTGAAAGATCCTTGGGCACCTTTTATTCCTTGGAAAAAACTGCTCCACCCACCCATTTAAGAAAAAACTTAGAAATTACTTTTGGAGGCAGAGATGCTTTCTCAACTCTTCCTTCTGTTAAAGAAATAGTTATGAAAACCCTAGACAAAGAGAGTAGCACCAGAAGAAGGTTGCTGCTTCTGCTGGGTTGTTTTCATTCATTTATCTGACAACAAAAATACTAAAGTGATTCAGTCAAAACAGCTTCTCTTATAAAACTGATCAATTTTCCCAAATGATATTTACATCTACAGGTCAGTCAGCCAGTCCAGAATATCATTTTAACAAATTATTACACTTACTTCTGCTTTTAGATGCAAATGCTTTGCTGACTTCAGTGGACTTCTACACAAAGGAAAAGGCCCGTTCATGGGAAACTAATTGTAAGAAAGGAGCTCTAAAGCAAAAATACCACATTTGCTGTCTGAGTATAGAGCTGAATAGTTGGTAAAGTTTTCAAAGTAGGTTTTGTGGAACATCATGACTAGATTTGCAGGTAATGGTTATCCATCTCCATAGTCAGCTGGAATTGCTTGTTCTTGAGACTTCTGGAAAGCAGGGTTTTCTTTTTATTTTTTTTACACATCACACATTTAAGAATCGTTTTCTAGGGAAGCTGCATGTTTCCTATGAAATGGAGAAAACTCTAAAACAATTTTTATTTTACTTTGGTGTCTGTCAAAAAGAGTTGTGTTAAGCCTTTCTTCTCCAAATAACCAAGTTAAGGTTTGCATCCAAAGTTTGGCATCTTAAGTTTAATGTAGTCAAAGCGTACAAGAAAACTTGCACATAATTTAGTAGTCTAATGCACTTGTTTAAAAGGGAAGAGAAGGTTTAATTGAGCATACAACCACATCAAATTGTCAACCCCGGAGCAGGTAGTGTCTGCAGACTGGGATTGCTAAATCTAGCTGTTTGAATAAATCCTGAATTTTGGAGTGAAAGGGACTGATACATTTTTCTAACACCTAAAGATCCAATGGATAATGGAGGACATTTGGGATGTGCAAGAGATTCAAGCCGGGTGAGGGGTTTGGATAAGTAATAAAGTTTTACACCTTTGATTTCTTGATACTGGAAATTACTGGCTTGTTAGAATGGAGTTACGAGAAAGGCTCACTTGGTGTTTCAGCTTTGGTCCAGATGATGTAATTGGCTTTCTGCAGGTTGGCTCCTGGTGAGGTCATAGTTAACCTGAGGACAATAGTTTCCACAGGGCTACAAAAATCCAACCAAGCAGGACTGGTTGCAAAAATTAGGGTTTCAGTTGTTAAAGACTAAGGTCTGGGAGATCAGACAAAGCACAGCATTTGGGTAAAGAAAGAGCAGGTACTGAATTTCATGATGATACAGCTGAATACCTAAAAGAGTGTATTATACTTGTCAACATAATTGCAGTTGTTTGTCTGATGATCCTATTAAGTGTTACTATTTCTTTTTCCCTGTTTTTGTTTGTTTATTTGTTTTAGGTAATTTTGGAGTGTGTTTTTTAAGTACTTATATATGAATTTTAGAGGAAATAGGTAAGAGAAATTATTATCTAAATACCATTTCAAAGTGGCTTTTTAGACTGTAAACAGCAATGATAATAGCCTTCTACCATCCTCCTACCTGTTTATAAACACCAAGGGTTCATACTGGTAATTGCAAAAGGAGGAGAGGTACAGGGTCTCAGGAAAGTAACACACGTTTCTCAGAAAATAACGTAATAGAGGCTGTTGTCCATAGCACAATAGCTGTTCAATCTAAAAACTGGGGGCCCTGGGGCCTACCTGTAGTGGAAGACTAGCTAGACTAAATCAGCAGGGGAAAGAGTCATGAAGAGTCTTGGAGAGATTGGGTTGTTTTCTGAGGTTGCTCAGTTTAAGTCAGTAGAAGAGCTGGAAAGAGAACAGAGTATTTTGGCAGCAGTACATCATTTAGCAGGCTGCTGTCCTTCCAGTCTGCTTCTTCATTGGCATATTTCTAGTTTGCTTATGGACATGATTACCCCAGTGCCAGCCACAAACCAAACATCTGGGGTACCCCTTGTCCAGGGGATGACCTATTCTCCAGCTGTATGGCACCAGTGTGGACTCACCAGACATCCTGAACTCCAGCATCCCTAGGGACAGCAGTAGCCCCAAAGATGGTGGGTATAGAGGCAGTTCCACAGACCTGCCCCTGATCCCTGCCACCAGGAAGGCTGGAGCTGCACTTTGGGTGCAAAGGTAGCAGTAGCAGGAGCAAGAGCCCAGGCTGCACCCTGCAAGGCCCTCCTCGACAGAGAGCTGGGAAGGAGCATCCTTCTGCTGCTGTGGAGACCCACAGTGCTCCATGTCTGGCAATGTCCAGAAGAATCTGACATTATTATCATCAAACAGCAAATCATTAGGAGATTTTGTTTGTCAGACTTAATGCTTGGGGGGTATATTGAAAATACACAGGATATTACACGTGATCAGCAAAAATGAGTTAACTTGCAAATCCCATCTAGACTAGGATTTTTGTCTCTGTTAAGGCATTTGTATATTTTTTAATATAATCATAAAATAGCACACTAGCAGTTTTATTGTCAAATAAATACTTCGTAAGTATAAGAATTTCTTCCTCCCCACCACCACCACTCCATTTATCTTTTGCTTAAATCCTTCCTCTCCAGAAATAATACAAATCAAGCCTCTGGGGTCTGTTTATATAATGGGGATTTATGTCATTTCAAGACAAATGGCATTTGCTAAGTTTCAGGGAAGCACCTGTATTAATTGTGTTTCCTGCTCATGTGTTGCTTTTGTTTGCAGTAAAAGAATTCATCTCAGGTGAGTTAACCCTGCTTTTAGAGAGGGCACCTGCAGTTATCTTAGTGCTTATTGTAAATGAAAACATGTTGAGCCTTTAACACAGTGAAATAAAGAGGTGCTGACAAGAGAGTATGCCAATAGGATTAGGAGCTTTTCTCACCACTTGTATTATCAGGATGGAGAATTGAGTCATGTTAAATTACAGGGAGAAGAGATATTCCCAGAAATTCCACAGATCAGAGATTGACTTGCTCCTTCAGTAAACCTAGGATAGGAGGGGCATCCTGTGCTCAGTGAGATTAGGGAAAGAAAAAAAAAAAAGAAGAAAAAAAGACACCTCCCTTTTAGCCTTAGGCATCTATAATTGACCAAGATTTTTCTGCTTGTGATTTGATCCATACAAACCCTGTTAGAGGCACTTGCCCCCAACTGAGACCAAGGCTGAGGTGAATAAGAATTAGGTGACTCACTCATATGTACTATACATGCATTCACATCTATTAGGATAAATGACATGTCATTCAATTTAAGCACAGGCAACTGGAGATTGTCATATTTTGAAAATGACAACTGTTATTTATTTATTGAGAATATTTATACATGTTCTTCCTAGGTACAGAGAATGCATTTTTCAGCAGCTCCTGCCACACCAGTGAATCAGGCAAAGACCAGAAAGGCAATTCCACAAATGAGGAAACAAAGACAGTGGGCTACTGACCACCAGGTCTGGGTCAGCAGAGCTAAAATCATCAAAGTCATTAGTCGTTTTCTGTGGTCATTTTTAAAAGTGCTCATCATAATGCTCTGATCCCTTCTATATTAAGGAGGTACTGAATAATCTGTTAGATGCCATCACTGTTAGATGGTGGCAGACAATGGGATTTAGCCTAGTTTTTAAGAATGAGGAAATTAAGAAAAAAAACAGTCAGATGCTGGTTTACTAGATTCAAGGGCAGGGAGGAGATAGGAAGGAGAGGCTTGCCTTCCCCTCTCCTCATCCCCCTGTATCCTTCTCCCCCCAGGAAAGCTGGCATAGTGCATTGCAGGTCACATGCTGTAGACCGGAGAATTTGTCCTTCTTATCCTTGTTTAGATCAGGGCTTTCTGTATCTACTTTTACTATCAGGCTGTGAACTGCTTGTCTAAAAAAGCTCATCATTGTTAGTGCTGTTGTAGTAAGCACTGATTGAAATTATTTTTATCAATGTCCTATCTTTTTATTAAGCACAGACTTGTTTATTAAATAGGTAGGTAGGCAGGTAAGTAGATAGATAGATGAAAAATCCACATGGTCATAAAGAGACAACATATACAAAGTGGTTATGAGTTTCCTACTCTTCTACCAGTACAAAGTAGGGCTATCTTTTATATCCATGTTCAATCTTCAGGTTGGACCCAGCTCTAAATAATCACTGCAGCTTAGTGGAACTCCCTCCAAAGTGGACACAAGGGGCTCAGTTAAGTATTGCTTCGTTTTTTCTTTTATCTGAATGTCTTTATATTAATTTTCTAACACATTTAACTTTCTTCAGAGAATCTAAGCAGTTAGAAGTTCATATTCCTGAATCTCAGAATTCTTGTCTTCTCCATTGTATATTATTTGGAAATCTTTCTTTTCTTTCCTTTCCATAATTCTGGATTCTTTCCTGTGCATGTTAAATGGAAAGCTAGAGCTCGCCACATCTTGATAAGTCCAGCTACTTTGGTGCCTGATGGTTCAATTACACAGTCATATGATGTATTCCACATTAAAAGTCCACATTCGCCACAGTCTTTGTCTTGTTTGGTCTTTTTAGCACTATACACTTTGGAAACACTTGAGAGAAAGGCACCGTAACAGTGTAAATCACCAAGTGCACTCAAATGGGAGCCAAGGTTGGAGGAGAAATTGAACATTTACCTTGTAGCATAAACCACTTTTCTCCACTGAAAAGGTGCCATGCCATCAAAGTGCAAAGATCAATATTTTTGGTTGTGTGTTGGCTGAAGTTTGCAACTCAAATAAATATCTTATGCTTCATTGAATCATAGGGTCATAGAAAGGCTTGGTTTGGAAAGGACCTTTAAAATGGTCTACTTCCAACCTCCCATCACCATGGGCAGGGATGCCACCCACTAGATCAGGTTGCTCAAATCCCCATCCAACCTGTCCTTGAACATTTCCATGCTTCTGCAACTCAAAATCAAAGGTGCGGCCCCTCTGAAAACTAGTAATGAGTTGGAATAACTGTAACCAAAAGCGCCTCTCAACACAGTGCCCAGCTTTGAAACATTGGTCTGCCCTGGTAAACACAGTCCTTGATGGATGTAAGAAGTGAGTAACCTCACACTTGCAGAAGCGAAGCAAAACTGGGAGGAAAGTGGAATAGGACCTGATGTCCGTGCCCCTTTGGCCTGCCAGAGACTCTCAGGGAGGCTCTGTGTGAGCACACTCTCCAGGGAAACTGCAGCAGAAAACAGCTTTTCTTGTTGTTCCCAAGGTTTTAGCAAGGATACTGTGATTTGCTAACAGAGTTAATATGAAAATGTTAGAAATGAACTAATAAATTCTACTGCAGAGATGCTTCTAAATTACCTAGTTAATTGTGGAGCTGGTAGAAGTTATGCAGACAGTTAAAGAGATAGTTTGATTACTCACAACATTTGCTGAAGATCACTAGCCTTAAATTACAAATAATCAGCTCACTGAGAAATATGAATTGCAACAACAAAGGTGTTTCAATTGATGCAGGAGCCTCATCTAGTGAGTATATGTTTGTAAAAGCCACTTACCTATGCAAATAGAACTGCAGTTCCCAGCCCCATCCTCTGTGTTTTCCTTACTCATGAAAACTGATCAGTGCCCTTTTTTGGGGGGATGTGTTCTCTGCTGGCAGAGGAATGGATACCATTTCATTGGGTGATAGAAAAGTGCATACCTCATTCATAAGGTCCAAAATGATGGACAGTGTCTGTCTCACATCTCATGCTTCAGGAAAAAAGTTACATTTGTGAAAACTTTTACAAGATTGGGTGTTTAAATCTTCTGTACAACTTTTGGACGATAATTGATGAAATAACTTTTAACAAGGAGGGAATGCCTCAGTAGGCAGTTCAAATTTAGCATCCTTTCAGGATGTCCTTTCAGAAAGTACTCTTCCTACCAGGAGGTTTTGTTAGTATCTTGGAAACACTCTTATTATTTTACTCTATTATGAGTAAGGCTTAAACAAAAATATACTTTTTAATATTATTAGTTTCTCAATAATTCATAACATCTGCTGTCCAGGTCATAAACTGCATTCCATGCCCAAACAAACCTCAGAATCCTTACAATTAGTCATCCTCTTATCATTGGCATAGCTGTCTGGATATTAAATTCTTCCCTTCTGACTTGCGGCTCTATGATGTGATCACCTTAGTATCATTCATTAGTGATAATATTGTGTGTCAATGATGTTTGGGGATGTTATGTGTCAATGATACTTAATCATCAGAGGAGATACACAAATTTTTTATTTTTATACACATCATCTATGTAAACAAAAAAGAGGAATAATCAGGAAAAATTTATTTAAAAACATATATTTAACAGAAAATTATTTGTATAAGATTCATAGCTTCTTCTAGTAAGTCTTGCTATGGTCTTTCTGCAGATCCTGTAGTAAAATCTCTAATACAGTTAACTAAAGATTTTATCAGAAGCATCTTAGCTGGGAGTCCTTCAAACACAGCTGATATTAGAAACTCCTATTTGGCACAAAGCAACCACCTGTCAATATTTCAATTACCACCCTCTCTGCCTGATCACACTTCAATTGTTTTCCAGTAATTATTATAATCATCCGTTGCAAGGGCAACCAGTTGTTTCAGGGTTTTAGGTGAGAGGCGAAGAACTGAAAAAAAACCCCAAAAACCAAAACCCGCCCAGTCATTTCCTCGGGGCAGCTCCTTATTTGAACAGCTGCTGGTAAGGCACAAATCAATCTCAGAGCTAAACCAAGTCTGGATGGTATGATGCATCCTGATTTCTGGGGGAGGGTGGGTGTTGTTGTTGTTGGTCCTAATTTGAGTCCTGCACATGACCAGCCGCTTTCCCTACTGGAAATAATTTCTCTAAATTAAAGGTTGCTGCAGTGTTTCAAGCCTGTCAAAGATCTCTCGTTGGACAAGATCTTTCAAAAAAAAAAAAAAAAAAAAAAAAGAGTAGGTGTCTCAAATCTTAGCCTCAAGAACCAGGTTTCACTTGATGAAAGGACTGAAAAATCTTTTGCCAAACAGGATTTCTTTTTCTGTTACATTTCATGGGAATAAAAGATTTCGTCTTTTGTTTAATTTTACAGGAATAAATTGCTTGGATGGATTGTTATTTATGTGGATTTTTTTTTTCCCAGGGGAAATAAAAAACAAACTGAAAATCATAACCTCTCTACTAACACTGCAAAACTTCTGAAAATGTTCAAGCTGTGATGGAAGATAGTGCAAGGTAACCTAGAAATGCTGAATAGTTCTCATTATGGTCTCTTACTATTTTGCACTAATTTCATGGCAATCTAAGTTTGTTTGAATATGCAGAATTTCACTAAATCTATTTCTTCGGGCTGCTATGAGTTTTGAAGTGATGTTATAAATATTACTAGGAACAAAATTCTGAAAATCTATTGAAATCCATTAGGATTTTAGTGGAGCCAGGAATTTACATCTGAGGATAAAAATCCTGTGGGGCAACATGCTGGATATTCTTACGCCATTCAACTCTGGTAATAATAATAATTTTTATGCATGAAGAGGCTGGTGAGATTGTGATGCTAGTAATAAGTAATATTGCTTTACAACAGAGAAGCAAAATGGCACACACTGGGATAGGAGAAAGGCAGTGACTCTTACATCCTACAGTGTTTGCACCAAATCTAGCAACTGGAAAGTGTGAGGAAGATTTCAGCCCAATGTGGAGCTCAAAAGCAAACCTCCACTTTGCTATGTAAGGAAGAGCACACCCAGTCATATGGAGAACGCTGCAGAGCCTTTGCAAAAAGCAGTAGAGAGCCCTGTCTGCAAAGTGGACAGAGCTCTTCTTCCTCCCAGCTCAGAAGAGAAGTGAATCCTGCCGGCCAAGAGACGCCTGAGGAGCCGGGCTGTCAAAACACTCCTCTGAAGAGAATGGAAAAATGGGGTCAGTTTTCAATGAGACAAAAAGAGGAGCCATGAGAAAAGTAGCTAATAGAAGAATGAATGTATGAGAGAAATTACAGTGGGAAAGTCTCTTGTCTCCATCTGATAATAACCCAGAAAAAGAAAACTTTAAATTTTCTTAATAGGGAGGAGTACTGAACTAGAAAATGCAGAAATGTTTATTCTACACAATGTGCAGTCAGTTTGCAGAGCTCCCTGGTCTATTGCCAGGTCCCCAGGATGTTATGATACTTAGATTTATATGGATATAAAACACATCCAGAACAACCACAAGAGAGGATGATACAAATAAAGATCTCTTGGAGGAGAAATCAGGTCAACAGGTAATTAGTAGAGCAGAGGAGGAGTTGTAATGCAATAGAGTTCTTCCCAGAAGCCTGTGGAAGGCAATCCCCGCCTGGCAAAGGAGCAGTTCTCCTGCCCAGGGAGAGCTGCCAGTCTGCTCTGGCTGGAGGATGCCTGGGAACCCTCCCTAGGGGCAGCAGCAGCACTTCTCTTGCCACTAACCTCTCCCCCAGTTCCTGAACTCCACCACCTTCCTCCTTGCTGTCAGGAGCACTTGCATGCCGAAATACCTGTGGTGTTTCCATCATCTCTTCCTACCTCCAGCCTCTGAAAGTGAAAGATCATCTTCACAGCTGGTAAGATTTAGGATGAGCTTGGTGCTTTGCCTGGAATTCTCTCCTATGACAACCGTTTATCTTTGCAATATATACTTCGCCCTGAGACATAGTAGTAGAACTCTTCAACTGGTCTTTATCACCCCTACCCAGAGCTCAGCCTATTTCTTTATCTTGAATGTTGGCAACATAAATGTCTTTTCTCCACTTTTCTCTTCCACTACTTGTATCACATCCCTCTGCTACAGAATCACATAAAGTAATTGTGTTTCCTTGTGTGGCTCCTGCCCCTCAAGAGTTACAGGTATTTAAAATCTGTTGCTCTGTCCTTGATGTTTGGGAGATCAGTTGTGAGGCCTATGGTTAGATGTGTGTATTGCCCGTCATGGTCAAGGGAGAAATGGTTGTCCCAGTTTTCTGAGAGCTCTGAACCCAAACCAATGAATCCACTGACCACAAAAAGCACTTTTAGGAAACTTATAGCCGGTACAGAGGATGGCTGGGAGCAGACCACCACAGCCAGTATTTTTAACACACACCACCACTTGAAGTAGTCCTGTCCATGTCAGCTGCTGGTGTATGACTGGCTCCTGGCTTTTACCAAATTCTCTGCTTTGTGTCTTTTACGGGATTAGCCAAAAAACACTGGCAGTAGTGGCAGGATATTTTTGAAAAAAACTATGCATAAATGTCTATCTAGAAACATACATAATTGTTGAGGTCAGAACCTTTGTGGCGGCAGACCTTTGCAGAGCTGACTACAGGAAAAACGCTTTCAATCCAAGTTCTGTTGGCAATGCACAAACAGCACATGATAGTCTATAAACTTTTCATTTTCTCAGTTTATGTGGGGGTTTTTTAAATGCATATATTTGAAAAAATACAATTATATCAGTATTGTATTTATATCAGTTGACATATGAAATTCAAGTTTCCTTACCTAAATTGTGTAATTTTGTGAAGTGGTGTATTTAGCAGAAGTTGTTTAGGGTTATACCATTAATTTGTGAAGTTAAAGCACATCTTATGGTAAATAGGTTCCAACCTTTGTTGATTTGCAGCCTACAAATAGGCCATCAAAATGATTTACCATAATCCATTTGTCATTTATCATAATCGCTTATAATTCACTCCTATTGCTGTCATTTTCCTCCTCTGTCATGCTGCACTTCTCCACCTGACCTCTGCTCATCTACTTGTTGCCTACTCTGAGCCATTTTAAAGTTTGCCTCTGCCTTTCTTCTGCTCGTTTGAGCTCCAGCTAAGTGACACTGCTCTGTTGAGCCATCCTTAGATTGTTCCTTCTATGATCGCTCCAAATTGGCTCATACTTTGGGCTAGTTATGGTTTAAAATTAGGCACCCACTCAAGTGCTTTGCTGAACTTGGGTGTCCTTCATGTAATTCGGTTTAATCTTTTCCCTGCCTCATAGGCTCCCCTCACTGCTTTGCGGTGATTAGTACCGTTCTCCTCTGATATAGGCTCTGCAAGCAATGTCAATTTTGCAGTTACATTTCCTGTTGAACTTGTGAGGAAAGGTCATTAACTTGTTGTCTGTGGTCTGTTCCTGGCTGCCAATGAACTGTTCCCCACAAACCAAGGGTCAAGAGTTGCTCTAATATACAGCTGATAAGCCCCTGTTCCAGCAGCTGCAATCTCCACACTTGTACGACACCATCAAGTACAAATGTACACCCGGCAGCAGGATAATGACACGCAGCCACCACCGCAGTTTCCATCAAGATGAGGTTTCAAGGACTGAAACTAATAGCTATTGCAAAAGCTATCAAAATTATATTAAAAGACACAGTATTGCTCTTTCTACTCAAGCCTTTCATCCAAGGATACCAGAGCACATTACAAACACCAAGCCGGGCACTTTCCACTAACGCTGCTTCACTCTCCAAGGTTTCCACCTTTAATGCCATCCATCTCTCCTACAGCTTTGATTTCTTCTCTCATCTTTTCCTCTACTCCATTTCTTCCAGAGCTTACATGCACTTTCTCTATTCCTGCACCCTTTGCAATAAAAATCCAGATTTCTATCACTGTCTCTTGGCTTCTTATCCTCCCTGTCCACCACAGACCCTCCACCACTGTCCATTAACCTCAGCAGCACTCTGACCACCACCACTGCTCTTTGCAGATGCAGAGAGAGCATCTCTCTTTCCATGTCCTGCCCTGTCGATCAAGGGAGCCCCTTGACCTGCTGCAGGTGCCAGTGGTCTCCATTGCCCCAGCCAAGGAGCTCCTGTCCTATTGGGGGTGAGCAGAGGCCAAATGTCTACACCTATGGTTAAACCACTTTGCCCACTATTAAGGGCAAGCAAATTTTCTTGTATAGTGGAGGCACCAAGATGCTCTGTAAGTGGTTCCTATAGCAACTGTATCCAGGTGAAAACTCATGCAAGAGCTCCCCTTCCCCCTTCCCTCTCCCCACCTCTCCTTTCTCTGCAGCGGTTTTTCATGGCAGGGGGTGAGCAAAAGGGATAATAACCAGGATGATTTAACTGCCTCAGTTGCCCACACAAACACACACCCAGTGCTGTCACTAGGAACGTGTGTCCACGCAATCTCTTGGGCGGCTCCTTGGCCAGTGACCACGAATGATCGATATGTATGGACTGAGGAAACACCTTCGTTTTAAGGAAGGAGGATATCAGATAATTCTTAAGGCACCGCAGAAGTGTTTATCTGACACCTTCATTCTATTGTACTTATCATCCAGGTCCTGCTCTGTGCCCAGCAACCCTGACATAAAAATTGCCATCTCCCTCCACAGCAAAATTATAATGGAGGGCTAAGCAAGGCAGTTAAAAAGGTTTCCTGGGTGCAAGAAAGGAAATTCTACAGAATAAGCTGCTACAGCATCCAAAAGGAGAAAATACAGATATCACCTCCCAGGTGGAAGGAAGGACAAGGCTGTGCCTATGTGGAGAGCTTCACCTAGGATTTCATTCAGCCATAATGGTGGGGAAATGGCCACACACTGTGGTCCCCTTTCGGGTCTGCTGTGCCCATCTTACCATGTGTGGGTGGAAAGGACTCTGAGTTATTCTGAATTCAACCAGCAAAACTGACTGTGTAAGTGTAGATCAGCATCCTCAGCCCCTTAGCTAAGCTAGCTGGCTTTGCTGAAGAGACACTTAATGTGTGCCCAAGCCCTTTCTTTGGTATCACAGTTGCAGGATAATGTTCAGCAATATGGCATGGTAACAAACAGGTCTCAAGATGGGGGCACCATCAACAAAAAAACAAATTTCCCAGCCATGTTCAACGATTGGAGGAAATCCCATAGGTGACAACATAGCTTAGGCAGTACTGAGTTCAGCTTAGACAAAATTAGAAGCAAGAAAGAGATAACCCATTTGTTATCACACATCTCCTTTGCTGGGATCTTTGCACAAGTTATTTGACCTCAATCTTTCCTCTCCAGCCATAAGGGCTAGAAACGTATTCTTCATTCACACAAAAAGTTAGTTATAAAATAGCCAGAGCAACAGGAGCTGTAAGTAGAATGGATTCATGGTCACAACAAGTACATAAAAATTGACAACACTGAATTTGGTTACATATCTAATCACCTCCTGATTGAACCAATATCCTATTGGTATCAGGGAGTTTCCAGAAGTCCAGAATAGTAGCAATATAAGAGTGAAAAATTACAAGAAGCTACAAAACCCATCTATTTCAGTGTCATGTCCCATATTCAGAACTGAAGCTTCTCAGTATTTAGATCTCTGTCACTCTTGGTACATGCTGCTCACAGTAGCTATTTGGTATTGGCAAATTACTGACATGGTCATATCCTCTGAGTAGTTGCTGAAAGCTGTGAGCAGCCCCACAGCCAATGTTCAGGGTCAGATTTCCCTTTCCCTGCCCCACCAGCCTCCATTAAGATACAAATACAGGTGTGCAGGGCCTTATCCTGACCCACCAGATGTAGAGACCTGAGTTTCTTGCTCCTTGCTGTCAGCCTACACCTGCTCACACAGGCACAAGGGATGCCCAAAGTGTAGCTGTGCAAAAGGTGCTAGGATAGAGGTGCCAGCAGATATCCAGCATGATGGTGGTCAATCCTAGAAGGGGTCTGTCTCCTCTGTAGTGACACTTTGTGAGCTAGCCTGTACAGCCAGAGGAGGGTCTTCCAAAACTATGTGCCAACACCATGTGCTCAAATCACACAGCCAGGCTATGGATTATCTGACTAATCCAGGATGAAGAGAAAAAGACTCTGTGTCAACACACTTATCACTTACCTCTTATGGGGAGAGGGATGGATTTTTTTCTGCTTTTCTACTCAGGGTTCCTTTCTTAGGTCCCAGTAAAGAACCTCTTCTAATTTTTGCAGCTTTAAGTAGACCATACCATATTGACCTGATGCACTGCATGGAATCACAAGATAATTTAGGATGCGAGAGATCTCAGGAAGTCTCAGTTCAGCCTCCACCTCTCAGCAAGGTCAGCTCTGAGATCAGGTGAGGTTGCTCAGAGCTTTATCCAGACAGATTTCTAAACTGTCCTGGGATGAAGACTGCACTGGGAAACCTGCTCTAATGCTCGATTGAACCTCCTTGTCAAGGACTGGGAAGGGTCAATCTATTGACATTTTAGGGACCCTGGAAGCTTTGCAATCTGTAGTGTAGTATGTCTAGTGAGAGAAAATGTCTTATGGAAGGAGATCAAGAAGAGACCATGGAAAGGATACATAAAACTAGCTTAAAATCAATGGCAGTGGGTCTTATCTCTTTGAATCTGAAAAAAAAAAGACCAGATACCTTTCCTTCGGACTCCTAAAGCCCGGTGCTCTAAATTCATAGTTTGCCATTGCACTGCTGAAATGCAGAGTCCTCTTGCTTCTGCTTGCAAGACAAAACAAGGAGTGATTTTTTTTCTTGACTTAGAAAACTGCAAGAGGGAAAATCTTGATCATAATCTGCAGAATATGTAAGGGAATTACTGAATGATTTTCAAAACTAGCTGAAAATAACTCCAAGTCTCTGCTGATCTGAACTGTGCTGTCAGTTCTCCCCAGGGACTGCCACCCTTGGTGTAATTGCAATATGTCATGTGTTGTTTGACATACTGTGGAACAGGAGGAGCAGTGCAGGCGCTGAAGACTGAGAAGCAAAAGCCCCAGACAAGCAAAAGGCAAGGTTCTGTGTTGTTTTTTTTAAGGAACCCAAAAATAAAAGCCAGAAAAATTATTCTGAAAATACCTGAAGACATGTGACGAGGTGTGGCCTGGCATCGCCAGCCTTTCTTCTATCACGCTCATTTCTCTGCTATGCTTCATTGTACTCACTGACAATGTGCCTGCTGCCTGCCTCATTGCTTCAAATTAATTTTTAATGCAAAAGATGTTGCAGCAATGGAGACACAATGATGAACCCGTTGCTGTCACAAAGTGAGGGACAGCTCTCCAAGTATGGTTTTACAGGCCACACTTAGTAGACTCATACTACGGCAGAATAGTAGAGTTAGTAGAGCCATACTATGGCTGTAGAGTCCTGACACCAGATACAATCCAAGTAAAATCAAGAAGCAATCTCCAGGTGCAGCAAGAAAAATGAGACAGCAGTAAGCAAATGGTCTGGGACTCTCACTTTGTTGTAACTACAGCACTGAATATCCCAGACCTGTGCTGACCTTCACGTGAGCCAAAAGCCCCATGACTGGTGTGACCCAAAAGGAGCCAGCACAACTTCATCCTACATGTCACCAAGCTCTGCCCCGTGACTCTTGCCAAAGTTGGTGCCTTGAGAAGGCAAAACAAAAGAGAAGGATCCTTTTTTTTTTGTGCAGGTTTATGACTAAGACAAGAAATTGAGACAGCAATCATATGCCATTGGGAACAAATGTCCTTCTGGCAATGATGTATTTATCTAGACTCCCCAGCTCTCAGCCAAGGTAGGAATACATGGCTGCATGTGGGAATTGTCAGAGTGGGAAGGTTACAAGCTTTCCACCTAGAAAAATATGCTGGTACCGTTTTCTATTTATGTGGGACTAGCAAAGGGAGGGCTGGTGCAAGAGGTGAAGGGGGCTCTTGGGAAATAGAAAACAGCAGGAGAGCTGGATTTTCTTTGCTATGCTATGCAAATAAAGCAAGTGAACATGACTCTGAAACTGAGCTGATAAATCTGATTCTCATTTCTCAAGAATGCTCCTTTTTACCAACCTGACAATGTATACATGCATTACAGTGGAGACAAATTATTTTCTGCAAATGAAAATCTTGCTGATTCAGTTTTATAATTTACCTGCCACCTCACTACCAACACATGATTGTTTGACAATTGAATAATGCTTAGAGATGTGCAAATAAATGCAAAAAACCATGTCAAAACTCCCAAAATTGAGGGATCAGAATTTTTTTTTCACATGCAGCAGCCAAGCTGGTGCCACCAGGTTCATTCCACACAGCAGTGGTTAGTAACAAACATTGCATTGCTAGGAGAAGGAATAACCTGAACCTTGGCAAACTGTGTGCCTGTGAGAGGAGCAAAATTTGGATTCAGCCGCACTGGAAGCCTGCCATAGCTTAGGGAAAATGTGTGTGAAATGGCTGGAATCAAGAAAGAGCCTTTAATGAACCTCAGCTTTTCAACACATGTTTTTGGCTTTAGAGCTGAGTAACTTTATCGACGTTGAAGAATATACATAATCGTTTCGACACAGAGAGAGCAGAGAGTGAGAAATTACCATAAGTACAGCCAAACATTTGCTATTTCTGGGCAGTGGGTTGTGAATTTTTCCTAAACTGTTGGGAACTGATCAGGGAGACATTTTCTGCATGGTACAGAGCCTGTGTTGGTGTTTGCTCAGTACACTGGGAACAAAAGTCCTGTTGACCTTCCAGCCACAGTGTTGGAGATTCCTGCATCACCACAAGACAGCCTCATGTTCACAAAGGGCAGATCATCATGGTTTCTCACTGAGCTTTTGCATTTGCTGGCCTTCACTCAGTACTGGTAAATCAGTAATGTTTTTTTTTGTTTCCAGATGTCTTTTAACATTGTTGTAATATTCCTATTCAGTTCTCTTCCATCAAATCTATCTCCTCTGGATTGAAAGGTTTTATTCTGCTGCATACCCATATAACAACATCTTCTGACAGTAGAAAAACTGGAGAGGCTGGGGCTGAAATATCTGCTGCAGCCACCAGCCATCAGTCCTTATTCATGAGTGAGCACTGAGCAGATGACTCAAAATTCCTCCTTGATTTTGCTTCCCACCACGGAAAAGTGCTGTTACCTCAACTGTAGTCTTCAGCTTTCCATCAGGCCTGGCTCTCAGCCAGCATCACAATCACTGCTCCAGGGGACAGATGGCTCACCTGCCTGGGGATGCTGGAAGTTCACACCCTGGACTTGCATTGTTGGCAGGGCCCATTGCAGAAGCTCCTCAGAGAAGGGCTTGGCTCAGCAGCACAGCACCACCTTCATTGGAGATGGTGGGACATGCAGGTGCGTGTCTCAGTGTAGGACATGTTGTCTGGCCAAATTTTCTGTGACCAAATTTTCTGTCACTTCAGGCTCAGAGTTTGCCTGAGCACATTGCCTCTGACCGGACTTCATCCTAAGGTATTTGTGTGATTCTTGGTTGTTTTGGCAACTACCACAGAGACCTGCCTTCAGAAGTGGCTGTCATACACTTCAGCTGATATTAGAGAGAAGTGAGGATCTAAAATAAAAGATATCCAAATTTTAACCTTAGTTTTTGATTTTCATGTGGCATCCTTTTAATTTTAAATTGCCTTTTCTCTCCTTAGTTTACTCTGACAGTAGAAATGCCAAACATCACAAGACAAATCGTTCTCCTGTTAGTTCAAGCCCAAAGAGCGAGAAAAAATGCTGGAAATATGGCAAGGAATCTGCACTATGGCATTTTCACAAATTAAGAATCTCCCTTTCGAAAGAGTGTTTTCCTTTTGCCATAGAAAAGTTCTTATTTTCCAGTGTCAGTTGTCCTGACTACAAGGTTTGACCTGGATTCAACACATCAAGTCTACAGAAAAACCCACACAATTCTTTATATCCAGCTCCAAGCTGCATCACATACAAATCAATTGAAAATCAATTAGCAAAAATTTGGTGTGGAGCTTTTAATTGTTTTAGGGGAAAATTTGTTTGATTTAAACAATTTAAAGAGCATGGGAATAATTTAGATGTTTTTAGGAAGCATGGGTATTTGGGAAGATTACCTAATGCAAAGGAGCCTCAAAAGTTTCTGAATTCTCAGCCATGATGAGAAACTATGGTTCCTTCTCATAAAAGCACAGTTGTTAACAAAAACCAATGATAAAGCAACAATATTCTTGGCAGAATATAGTATAAACCAAAATGGTCTATGTACTAGCAGCTACCCATTTCACGGGCAAGTTTTCTACAAACTGTAAGGACAGTCCTTGGCTCAGATAAAATATTTATTAATAAATAAATCATTGTTGTAGAGTTTCAGCCCCGCATTGAGCCTGGACTCAGTTGCGCAAGGCTTACTGGGCCTTTTCTTTACCATCCTCTATAGTGCAGGTTTGTATTTGTGTAAATTAGGTTTTCTTTGTGAAAACAGGACTGTTGTACAATTAGACTTTATTGGGAGTCACCCTTTACCTGCTAGATTAAATAGCAGGGCTGCTTTACAAAGTACACTTTGCAAATGTCTTTACATATGGAAAAATAGTTTCCCATGTCTATAAGAAACTCTGATGTGACAGAAGACCCAGAGTACAGAAGGCACTACCAGTCCTAAGATTAAGGATAATTGACTACAGCTAGATATTCAGGTTTTTTGTTGAATGATACCCTAAGCACCTTATAGTTGCAATTGTATTCTGCAAGCAAACTACAGAAAGCTTTAGTCTTTCAAAGTAATTTTAACGGAAATTATTTCAATTCTTCAAGAAATTAAATGCAACAGAAATTAAATTTTTACCCACTGAGCTCATGGATCATACAAAGGTTCACGACTGTGGTTTTGATAAATAATCATAGTAATGCCAAATGTTATAGTATCTTTTAAACTACCTGGAATAGACAACATTGCAAGTACTTGGTAAGTACAGCACAAAGGACATATTCTGTGCTCTTCATCTGAAATACGAAAGCTATTTAGTACTTTGCAAAACATGTTAAATGGAGTTTGCTCTCTCTTGGAGATAGCTATTTTTTCTTTGCTCTGTGCAGGTGGAATGTTTGAAAATTGCACAAGACAGGCAATTTTGGAACTTCAACTTGGAGGACCAAATGTTAGCAAATCATTCTGAATGAATTGGAAGTTTAAGGCTGCAATGTTATTCTGTGTGACAGTGGATGCATTTTCTTTTTCCCCTATTTACATATTCACAGTCAGAAACGCATGGTAGTTATTGTGTAAAAGGGTCTATTTAGGAAGAAAAGGCAGGCACCATTTATGAAAGCTGTTTGTCAAAGAGTGTATATAAACAACAAAGTGTACAATGAAGCTTAGCCCAGGAATGTTTGTAGCAGGAAGCAGAGCTGGACAGCTACAGAGAGACAAAACAGAAAAAAAAAAAAAAAGATGGTCAGGCCTTCACAGGGGGCTGCTGTGCTCCTGTGGGTCATGATGCAGTAGAAAACCACTCACTGTTTAGAAGGTGAAATAGATCCTCCCTGTTTCTCAACAGGTCCACACTGCATTTACACAGAAAAGCAATAAGCCATTTTGGTGAGCACAAAACATCCCATCTATGAGGTACCTTTCTGGCCTTACATCTCTGTGAAGATCTCAGGCCAGGAAGGAGTCAGAGTTGTGGTGACACTATAATTTGTGCAACTGAGACGTTATTTTAGGTAGAGGGTTGTGACTGTCATCAGTTCATTCTCAATGACGTTTTTACTCCTAGCTTTCCCACACAACCAGCTCTGCTGCTTTTGGGAAACTCCCTCATGCTCCTCTGAGTGAAACGTTCAAGTATTTCCACCGGATCGTGTGAGGAGGGCTGGTCTCCACACCTTGGTGGCTCAAGCATGAAACTGTGGATTGTGACTATAAAGTGACAGGACAGGATAAAAATTATTTAGCTAGGTGTTTTAGTGGGAGACTTTTCTTTTAATGAAGGTTTTGCTTTGCTACCAGTAAATTATAGTAATGATGGCAGAAACTGCTTAACAACCCAAGAGCACTGCATTGGCTCCGAGCTACAGCTTACCCAATTCAGTGGAGTGTGCTACAAATCCAGTCTCTACCTGGGGACCTCTCCTGTAGATACCATGATGGCATCAAGACCACAACAGCTACTCAAGGGTGACAGAAACAGCAATGAAAAGGATACCACAACTTTGAGGTCAAAATTTAATCTTAAAAGAGTCAAGAAGTGTTATTGATGGAGGCAGGTGGTGTATTTTCCCACCACCAGCTATACAGGTCTCTAATAAAAGGTCTAGTAAGGATCACTGCCAGAAGTAAACACGGATATCTGTGTGTAGGATTATCTGTGTTTCCTCTAGCAGTGTTGCTTGTCCATTTCAGCTTCTTCTTTCCAGCATCTGAACAAGCACAGCTTGCCATCCTGCTAGAGCCACAGACTGTTCACTCTTCTAGTTAAAAGTGAGCTGGCTTCAGCAAAGTCCCACGTGTTCTCTGCAAAACTATACTTAATATCCAGAGCATTAAACAAATTGGTCTGTGTGAGCTTTGGAAGAAAAGGCATTTGAGTTTGAATGCAGAGGGCAGTCCTGGATAAAACTGGGGTCTCCGCTCATACAGAGCCACATCTGTGATAATCGGAGCTGAAAGGGAAAATTTAACCTCTGGGGTTGATGGAGACCAAAGTGATGAAAGGATTTTTTAGATGTGAAAAGACGGATCAAGAGTTTTACTAAATCCTAGGTCGGAGGGAAGGTTGCAAATTGCCTTTTCTCTGAATCTGGGACATTTCAGGCTGAAGCAGGTGTGCCTCACATCTTGAACATTTCACGTGTTCATTTCATTCCCTCTATTTTCAATTCTCATTCCCTCATATTTTATTTACTTGTTTCTTCCAACAGTATGATAGCACAAAACAGTCAAGCTATAAAGCTTCTCTCTAAATGCCTGATTTAAATAAAGCATCCATTAATTTTGCACCAATAGTGGTATAACATAAAATAATACATTATTTTTCAGAATCTGGTTCTGCAAACATTAGACCATTTGACTAAAATATTCCTAATGTATAAATAAAGTCACTCTTGTGCATTAGTGTTTTCGGGCTCAAAGCTTTAATGTGTTATTTTAAAGCACAAATATTTTCCAAGGTGAAAAATATAAATGTTACTGTATTTAAGTCTTCAGTGAAATGAAGCACAAAAAAAAAAAATAGTGATGAAGGCTTTTCTTCCCATTAAAGGATTTTTACCAATTTTAACAGAACATCCCTAATATATACCTAGAATATTATGTGTATACTAGGTTGTTATTCTGTAATTGGTTTGGCTGATTACAATGATTACACTAAGCTGGCACAATAGTAGAACTACCTGGTGAAAGTACTTCTGCAGAGCCCACAGAAATCTGCTCACTGGAGACCATACTGTGTTTTTGGAAGTCAGAAATTCAGATTTACAAGAACTGCAGATTTTTAACATTGCTTAAATTTCATTCAAAAATAAAACTGACTATTTTCCAAGTGCTTCTTAAAATAAAACTGCAAAACCTTTTCCTGTAGATTGAGATATTCTTTTTGCCAAACGTTAAGAGATAGTGATATCTCTTGTATGGGCTAATCCAAGAACTGGTGTTTTCAAAATACATTAAAGAAGCAACGCTTTGCTCTTTACATGTGAAATGGGAGGTGTTTGACACCACCAAACTTGCCTGTGATCTGGATAGAGCACTGAAATGGTGATCCTCTTTGCTGGCACTGTGCTCTTCCACAGAGAGTGTTTGTTGCCCAGCTTTAGATGTGCACTTTGGCAACTGTCACTAGGAGGAAGGAGCAAGAGGTGAGTTCACACCAGCAGTGCCCACCACCTGTGCAAGGAGCACACCTGGGCACCTCTGCAGTTGGACATCCTTGTTACACATAGATGCAAACACCTGTACACAGATGCAAACACCTGTACACAGCTGAACGTTGTCAATGCGGGGCAGGACTGCCTTCACAGGCTCAGCCTCTCCTGTCTCCATTGCAAGCAGGGCAGTGGGTCCCCAGCAGGGACTGCAGGGTCCCAGCATTGCACATAGCTGAGGACAGGAATCAGGTCTTCCTTGCGACCCCTTGTGCAGGGGATGAGATGGCTGCCAGCCTCAGAGGGAAGGATTTACTTGGCCAGAATTACAAAGTCCCAGCACCTCAGCCCTTTGCACAAAGAAGGAAGTAAAGCTGCTTCCCAACACACATCCCACTCTGGCATCAAGGGCAGCTCACTAATGGATGGTGAAGCTGTCACGAAAGCCCCGTCATCCTCCCCATGGGGCTCCCTTCATGTGTGAGGGCATTGCATCCCTTTTTAAGGACTGAATGGCTGGCCACTGTGTCCCCCAGATGCATGCTGCCAATGGGTTCATGTCAGCAAGGGAGAGAAACACCCCTATGCCATTGTGAGGAGTGTTAATTTGTTTTTAGCAAGCAATGATTACCCTTAATGTTTTCCAAGAAAGGAAATGAACCTCCAATTAATTATGACACTTGATTAGGTTACTTAAATTGCTGAATTTCCAGCAAAATCAGCAGTGCCAACTCGCTGACACCATGTGTGTGATTGCATGGCCCTTAAAGTAATGCAGCTCTGGACACTTCCTATTTTATGGACATTCCCTTTGCTGCTACTCAACATTACCAGAAGTGTGGATTTCCACCTTATGACTTCACAACCTTATTTGAGCATTGCTCTGATGATCACACAGTGATTTTGGGGCAGATTTTATTTCTTTGAAGTGTTAATGCATTCCTGATGAAAATAAACACAGGCCTGTGACTGTAATATTGCCTTTGCTCAGTTTTATTTCAATTGAAACAGAAATGCAACTTCAAAGTCATCAAAGCAAAGAGTGACTATGCAAGGGAGAATTGGCCTCTGATAACATGAAAGATTTTAATAGGAATTTCTACTGATCATTAATAGCATGTAATTCATTTATTTGCAAATTCTAAGAGTGTCAGTAGTAGTAGTTAAGTGGAATATTGAAAATGGTGTACTGTGTTGTGATAGTACTAACTCTGCTGAAAATGCAATGTCTGTTCTTCTCCCCAGTCCACTGCCTTCGTTCCCCCTGAGGTGACAGCTGAGAGGAGCCTGCAGTTCCCCTCTACTGTTTGGTGTCCTGGAACTCTGTGCACCTTCCTTCAGCCCAACACCCCTCTCCATATTTTGCCCCATTTATGAGCAGGGGATAGTTTTTAATTTGCACACTAGAAATAAAAAAATCTGTGGGCAACTACATCTACTGAATTCCCTGTGGAGGTGGAAGGACAGATGGCAGATTGGAAGACACAGGGTCCACAGGAGATGTAACAAAATATGGGCCCATCTGGGCTGTACTGAGATCAAAGGTCTCCTGTGGTCTGTAACCCTCTTAAAAGACAACTCTGGCAAACTGAGCAAGACTGTTTTGCCAGGGAAAAGCAGAAAATGAGGTAACTTTTACGAGAAGGTACAAATTTCAGACACATAACTGTTGGGTGACTGAAAATAGTGAGAACAATGCTGCTATAAATTCAGCAAACTTTACCAGATAAAAACGACCAACAGGATCTCAGATTGTGAATTCCTTAAAATAGCAGAAATATTCCTCAACAGGTGGTGTGAGATTTAAAAAAAAAAAAAAAAAAAAAAGGGAATTTTCATTCATTACCACTTCCTCAGCATAAACCAGCAAGCTCCTGAAATTCTGCATGACAAGTGACAAAGACACTGCCTGACAAATCACCAGTGGGTCTGGCTGCCACTTCTACACCCAGATCACAGACTCTCCACCAGTAGGTTTGTCCACCCAGCTACTCCCTGCCATTGGATAAGGAGTTGTCAGTAACCCCCGTAGCGTCCCACTCTCTTCTGCATTTATTCTGACCTCAGATCTGAAACCTCTAGCTCAATATAATACATTCCCACAGAGACTCTTGGCTTCAGGAACTAAAGATTTTCTGAAAAACAATAATTTCTGTCCTGAGACATTGTGGCTAAGGTCACAGGGTGTGCTCAGGTGGGGACATGCAACATCTTGCACAATGAGGTGTCCTTGGAAAACCAGCAACTATTTCCAACATTTCAAAGCAAGCAAAACCAGAACACCCTCCTGGAGGAGGAGTATCTACCCATGGGAAGGTTTCTTCCCAAAGGACATCCAACTGAGATTTTGCCATCACTTTCTAAAACAGATATGTTGACAGACAGAGAGGCACAGCCCAGGCCCTGGTGCCATTCTGCATACCAGACACAGGCGAAACATGGCACTCAGGCATGGGGATTGGGCACAAGCATTCATCCTGATGCAATATGTACCACCCTGGGGAACAGTGCATCCTCCTTTGTCCCTGTGGTGGCCACAGCCTGAATTCAACATTTCTTATTCTCTTCAACTCAGTGGCTGTTGTGGGTTTTACCTCTTCTGCATTTTCTCATCACTCTTGCTGTCTCTACAATCACATTTTTCTTTCCTTCTATGTTTTTCCAAACTCACTAACACAGTATTTGACTTATCTCATCCCCTCCCAAACTAACCAATATCTTTGTTTTCAAGATTTTCCAGCAGTAGGTTGAAGAGGTTGAACTCCTTTCATGAATGTTGGGGCAGTTTCTCCAATCACTTGAAGCTTCAGTAAGAGCAATCAGTGATGACAAAGCTGATGCTGAAGTGCCTCAGATGATCACTGTTGCTTGTCACTCATCATAGCTATAAAAGTCACCAGCTTGCACCATGGAGATATACTGATATGAAGGCAAAAATGCGTCTCCATGACCATTTCCCCACTCAAAACAGAACACCTGTGTCTACCTGCTAGCAGCACTAGTGGCATGTCTCTGAGGGGAAGTTTTTGCTTTAGGGATACTCCTCCCAGACTGTCTCTCCCAGCAGCTGGAACCTCTGGGTGAGACCCTCTTACAGTTGCTCTTCAGGCATGTGGGACCTTCACTATATTAAAGTGGTTTTGTCCTGTGCCACCTCAGTGCTACATTGTCAATATGCACAATATTTTGGCTGTCAGGAATCTCTCTTGAGTCAGTTCGTGGTTCTTCCCTGATCCCTTCTCCTGTTTTCAAAACCTTTGTGGAAATGGCAAAGATGAGATCAGCATGAGACTCTTTTACCTACTGGAACTGGCTTCAGCAAAGCTAAGGACAAAGCTCCTTGAATGCTCTTGTTAATATGACTTCCTAGGGGAAAAATCACTTCTATGTTCCCAATTTACGTAGCTGAAGCTCACAATATGGTTCCAACAGGATGGATTTCAGCCACTGGACTCCAACCACTGCCCCTTGGAAACATCAAATATTTGAGAATTTGTACACCTTGCTCAGTATTTTGAAAGTTTGTAAGAAGTTTGAATCTAGTTAAGATCTTTTATTTAAATCTCTGTCTTTGCAGTCTTCAGAAGGAGGAGTGAAAGGAGACCCATGCCCCTTACACACAGAAGGACCCAGTGGTCCAGTCGTGCCGGGGGAGCAGCTCCATACACACCACGAACAACCTTGTGGTGATTCCTCGAGTCCATGGCTGCGACCATTTTACCCCGTGTTCTCAAGCTCCAGGTTCTGATCCCACATCAGTGCGAAAGTGACAAACACCCTTTGACAAGAATGAAGCTAAAGCAGGAGGAGACAAAGACCTGGGAGGCAGACTGCCTGATTCAGTGTCTTCTGTCATGGAAAAGGTTAGAGATGGTTCAACACGAACTCACGTTGCACACCAGTAACGCACAGCAAAAATCACTGCACTGCTGAACAGAAGGAAAACAGAAAAGCTATGGTGAGGAAGGACTGAACCACTCGTCTGCACTTATCCCCTTTAACATATCCATATTTCCATACTGCCACTCCTGCATTGCACCTACACCATCTCTCTCACAAAGCATCAAAAGGAATCTTGATTACCAGTTCCGTGGTGGGCAGACTGCTGCATCCGAGGGAGAAAAATCTTTCACTGGCTCAATTCAGAACCTGCTGTAAAAATGTACAGCGTGAATTAGTCTAAATTGAGCCTCCAGTCTCTGTCTTCTTCTGCCTTTGTAGTAAGGTTAAAAAACCATCTCCTTATGGGACAATTTTCTTCTCCACAAAGGAACTTGAGAACTGGAGTTAGATCACCACTGAACTGTCTCCTAGGTGAAACAAACTTACCAAGTTCCCTATGTATTTCAGGTATACTCTTCCAGTTAGGAAGTACGCAGTATGTTCTTCAGGTTAGGAAGAGAGCTCATTTCACATCAGCCTTTTCAATCCAGATGCAGCCTGGATCCAGTCCATTTTATCCACTGAAGCTGAAACAGAATGTCCCTTGTTTCATCCTAACTTCTTCACTCAGGAGACTCCTCTTTCCTTTCTTCTGCCTGATCCCAAACATCCACTGTTTGTGCTGTTTCACCGGTGGTCATCACAACCCATTCCATCCTCTCTTGCAGTGTATGTATCCTGTGCATTGTTTTGGTCTCACTGAGAGTCTCAGGGTAGGAAGGCCATGCCCGATGCTGTGTTTCCAAAAGCACATGCATGCCTGTTGTGACAGAAAGTTGCTGCTAAAGGGTGTGTTTTCACAATAAACAATGCAACTGCAAGCTCCAGATATCTGTATAACATCAAAGTTATTTTTACAAAAAACAGCAATTTCTAAATATTCCATTAGAACCGCCAAAAAAAAGCCGATTTATAACTGTAATATATATATTCTATTTAAGATGAGTCACACAGTTTCTGCAGCTCCATCAAGTTGCAATCAAATCTGTAGCCATTGCTTTTATAATTACTCTTTTAACTGCTATAATTCCTCTAAGGCTGGCTTAGCCCATTCCAGACCCTCTTTGTGGTACAGACAGCAAGCACCTACAAAGGCGAACAGACAGGCTCTAATGAGGCAAGCTTCACCCTAGTAATGTCCGAAAACGGCATCCTTGAAAAGATGTACAGCACTAATGTAATCTTACTGATGCTCACAGGCAATGAAACATTATTTTGCTCTCTCTTCTAATGGACATTGATCATAGAGCAGCAGAGCAAGGAACAGAATCCAACGCACATTTTTGTGAAATCCCTTAAATTTCTTAGCAGCTAATACTTCATCTGTGAAATGTCAAGTCAGAGGCTGGGAGAAAGTCACATTCCTAGGCTGAAGCCAAAGCTCCCTGCAGGCAACACACAGTAGCACCCATCTTGCAGCCATATCTGCACAGCCCATTTCTCTTCTGAGGTACCAGGGATGAGCTGCAGCCAGAACCTGGCTCTGAAAAGACTGAAGAGCCACATCTGGTTGCAGCACTGAGTGCTCAGAGGCTTGGCCCTGCATCAGGAAACTCAGCGAACTGAGGTCATACCTATTGGATGAGGTCTGCTTTGTATAGCACCCTCTACATTTTTAATATGCACCAGGAAAAAAAAAAAAAGTAATATACCCTAAAAAGCCACTGAAGCAATAGTCTTGAAATGGATCCATCTACACCACTGGTTATATTAGGGGTCTTGCATTTCACATGTATACTTTGGAACGAATTGCTCTTTACAGCGATTAAAAATGTGGTGGGCTCTCATACCCTCTCAGATGCTGCTTTCTGCTTAGGAGGGATTTTTACTCTTTCCCATGTTAATCTTCAGAGGGAAAAAGGATGGGTTTTTTACACTGCCTCTTGCTGCCATGGTCTTCCATTTGCCCTGATGACCTTCTGGGATCCTCCTCCATGGCAAACTGCCAGCCAAGAAGAAAATGTGCTTGGGTCTCAGCTCTGCCAGTTCAAGAACCAGCTCCCACTCACCTGAATTGAGGGCACAGCTTGGGAAGGGAGGAGGAAAGCAAACATCTTAAATACTTCAGAGTAAGATTGATCAAACTCTTCTTCTAGAGCTTATGTATCTTTCTGCATTTCTGACCTGAACCAGATCTCTTTGACATAAGAAAGCTCTACTGAGCTAAGCACAAACAGAATCATTACATCTTTGTTTTCTTGATATGCTGGTACCACCCAGACACCCCAGTGCTTTCCCTGATAGTAGTGCCTGTATAGCAACAGTTCATCACTCAGGTCTTGAAAAACAAGGTCCCAATGTTACTGCCAGGTGGAGAGTATCACTGAACAGCCCAGTGACTGGGAGAATTCCTTGTTTTAATCTTTGTGGATGTTAGAGGTTTGCATTGTATATTCCACTGCATCCTATTTAGACACTGCAAACCAATACTAAGAGGAAGGGAAATGCAGCCTGTCACTCACCCTCCTCAGCTGCCCTATCTCACCTTTTACATCTCACAGATTACCAGCTCCCTCGGGAAGGAAGGGCTTTTACTTATTTTATTTCTTCTCATGGCAGGAGGAACCCATGGCAGGAGCATTGGCAGGGATGGTTTCACCTCCTGGGTGAGTCACCGAGCTGCCCTGCAACCATCAGGTGCTATGTAAGTCCAGACCAGTGCCTGTTCCTTTTCATTAAGAGCCTTGAGCTCACTGCAGGAAAGATGAAAAGGGCTGGTCATTATCCATTACATGTGACCCATTCACTTGCTGATGGGATGGTTTTCATCTCCCTGCCCTGCCTGCAGGCAAGCATCCCCCAATACCCTAATCTGCTTTTTTTGTTCTCCACCATTTATTTTCCTAGGAGCCTTGTCAATAGTGGCTCCCTTCCCTTCCCATGCCTCCCAGCACTGCAGATTCAGAAGCCTTAAAGGGTTCCAGCTCACGCTAACAAATTCCAGAAAGTCTGACCGTTTATTATGAAGGCAGTGAAGGAAGGATTTGAGACAAGCACAATGTAATAAGAGAGCTGGGGATATGCAGAGCACAGACATAGCTTGGAAATGCTCAGAGGTGAACTGGAATGGGAGGTGGGGGCATTTGGAAGCCCATTAAATGAGGACTTATCATCCGATTTATGTAAATCACTTTAAATGCCTTCATTTATTAAAAGTACTAGGCTGCATTACTGTTTGCCTTTGGTCCCCTAATTTGGTTGCTAATGTCTAAAACAACTGTTGAAATTAATTTGAAATTAATGTTCCTGTATAATTACTTAATGAATCTCACATTCACTGCCCTTAGTTCTCGGTTGACAAAGGATCTCACACGCCACATGTAAGAGGCTAGAATACTGACTGTGATTTTAAAACGGTTGCTAAATTATAGTTTGCAAATATTTTACATTTATATCACACACTTCATCTTGAAGGATCTCACTGTGTTTGAAATGTTACATAACATTTATTCTTTAATAAAATTCCATCACAGAAACTTTCTGGGCATCAATCTTCTTACTTCCCTGCATGCCTTGAAATTAAATCAAATTTAGCTGTATCATTATGCAAACACAAAATCATACCTGCATTAAAAGATTATTATTAGGTCTGTAAAGTCAGACAGTTAAAAGATAAGAAATGCTGGAACTGTAACTCTGTGCAATATAAATTCTTTTTTCCATACATATGTATTTTCATAGTCTTTAATTTTATGATCATTATTTTCCTACATGCACCCTATCCCTCAGGGGACTTATTAATCCTTATTAGTGTTCAAGAAAAAACAGGATAAGAAAAAATAAGGTTCAAGAAAAAGCTAGCAGGAAAGGTATCCACTTGTGGAGTCCTTGCCTCATTCTTTACAGAAGCTGCAAAGGTTATAATGTGTGTTCTTCATTTTCTGGGTGGCTGACTTGGTACCCCATAAATCCTGATCCTTAGAAATGCTGAATATGCACAGCAGTAACTGAAGCTAAAGAAACATTTGAATGAGCAGAGTATTTCACATACTACCAAACCCAGCGAAAGATGAGGTCCTGGGGTCTCACACCAAGCACTTAAAATTACTGTACACTATAAAAGGGGAAAACACTTCTCCCTTTCCCAGGGATGGTGGAAAATGTATTAGAGCATTTGCAAAACACACGGACTGCTGCACTATGGGGACCCACACTTACTCATTCTGTACAGCACAGTGTGGACACAGTTCAGGAAGTGGGGAACAGGACACACTGTGACCCTAGAGCAGAAGTATGTGGGGAAGCTGTTGGTGCTGTTGAGCAAGCTAGCAGAGAGGGAGGGCCAGAGGAAGGCTATTATGAAACAAAAGAGCTCAACTGAAGGCTTTCTAGAGGCCTTACTTTGGACTGCTCACTATTTTTTGTGCTTATTTGTGACTTTGCATTTCTTCTTATGTGTGTGGTTTCTTAAGGACCAAGGCAAAGCAAAAGCATCAAATTCATTGGCAATGAGGAACCTTCCAGAGCTTTCCTCCAAGTTAGTTGAACAGTGCTTTGCCTTGAGACATCCTCAGCATCTAGGTCAGAGCAAGCCAACCTTTCCCACACTGCAAAACACCCTCTCCTTCATGTAGAGGAGAGCTGTAGACACGTGCTACATATCCCAGCATGGCTCAGACTAAAGATACTGCCCAAGAGTCCCACCATTTGGCTGAGAGGAGGATAGGTCCCCAAACACAGGGTGACATCAACCTAAATCTGCTTCCCAAAACAGTGAACAGAGACTACTCAGCAGCCCACACCCAGCCACCACCACACACACCCCCCCACATCCTACTTCCTTAACTAGAAGGCCCAACCTCTTCTTCGCTCAGATCTTCGTCAAATTTCTCTTTCTTCGCCATGTTCCCACCCTTGCCAGGCTGCAGATCTTCCTTTCCAACTCCTTGTCCTCGCTTAGCGTGTCCTCCCTCACAACCCCAAAGCATTCCTATCTCCCAAACTTCATGCATTCCTCTGCTAATAGGGATCACTGGAACACCTCCAAAGAAAACCTCTCAGCATGGCCAGTCTAAAAACCTCTTCTCATATGGGAAGATTAGATCCTTCTAAGGTTGAACAGCAGGTACATTGGGGTGAATTGCTACAGTGACATCCTGGCCAATCACCTCAACTTCCTTCTAAAACACCAGGTTTCAGATCATAACCCAGCAGCTGAAGGCTGTTACTGCAAGAGTGCAGAGCCACCAGGCTACCTCAGCCTAGGCTTTCCTTCCAATTCTGCTTTTGTGAAAAAAGCAGAAAAAGATACTAACACAACTGTGGCTCAGCAAAAACAAAGATTTCTTTAGGCAAAGATGCTTTTCCACCTCCATGGCTTCCTCCTGCTGCTAGCAATTGATGGGACAGGGCTGCTTTAGTAAAGTTTCCAAAATCCTGTAATGGAAAGCAGCTGTCCCTCTCCAGACTGCACCAGACATCTCCGTAATTATTTTGTCATCCTCTTTCGGTCAGTCCCATTACTCAACTTCCCAGTACCCATGCATTAATAATCCCAGAACTGTACTCAACATACTTTGTTCTTAAACTCTCAACACTAACCTGAGGATGTTTGTGTTGCTATTTGCCACTCAACAGACAGACTTTTCATTTCCTACTTATCAAAATATGAACTCAAGGACTATGTATTCTACTGAGTTGGGCTGCCTGAGACACACATTTCAATGTGAACAACTTAAATGACCCTAGGGCAAGCCTACTTGAAAGGGCCTCCCTTTCTTTTCCCAAGCAGCACAGAACTGGACAAACTGACAACATCCAACACCATCTGAAACATCTAGTTTTGCAGAGCCATTCAGATGGCAATGGAAGGTCTCAGTCTTTAAAGAATTATCTTCAGAAAGCAGCAAGGGTCACAGTGAATCTTGCCTCCGCTATAATACAGCACCACCTAATAATCTGGGGGAAGGGAAACTTCCTAGTATTTTGCATTAATAAATGCCATTATAACATAAGAGACTCGGTTATTTAGTTAACAAGGTTAAAGCATTTAATTCCATAACTCCATGTCCATCAACTAATACCTTTATTCTGAAAGTTCACTATAAATAACAATTAAGGCTCCGCTTCTCTAGTGAACTGCTGAAAAAGCAAGCAGCTAATTCAAATTCCGTTAGTATGTAACTACAGTTGCCTCTTTATTTAAAAAAAAATAAAATTAAATTTGGAATCATGGCTACATCTCCCTCTGTCTTTACATACACCAGCTTGAACAGCTCCTTTGGGGAAGATTCATGGAAGCGGTCATAGGTTTTACAATTTTCACCTTGTTTTCTAGTTCAGAGAGTAATCGAATCCAGTCACGACTGCCATATCTACCTGGCAACTATCTGCTGGCCTCTGTGAAACGAGCTGGAAGTTTGATTTCCGTTTTCAGCAGGCCTGTTCGTGTGATACACATGAACTGCTGCAACTGGCAAATTGGAGACAATTTCAGCAGAGACTCCTAGGCTTAAACTTCTTTCACCTCCAGAGAGGTGTCCTCGTTAACAGATCTGAGAAATGACAGGACCAGATTGGAGAGTTTGGGTTTCTGCTGTCATAGGACACTTTAAAGCAGGTTTTATCTTTTGAGTCTACCAAACCAGCACCCACACGAAATTACTAACAAAAATACCCGAGTAATTACGAAATAAAGTGTTGATGCAAAACAAGCTTTATCACTCCTTAAAACTGCTATCTCTACCACATTTTAATTGGAATATACCAGTATTTTATTTCTTTTTGACACCTCCACATTCCCTGTGACAGAAATGTTCACAGTCTTCATTCTAGTTACACATATTTAGCTCCCCATGACAGAAGCTGGTGCAAGATCGTCAGCCACTGACAGATCATTAGTGGCATTCAAGGCAAGTCCATGAATTCTGTCACACAGGGCATTTCAGAACCAAACTACAAGGTACCAGGTGAGTAGCAGTTGAATGTATGACGAGGCTAAGATTAAAAACTTTATTTTTTATACAAAACAATAATAAATCCAAGCAGATAATGAACTAGGTGTGTCTTCTCATTTTCCACCTTTTCTTCTTTTCTCAATATAGTCTATCCACAGTTCCATGTTAAGCCACTCCACATTCTGCAAAAACTATGACGTTTCCATCTTGTATCCATGTTTTTCTAATTCAGCTCTGTATAGAAGAGATAGATATACTGAAACACAGATACAATCCCGTTAAATGATTTTTTTTAAAAGTTGCATGTACCATATAATATACAATCATTTGAGAATATCAACGTCATACTGCTTTTTGATTCACACCAGTAACCTTGACCTTACTTACTCTGTAGTTCTTGAACTTCAGCTTTATATCTTAGATCACTAGAAGTGACTTCTCAGTGAAAAATTCAAATATTTGTTTTAATCACAGTTATTGCCCTCTGACTCAAAGCAGCACCCATGAGCCTGCAACAACTCCAAACACGCTAGAAAAACCAAAGTATTATCTTATACACTTATTCTCAAGATTTCCTTAAACCAAACAATTCTGAATCATTTAAATGCATGTGCTTCCAAGACAATTTTAAGCTTTTTCTTTGTTTTAAAAATAGTGCACTCTGGTAGTTTTATTTATGTTTTGGTGAAATACTCCTTGCAGTGAACAATTCTGAGGGAAAGGATTGCTTTTTTGCCCTTAGTTGTGGCCAGGACAGCAAGTCAGCAACTATAATTGTTATCGCTCCTGGCCTGTCCCCACTTTGCTCCTCACCTGTCTCCAAACACAGAGAGATGCACCCTGTTTCATCTCCTCATCTTAGCATATGTGTCTCTACATACAGAACTCCAAATCACCAAAAATATTTCAGGTTAGTTTACACAGTTAGTAGTGGAATTTTAAAAATGGAAGACTGCAGTATTTGCTTTCTAGAGATGAAATAAAACCATGCTGCAACCAAGCAACACTGCAAAACAGTATACAGTCACCAATACTACAGGCTACAATTAAGGCCAGTTAGGGAAGGTTTGTCTAGATCAATTATGTTTATCAAGAATTATTATACCTCTTGAAAGTCTGTTTTACTACCTATCAACCTGTTTTCCAATATTACAGCTTTATGCCTTTCAACCTCTTAAGAAAAAAACTATACCAAAGATCTTTTATGTAGAAGATACAAAAATAATTGCTTTTGCTGGAGTACAACAAGGGAGATCAACCCAGGAACTGTTTAAGCAGGCTGTATTACAGTTTGCTCCTCATGCAACATACTGAGGGATTAATTATAAAATCTGGCTTTGTTCTGATGCTTGAAACAATTTAAGTTATAATTATGCATCAGTAAAGGATTACTGAAACAAGTAACAAAGAGGATTAAGCAACTGGTTTAGAGGTACCCAAATTGCTATCACTTTTTTTAAAGCATATAATTAACAATTACTTTGCTGTTGTTGCTCATAAACAGCATGCTCATCACACAGAAGAGAACCTTAACATTATTACAGATCACTGATCTCTAGAAAATTTGCCCATTTGGACAAAGAACAGCAGTGCTATTTGAAAGTACAAACAAAAAACTTTGCACACCACATAGCACGGAAGAGATAATCTTGGATGCCTTGCCATTAATCCTTGCAGCACAATTCAGAACTTTCACATATATGCAGGAAAGTCATTAGAAAAGGGATCTAATGGTAAATTGAGAAAGTGTGAACTGTGTTGCAGCTTGCAGAGATCTTTGCACTGTTTGTCCCCCTGGTATCATAAGGCATATTTCAGGGATCACTAGAATTATTAAAAGATGAAATCCTGATCAGCACTTCAGAGTGCTGTAATCTCTAAGTCTGGTTCGGAAAGACTTTAAATAGAAAAGCATAAAAGTAGGGCTTTCGTTTATTTCCATTTCAGACCTCTATTTTTTTAAATTAAGCAGATTTCAAACTTTGAAATAATAACTAATCAGTGCCATTTTAAACATTTCACCCATCTTCTAGAACAGTAAGTTAAAATAAAATTACCTTAACTGATTGGAGAAATCATCTTCTACATTGTCATCATCCCAATTGTCTTCCCAGACATGTGCATCTTCATCTTCATCTAAACCAGTCCAATCTAAAGACAGAAAAGGAGGTCTAAATATTGTATGCTGCATAGCTTTGGTACCATGTGTTACTGACAGATTAGCTCAGCCTCTGGGTAAGGTAGGCTTCTGTTAAGTTTAACAGAGAAGTCTGGATCACACTCAAGTGTTATGAGACAGAAAGATCTAAAACATGCCTCACAATTTCTTGAATTACAATAAAAGTGAAACCTGGTTAAAAAAAAATCATTACACACTTCACATCTTGGTTTGCAAGATTACACATTCATAAAAGACATTTTGGACAATGGACATACAAATGGATAAACAAATGGACAAACTGTAACACTATTGTAAAAAGAAAGCAACATCAAGTACTTGACTCCTAAAAGCTCAGCAAAAGGTGTGAGATTCCAGTTTGTATTTATATACTTTTTTTCAGAATAAAAAAGTGAATACGTATCAGATGCTTTTGAGAAAACACATGCATAGGTCCTCCATGATGCAGAAGTAAAGGCAAATTGAAACAGGCATCTGCAATCAGCAGTTGATACCTGTAACCAGCTATTTCTGGGTTCCCAAGACAGCAGAAGCTGTTTCCTTTGAGAGGCAAGGCACTAAATGCCCATTTGCTAACCTTATTTCTATTTGCCCTATAAAAAAGTAATCTGGCACATCATTCTTGACAAATTACTCATTGCCCACTTAATGCATCATTATTTAAAAAAAATTATGATCAAACTAAATAGTTTAGAAAAATGATGAAAATTAAAAGCTCAGAATCACCATGAAAACACAAGTGGGCTTAATTCAATTTCTTTGAGTTTCTCAGTTTTCCCCTACTGAACGACACCAAGTTTTTCAAATGCTACCAAACCAAAAGCAGCCCCTAATTCTGTCACTTGTCTTTCTCAAAGTCTGGTAGTGTATTTAAAGAGTTCTTCCCCTTACAGTTCAGTGAGCCATCTGATGCCCTTCTACAGAACACTTTGAGGACTAAGGCCTGAAGTAACATTAAACACTGATGGAGGTATGGGGGAGGGGAAGCTAGAGAGGTAAAAGATTAAAAACTAATTCCCTGTGAACAGCTAACTTTCTAAGAAAAAAGCCTGGTCTTCGCACATTCACCTCCTTTTTTTAACACTGACAGGCAACAAAATTAATATTTGTCATTCACCAGGACACAAAAATCCATTTGTAACTGATTGAAGACACATGTATAAAAGGCATTACAATTAAACTTCCCTACTCATATAAATTATATAATGGGAAAAGATGAAGGACCATAAAAATCCTGCTATAAGAGCAAAAGAAAAAAAAACATGGGAAGAAAAGGTGAAGGGAAAATGCAGATAAAAAAAACCCACATTATTTGAATTTAGTTGTGTTGCTAATTGCTCAAAGAGAAGGACTTATAATTTAGAACTGCCTGCAATAAGCTTTGCCTATTTATATACAATTGATTTTTTTTGTTAAAATAAAAAAGCTTTACCAATTATTTATCTGGATTTCAAAGATACAAAACAAGAAAGCCCAAACCAGTTTAAAAATTACGAAGTCATACTTTGCTATCTGCAAACATACAAGTAACTCAGACAGAACCACAAACTTAAAAAAAAAATAAATCTGCCGGTAACTTGTATCCAGCACAACAAACAGCAGCTTCAATCATAAAAGATCAGTTGGGCAGACTGTGAAAACATGCTCCAAATCACACTGAGTGACAAAGAGTCAGAACGGCCCATGTGATCTTCCACACTGAAGGAGTGGAACAGTGTGAAAATAAAGCCTGAATTACATTCTCATCACTGTGGCTACAAGATTCTACAGCACCTGTATGTTGATACTATACTCCAAAATTGCACAATACAGTTATCACTCCCAGCTACATTATATGCCTGTGACTGAATAAAAGGAAAAAATAATGGAGCATTATTGGGGATTGAAAGTATTAAGAGCATTTGAAAGCCCACTACCCTTAAGTATTACTAATATATATCAAAATTATAATTTTGTCATGGCTGGACTCCTTAAGAATGTATTTTAATATGCTGATCACTGATTGTCCTATTTTTGCACTTGGGAAACAAAAACCAATTTTTAGAATTTAGGTGGCTTTTTTTAATCCCCTCCTGTATTATTTTATACATTACCTTTTATACTCTGAAATGCACTGTACAAAAAAATTCTTAAGTGATTGATTCCCATACACTTTAATCTACCATGCTAATGCTATACTTCGTAGTGTCCTATAAAAATTGTGTCTGTCTGCTTTTTATACATAAACTTGATTTGATAAATTGCTTTAAGAAAAATTTTAAGTTGGAATAAACCACAGGAGCCAGTATTTTCATCCCTTAACACAGCTTTGCATTATCTATTTTCCTTTGGTTAAAACCTAGGTAATAAAACACAAAGTTTTTTCTGCTGCATTGAAAGTGGTGTTTTAACTTGAAGGAACAACAGTGTAGGATGGGTTTGAGCACACAGTTATCACAGCACTCTCCTAAGCACTGCAGGTAACAGTCAAATTGGTCTGAACACTCTTTATAACACCTCAAAACTGTGACCTCACTTGAAGATTCAAATGGGCCTCTTTGAGGTTCTTATTTTCTGCAAGAGGGAACAGCAAGAAGCCTTGCTGGTGATCACTCCTATTAAAATCTCTGTTCCACCCAGAAAGCCTGCACAGTACTTTGTTTTAGCAGCACAGCTAAACACTTTTTTCCTGTTTAGGAAATACAAATGAAAAAGAAGAGATAGTCTTCTAAGTTTACTTCAGCTAGTATTTCACTTACGCTATTAACTTTTCCTGTCAACAAGTGGAGAAATACAATTTTTACCAGTACTGAAGGATTCAGGATATCTAAGGCCACGGAAAAACCATATGTAATGCAGATATTACAGAAAACGGCGCCTAACTTTTCATCCATCATGCTATATATAAAATTTCTCAATATCCACAGCTTGAGACAATTTCTAGAATTAAGGACATAGAAAACAAACATGCCCTAATAGAGATGTTTCCCAGATTATCTCTGTAAAGGGACAGTGAGTTGTTTTACTGAATTCAACTTCCTCATTCAGTATATTTGTACCTATGAAAAGCAAATCAACACATAAATATCTGTGCTTCAAAAGGTAAAGTGATTCAGAGTAACTACGGAGCACATCATTTCCTTTTCACATTCGTTTGCACCTCACACTCAGTTTTCACCCTCATCCCTGCTCTTCCCTGGGGATTCTCATCTTAAGTGCCGAGAGAAGGGAAGTTTCTCCCGCACTTGTTCGCAGCTCCCTCGCACAATGACACAGCACTTCCAGGGCGATGTGCCCAGCGCCGTGACACCGCACAGAGCCGGGCACGGGCACCACGACCGCGCTCGATCCCGGCCCTGGTGTGGCTGTAGCCCCTGACCGCGGCGAGGGCTGGGCAGGGACCCGCGGGGAAGCCGCTCCCGTGTGGCTGAAGCGGGGCGGCAGCCCAGGACAGCAGCCCAGGACAGCGTGGCGGTGCCCCGCGGGCCGGCACAGGGCACAGAGCATCCCGGGCACAGAGCCCCGGGCCCGCCGCATCCTGCCCGCCTCGGCCGGCCCAGGCCGCGGCCTGCGGGCGGCACCACAGCCGCCGCCTGCCGTCCCGCCACGTCCCGGCCCGCCCCGCCTCGCCCCGTCCGGCACCTTCGGCCGGGAACTCCTCAAACTCGTCGTCCTCCTCCAGGAGCCCCAGGTCCACCGGCTGCTTCTTCTCCGACATGCTGGGCCCGCCGCGCTCCCGCCGCCCCGAGCCTGATGGGATCCGGCGGCCGCGCCTGCGCCGCTGCGGGGCCCCGACCCGCGCCTGCGCCCTGGCGGCCCCGAGCCTGGCGGCGCCCGCTCCGCCCCGCCCCTCACGATCCCCGCGCGGTCCGGGCCGGGTTCGGACGCCCCGCTGTATTTACGATGCGGTGCGGAGAACAAATCCTTCCACTGCAACGTCAGACCAAACTCCCCAGGCTGCTGCCTAGCGCGCCCGTTCTCTTTATGTTCTGTCAGTGTTGATTTGTGTTCTGGCAAAACCCATTGCTTTAAAATAATGGTTTTAGAAATAAAAGCTGTAAATCCATTTCTTTAAATCCAATACCACGAGTTTTGGAAGCCTGGAATTTTATTAACTTATCTAGCCTTTTTAGCAGATGAATGCATGGATTCAGACCTCACTTCGCCAAACCATTTAACTGTCTGCTGGGAAGGTCCCGAAGGGCATAGGTACCTGCCGTGCTGTGTTTCTCTCATAAAATAAGCCCATCCCATGTTGCCTGAAGGAGCTGATCTGCAAACCATTCTCCAAGCCAGCCTACTAGACCTTGCAGGAAGAAGTTCCCGGTGGCCAAGGCGACATGCTTGCCTTCAGATTTCCACTGTGTGCAAGTTGGATTTGACCTGGTGTCAATGCTGAATGCCACAGCCACAAAACTGTTTGCTGGTTATTTGGAGATCAGTCTTTTTCTCTCTTCCAAAGTATATTCAGGTATTTTCATTCATGGTGGAGCAGATTTGACAAGTAAATAACTCAAGTCTGCAACACCAAATAGCCTACCAAGGACAAACTCTCCTGGCAGCTGGTGGAGGGGGGTGTCATACCATATCCCAGATGTATGCTTTGAACAACCAGACTGTATAGTAAACAAAGAGAAAGAATTTATTCTCCTGCAGATAGTTGGTAATTGTTAGAAAACACTGTTTTTAGTGCCAGTCTTGTGGCTGTGATTTCTTAGCAGAGGCACAGTATTAAATCATATTTTCTTAATTTTTCTTACTGGCCTTCTTAAGTAGCTTCCTATTCCGTCTGTAGGCTTTGTATATCCCACACTCCACTGCCCTCAGGAAGCATGTAAGGAACTTAGATTTCTCCACCAAGAAAAGATATCTTTGAATTCCATGAAGCATCACAGTATGTAAAAATGTAGTGATGCAGTTTATAATACTCAAGCCTTTTGATGGACCCAGCCCTGTGGAATAGTCTTAATTCTTTAGAGAAAACAGCATAAGGATTCAGCTGTCCAGAGTAGATTTTCCAGTGTGGAAAGATACTTGACAGTTTAGAGGAGAGTGTCTAAGCACCAAGTATGATCAGAGTTTGATAGTTTCTGGATGGACCATAGAGAATAAGAGTTGCCTTTCATCATCTACCCTATGCAATCACAGTGGGGGAACGCCATGGATACCGATAAAGAACACACTGACACTGACTTCCCCTGTGGCAGTCTCAAGACTCGTGGCAACCTTTACAGTCATCAAGCCTGTATCTCACACGGACAGAGAACGCACAGAGCAAAGATCAGTTTTGATCAAATTAGGGAAGGCACTTCCTACATTCCCAAAACAGATCTGCTTTCTTGGGGCTGCAGCCCCTGCACAGCACATCAGTTACACGCTGAATAGGTTGGTTTTCCAGGACTAACAAGCTGACACTGTTGGGTGCTTCAGCAGAAAGATTGACATGCCTGTTCCATGGAAATTAAGGGAAAAAAATTCCTATAGATTTCAGTGGTTTGGGATATGACTGTCTCTATTAAACCTTAACTTCAATATACCTTTAACTGGTAACATGTTTGAAATAATTGAACAAGACAATCCTGAGTAACTCATCAGTACCTCTATTAATCTTTCCAGAGCTACACAGCAGCTATTTACTCAATATGATTTGTTTTAATTTTTCTATTCAGCATGTTTTATGCATTAGTATCAGAAAAGCCTGTCTTTCTCTTGGCAAATGTTACTGCAAGTTGTCTAGCAGGAAGGTGGATTATGTAGATTTATTTATTCAGAGTGTAATTTGCATAAATGAAAAATGGAAATAGAGCATCTTTTTTTCTGTATTAGAACCTTTTTTTTTCCTTCAAGGTGAAACAAAAAATGTGTGTAGTACACTGGTTCAGATTTCCAGATTTTTTTGTGGGGAACTATTAGTCATTTTGATGCCTGAGGCCATTTTCTTCGACTTGGATGTTTTAATGTCTGAAAGCATATTCTGAGGATAAGATTAAGAAGAGGAAATAGAACAGATTGGAAATTAATTTGCTTATAAGCAATTAAAGGTCTCCTGTTGAAAAAAATCTTAGAGCCATGGTAAGGATTTTAGATACATTGGGTAAACTGTTGGTTTGAAGGTCTGCATGGTTCCAGGTTACCATACAATACCTATTCAGAGAAACCCTATGCTGCAAAGAAAATTGTCACTGTATGTGTTTGATCCAGCTGGCGTCATCAATACCATGTGAAGTCCGTGTGCACAGACGTACATCTATTGACCCATCAGCTCAGACACATCTGTCTCAGACCAGTGGTGCCTACAAAGCTTATCTGGATGGGAGAGGGACTGTCTTATGGTCCAGGCTATTAGACATGCAGGAATGCACCTAATTCCTGGAAAAAAAAAAAACAAAACAAAAACACAAAAAAAACCAGGAAAGGTTATTACTGTTGTTACCTTTCAGATTGTGTGAATTACTGTGCAGTGCAGAATATCTGCCCTGTGTTATTGGGCAGGCCAAGCACTGATTAATGCATCCTGGGGATCCTTTCAGAGATAGTGTTCTGTGTCTCAGGATAGTGCTGCATTTCATGCTCTAGTTTTTTGGATTAAATTGAAATAAGAAAGCATATCCTACATTCAGTGCATCTGGAGGTTAGGAACAGATTGCCCTGCTTCTTTCAATGGCTCTGTGCCGCTCTGGACCCATGGCATTATTCCTGAGGTCAGTGCCTTTGGTTTGCCACTATTTATTTATTCATGTCTGCAGAGGTCCTCTTGTTCTCTCCAGCTGCTCCATCATTCACCAGCCCCTCCTGGTAGCCCACCCTGCTCCCACAGCCCATCCCTTCTCACAGTTGACCCTCATGGAGGTCAGGATGCGATTAGGTGGCTGGAGATCATAAGGAATATTAATCACAAGGAACACTTAGATGTTGCTTTACAGACTTCCCTATGTGAAATACACTGTGGCAAGCTATCGGGTTACTGGTGGCTGAAATAGAAACAGTTCTCTCTTTACCCTTGACAGTCAAGAGAAAGTTTGATTTATTTTCTCATTTTCACTTGATCTAAAGGCAGCTGGGCAGTATTGCTACAAAGCTCTAGCTATGTGTCACTGTAATAGGGGCAATGTGTTTGTTCACTTCTGCTCTCTTCCTCTGTCTAATTGTTCTATTGTCTTTCTGTTTTCTCTCCACATTTGGGCTGACAAAATGACTCCTTGGGTTTAGCCCTCTAACCAAAACCTAAAGGGCTCCTAATCAAGAACTAACACCACCAGCAGGCTATTTCCTGCCTTTGTTTACCATTCCTGGTATCATCTTTCTTCTCCTCTCAGTCCATCATTGCAAATTTTCAGCATTATTTTCCTTTGACTCTTCCTCTGGATAGGATGCAGGAAGTTTCCTAGATATTGTTTCTCTTTCATTTTCTGACCACTTGATCTCTGGCCTCCCAGTTCTACATCCTGGAAGAGTACCAAATGCATTCAGAACCAGATTTTACAAGGCCAAGTAATCCTGGGATAACTGAATATTGTGTGTAGCTGTATCAGCAGAATGTTTATTGCTGAACCTCAATGCAAATTGTATAGATGTTTTGAACATGTAAGATAATCACAATGTAATTCATCATTAGGTACCGTTCACCATGACTTGCATTTCCATGCAAGTATCAGGACTGTCAGGGTACAATTCAGTTGCCTAAACAAAGATTTCTAAGGTCAGTCGAGATGCCCTAAAACACAGGGCCACCTGATGTAATTTGGGAGACTCTGGCCCTTCCCAACTGCAGCTGAACATGGGACAAAATACTCCAGAGTTTCTAAAATGGTATCAGTTGCCTATGTTTAGGCGACTGAATTGCACTCCTATCATATATTGGAATAACTGTGTTTAGTGTTTAAGTGTCTTTTTTATGTTACTGCACAACTGCCTTCATTTATTTCTGCCATGTCTACCCTGAGAATACTAAACTGTGGTAACCTCAACATGAGATATTCACTTGATAGGTTAGTGTGACTCTTTAGGAATTAGGTGCACAGACTAGGCCTTTTTTTCCATCTTGAACGTGCTTCTACCTTTACATATGTAGATAGTGGCTAAGGTGGGGTCAGGATGAAGCTCAACCCAAATAAAATCAAATGTTGTAGCCTGGGAAGAATAATTAAGCATTATTTCCGATGTTCTGATAGGTAAGCAGGGCTATTCATTAGCAATCCTGGCAAAGTGCAGGACTTATTGGTACCTAGACTATTTCAATAGCAGGAGTCAGGCCACTGAACTTGAGGCCACCCTCACCATAGGGAGCTTACTCAGGCAATCCCTCTGTCCAGTCAGTTCAGAAAAGAGATAAATTAGGCTCTTCAAGGTGAAGATTCAGAGCACCTGCCAAAAGTATCAGCCCTGAAATGTAATTTGAAGGGACCTGTCTCATCTCTGACTATGCTAGGAGGACTTGCCCCATAATTATGTATGAAAAGTCAGGGGATGGAAATAATCTCTTACAAGTCCATGTAACAGCAGTCACCCTTGTTGGCCACATTTCTCCGGCAAAGTTCCTCCAGGGGCAGTTTTAGCCTTAAAGGTATCTGTTTAGCTTTCTTAACAGCTCAGCAATGCCCTCAGGAGCTTCCCCAGTGTGTCTGGTGGGAGCTGGCAGTAGCAGGTGTCACTCAGAGCTTGCTGCTGGTGTTGGCTTTTCAGTGCTGGCAGGCAGAGCGTTCTTGCTGCCCTTCCACCCCCTTGGGGCCTGCTTGTCACCAGTCCTGGCTGTTGTTCAGCTGTTCTGCAGTGTCACAGGCAACACAGCCTCAGCTCAGGGAATTTCATTTAATTTAATTTATTACCAATTAACACAACCTTTTAATTATTGATTTGTGAATTGGGGGGGGGGGGAGAAAACATGTACTATTGAACAAACACTCAGGGAAACACCTTTTCTTACCTTTCTTCAGGATCTACTTTAGTCAAACACTTCTCCCCCCTCCTTTCTCACCACAGCTCCCTTTGTTTTCACTGCAATTCACTTCTTGCCCTCCACTGTTCCTTGCTTCTTACTGCTCCTGTGCCCCAGCGTGGCTGACCCATGGCCTGTGAAGAAGTGTTGGCAGTTGGTTTGCTTCCTAAGCTTGTGTACACATCTTCGTTGCAAACGTGTCAGGAGAACAAGATGGGTGAATTTTATCACAAAGACTTATCCAGTAAATGAAAGTCAGTTGTCTAAGGCCTGTTTTAATGCTGAAGCCATGGATGTAGCTCCCAGGAGGTACAACACAGGTGCCAGCGGTGCAGGCCCAGCGCGATGCACGAGCAGAACCACCACACTGGCCACCCCAGCTCCTGCCCTGCCAGCTGCTGCATGGTCAGAAGGGCAGCAAGGCCACCCTGGCTGAAAAAGTAGAGAGTGGCGCCTGTGGCATGACCCAAAGCATTATTTTTTATATGCAGGAACACGTAGAGCCCCAAAGCTTCTCCTCATCCATCCTGCAAAGCAGAGGATACCTTCTTCCTCAGAGCTCCTGTTAACCTGTCACGTCTTCTTCAGCAAGCATAGAGGTTTTGATAAATCATCTAGTGGTTTACCACAGAAAAGAATGAAGATATGCTGTGCCACTGGCAGAGGTGGCAATTAATTTCTTTCTAAACAAGGATACTCTTGAGAGCTTAATCGGTCTTTTTTTTATCTTAGATTACCAAGTGAAGTTGATACAGTATGACAAATCAGAGCCACAAGGAACAATTCAGGCAAATCCTGGTCTTAATTCATCTCATCCAATCCATGAGTACAGGGAAGACTCTGGGCTGTTGTATGTACAACAATGAAAAACTGATAGTCCTTTTTGTTTCTGTTAGATAGTAGTTTATTCTGAATGGTATTTTAAAGAAAACCCTAGAAAACAAACTATTAACTGTTCCTGCCTTGCTTTCCAAAGCACATAAATCTTTTGTAGCTCTATTTCTTAGCCCCATAGCAAATGCAGTGACAGCTGGAATTCTTATAAAAACAGCATCAGAGTAAACACTGATCATATGTCAAACCAATCTACAAACCCAATGGTTTTACAGAGTATATATATATAATCCTTTTGTCTATATTGTATACATATACAGAAGTTAATATATTTATTTGTACAGTACTTATTGTACAGGTAAACTATACAATTAAGCAGGCTTATATGATAGTATAGTGGTGCTGTAATTATTATTTTAATGTACAAAGTAAATTAAAAGTGGGTAAGGTCACCTACAGCAGTATATTACAGCAAAAAAGTTAGATTTGAGTACATTGTTACTGAGGTTGGCTGAGAAAGTAAAAGATCTAAACTGATTGTCATGTGAAGGAGTGCATTAGGAAATAGCTCCCTCAGTTTTACTGTTTCTGGCTTGTATCTTTTGTAATGCACAATAGAAGAGTCTTTTCTCTGATTTGCTTTTAAGCCTTTAGCACAATCAAAAGCTGGAGGTATTGTAAAGAAAATCTGCAAATAGCATGGAAATGTCTTGTGGTGACATTCTTGTTCAGCCTCTGGGCCTGATTTTTGAAAGATTCCAAACACCCAGAGATGCCAATGCTAAGCACTTCTGCAGGTCAGATCTTTGAGATCTGGAAGGTTGTTTTATAATCTTATTTTCATGTTCTTGCAAATCTAGATAGTAATTTTTGCCCTGTGCAGTAGCACAGATTTTATTAAAACCATTCAGAACAGATATCTACATTTTAAGTCAACAGTTTTGTGCTTACTGGTAAATATATAACTTTGGTCACCAGAGAACATTTTCCCATCTTTCAGGAAACTGTTAATATACTTAAAGTTAAGACAACAATAATTATTTTTTTAAAAATCTCTGAAATGCTGGGAGTTTTAGATCCTCTCTATTACCTCATTCTGCCTGACTATGGCACCATCTTCACAAAAGTTCCTGCACATTAATGGCAAATGATTTATAGGCCATATAAAAAGTCAGTGTCTCAAAAAAATAAATTTTTGTTTTTGTGTTTCATTGCCTTGTCATCTGTAGGGAAAAGTCCATTTTTGCCATTGTGTTTTCACTCAGAAGTGGTTTGAGGTGGCTACAGTCTGAAGTATAACCAAAACAAAACAATAAGGTTTGAAATTGTATGTTCAGTGTTTATGAAAGCTGTATGTAAGCCACAAGGAAAAATAAATTTGAACAATCACACGCAGATCTGAGAGAGGCAACTGAAGCAATGGCTCCTCAATTCCCAAAAACGTGACTAAATATAGAATTTGATTTCCCAACCAGTTATCACACACATGGTTCACTGGCACAGTGTAACTGAATACATCCAAATGCCCAGCTCTTCAGCTGTAAGAGTTTAAACCCAAAGCTAAAAAGAGAATTGAAAAAATAGATATGCTTTTTAATACTGAAAGAAAAAGAAAGAGGTTGACAGATCTCCCCTATGGTGTCAAATATTCAGAATTCCTAAGTAAGTTATACAAGAATATTTAGAAAGATCGTATCTCTTCATACTGTTAATGACCCTAAGGGTTTCCGAATATTCACCAAGGACTCCTGACAGCTGTCTTTTGGGTATAATGGAAAACCATCTCCTCTTAAAAGCCCAAAGCAACTAGCAATTGGTCTTTAGTTCTGCGTGCAGCCAAACCTTGTGTATTGGAGCCCAGATTCTTTGAGGTATTACAGTGTGGGTTTCAATCGTCTCATGTTCATAGAACAAACTCCACATTCCTCAAAATTTGGGCCACAGTCCTGACAATCCTTTAGCAGTACTGGTTTTACACCTCTTCTTAAGGCGATTCCATCTTCTCTGCATTTTCAATGACTTTCAGAAATGCCCCTATAATATAGTCATTTCTCTCATATAAAATGCTGATTCAATTGACAGAGTCATATGGCCTACCTTAATTACTTTAAACAGAACAAAAATCCAATCTATTTGAGGCATACATAAAAGCAAGCAAAAACTATGAATACAGATTTGCTAAAACAATCTGGTTGGTCATCTTAATAATAAAATTTAATCATATTTTTAATATGTACATATTATTTGTATATTATATTTATTCATTTATTCATATGGTAATTCTGTGTGTTTTATATATATATTATATACATGATGCAGATGGTCCTTTGCAAATTTGCATGAACTTATTGAACAAGCACATCTTGAAACACTTATTGAATAGAAAATTTGAATTTTTTTTTTAATTTTAAATAATGAGCTTCAAATGAGAAAATTTAATTTTCTTTTATGGGTAGCACTAATTTATATTAAAGCTTCACTGAATGGGACAATTTTTCAGTGGAGTTTACTTAATGTTAATCTATTCATTTGGGGGTAAATGAAGAATTTAATGGTGAAATGATGTAACTAGAATATAGTCTCAAGTGGTGTATTAGGTTTATCAATCAGTGAAAATTGTGCACTTGAGTGTAAGAGCACGTGTTTATCCATATGATTCTTGCTACCTCAGTTAATTGAAACCCTTTTTCCACCCTATTATCAATACTTGAAAAATAGCTCCAACCACATCTATTAACCAGTGTCTTAATAGACCCTTTATCAGCTCCATATAAATTGCATGTATTTCAGTAAAAAGCAATTTCACTAATATAAGGGTTAGTTCTGTGGTTCACTGTAGATGTTCATTCTAGAGGTGTTAGGGCACAACTGGATGGGTAGATAGAGATGGATATAGCTGTGAGCTCAGTCTTCAATCCACTGAAACACTGTACAAGATTGGAGGTTCAATCTGATTAACACTCTTAGTCTTCATTCATTTTAACAAAAGCAAGGTATGCTCATGATGAAAATTCGTTAGACATGACCACTTCCATGGGGAAATCTAAATCAGACTAGTAATATGTGTTTTGAAATTTCCTATTAAAAAAACACCAAAAATTTTAGACTTAGAACAGCAGAATATACCAAGACTAACAACCCTAAACATCTCTGAAATGAAAAGTTCTTCCTTTCAAAGCAACTTTTCCAATTTTCACACATTTCCTTTCTCCCACAGATACTTGAATTGAATGAAAAATAAATATAAATTTTCTGCGCAGCTCAGTTCAGTGTCTCCTGAGGTCATGGACAATTCAGCTGTGCTTTACTGTGCCTTAAATAAAACCTAAGTACTTCCATTTCGCAAGCCCAACATATAAAGCACACTTCTGAGCATGCTCCAACCTAATTTTGCTGATGGAGGCTTCTACCACTTTCCAGTCCTTCTGCTCTCCACGCCTGTCTTGCCCTTCACATGCCCTTTTTGGTTCTCCTCTGTTGATTTTCATGCTCTGCCTTTCTTGGCCAATTGTCAACCTCATGAATCAACAGTAGAAGGAAAATAAAAACATCTACAAAAGAGGAGAAAAAATGGGATATGAGATGCTCAGCAGTGTCTAACCTAGTGCTACCTAAAACTCTCTAAAGGCTTCTCTAATCCTTAAAGGCATCTTAGAGCTTCAAATCCATAGGTTTTCACCTCTGCTGAGAGACTACCAATATACAACAGATACTGCTTTCCTTTTTGTGACCAAGTTGTTTAATCAGTTCTGTCAGATGTGAGGATACAGAGGAAAGGCAATTATTCTGGATAATGCTTAGTTTTGGAGACATTCTTTCTTATGGTTAATTTGACTCCCAGTTTCTCAGAGAAGCTTGTTACCATCACACAGAACAGAGCTTTACAATGTACAAGGGGTCCACTGGATGAATACCTTTTTGTTTACTGATAGTTCTTTGTGTAGATCTGTCCCTGTGTTCTCCATCCATGATCAGTGGGCAAATCAGTGGAGCTTTGAGAATTAACATAATATGGATCTATCCTCAGTTGTATGCAGAAGTAACATACTGGAAGCATTTGCATTACAAGTGAGTAAATAGCTTTCCTTTTAGTCTTAAAGCACAATTTCATGGGACCATATATCATGTAGAAAGGCAGAGCTGTACTACATTTATCAAGGCATGCATAGTTTAGTGCTCCTGGCACAGCAATTCTTCGGCAGGAAAAAGAGCCCCCATCACAGCCATCAGAGCAGAGCTATAGGTCTGACCCAGGCCAGCTTAGAGCTCAGTACCATGCTAACAAACCTGGTTTGTATACAGGAAATTAAGGCTTGAAGTTACAAAAAAAGGTACAACAAAGATCAGTGCTTTACCTATTTGAAAACATATTGTTTTAATTGTCAAGACTTTAAAAAATTATACTACTGTGGGCAGACAGGGCAAAACCATACCTGAAAACTATCAGAAATCCTGTTGTGCAGTGACAAACTTCCTTTTACAGTGGGGTATTTCTTCAATGAAAGAAGATCATTGCTATAAAGAGCAGGTATTTATCAATTTTCAAAGGTCTTGGCCCATGAAAGCTAGTGTTAGATTTGGAATTTCTCTTTTGTTGCCAAGGTGACAAACACTTATAAATATACCACATCTTCTAATGTGCTTTTAACTTAGTATTTTTATGGCTTTTAAATCAGATACCATTAGCAAATATATTAGGTAATTTAGCTGAAAGACCATTTTCTACTAACACTTTTTGTTACATTTCCCCAGGTACTTCAGTAAATGTCTGTTGTGACATTGCAGTCCTGCCAGGCTTCTAGCATATAAGGATATATACGGTACATCTGGTAAGAATTAACATATTACCTTAGGGCTTTCTATTTTTTTGTATTGATAATTACGAATTGTATAAAAGAAGACAAATACTAGGGATTGGATCCTACAGTCCATTGACTTCAGAGGGTACTCTGTGAAGGTAATGACTCTGGCATTGGCCAGAGGCTGTACTGTGCAGTTGTTATTTTTGGCTCCCGTTTACCCTTGCAATAGCCCAGAAACGAGGCTTAAAGGGAGCCTCTCTCACAGGGGAGACCATAATGGCTCCATAGCTGGACACTTACCTCTAAAAAGGAGAAGCAAGCAAATCAACAAAACATGCCTGGGTGTTTTCTTCTTTTTCATGGACTTGAAGGCCAGAGGAGACCTTTGCCATCACCTGGTGTGATACCCTGCAGGACACCAAGCCAGGAGCTTTCCTGCAGAAAACTGGCTGGCTGCCACACCAACAGCATCTTGGATAAAGCGTGGTTTGAAGGAGGCTAGCTTGGAAACTGCTGCTGGTAGATGAGGTAGCAATGTATGCAGGAGGCAGCTGCACCCTCAGGAGGATCTTGGGGGCCACAGAAAAATGACCTCCCAATGGGCAGGTGCTGTAGGCACCAGTGATGGAACCATGAGAGAGTGGGGCACCAGGGCTGGGGCTGCTCCACAAGCAGAGACAGCTATGGCCTCTCTGACTGTGGAAGTTGTGTTTTCCCTGCTATACCAAAACCACCTCTGAAGGCAGTAGCTGGGCTGTGCTCTGCTCTCAGGGCCTCCATCTCATGAAAGGAGTCCCATCCTGCACCAAAGGACTTCCTGGTTGGGAATGCAACCTGTGAGCAAACAGGGCTGAAGAGGTGGGGTGCTGACAGAAAGGAAAAGTCATTTCAAAACACAATTTTCTAAAAATTTTGACAAAGCTTGCCATCACTGAGGATTAAGCCAGTTCATAAAACAGTGAATAAGCTTCCTACAATAGCAGTGTGTTAGGTTGGGTGGAAAAGTCCAATGGAGAAGCATCCAGGAAACATCTTTCATGCCTGCATATTAAATTTAATCAGCCACCCCCATCTTTTAAGACTCAGCATTCATCTTCTGAAAAAAAGATGTTGGTCTGGAAGAAAAAGAGGGAAAAAAAATCCCAGTCTGCTATAACAGTTTGCTTAGCAAAGTGGGTGAGTCTTCAGGAGGAATGAATTGTGTGCGAATTACAAAGAGCCACTCCGCACCGTAGACACTGGGCCTGTATATGTCACCCTCACCCCCAGCCCAGCACTGTCCCATTGGCCTCTTCATTCAGCACAGCTATCTGTCATGAAGAATTTAAGTTTCATATTTTTGTCTGTCAGTTGCGAAAAGGCCTGTCAGCTGAAGCTTACGCTACCATTTGCTAAAAGGCCTATAACCCAAGCTGACAATACACTCTTATATTTGTGCTTCCAGGCTCCAGATAATCCCCTCACTTTCCTCCTCAGCAGTCCAGTTATGATGAGGCTTAAATTGCATATTTTGGGGGGTTTTAAATCCCGATTTTGCTGATAAATGCTATCAGCGGGAATGAAATGAAATACAGCACAGTTTAGCTCTTATTACCAGCATTTTGTGAGGGTATAGAGACAGTATTCATATTAAACAGGTTAGTGTATATAATATCTATAGTCACAGGAACTAAATGTAGGAATGCTAATAATCAGCTTTTATCTACTTTGTCTGTTTGCCATCCCTGAATAAAACCCCCACCTGTCCTTCAAACAGGATATTTCCCAGTTTGTTTCTTTAATTTGATTTGCAAAGGGAAATGAGATAACCAGCTCATTACAAATCCCCAGACAATTGTTTTATGCTCTGAGATACCACCAAATTACTTGTATAATGCCATAGAAGGAAGAAAGTGTCTAAATCCCCAAAGCACACTTTCAAACCCTAGCACTTTTCCTGTAAGACTGTTGACAAAATTACCAAAATAAAAGAGCTGTAGCAAAAAAATGGTCACCAACCCATCTCAATCTGATATGTGTTTATGAGGGTAAGGAAGGATACAAGGAGTTGATCCTCACACCTGTAACTTTAGGACTGCACAGGTTTGATTCTCACACCTAAAGAAAAACACAGCAATCTCACCTGAGGATTGTCAGGCAACACAGCACAGTAATCCAGGTCATGCATTTGTTGTTTTATCTCTAAGAAATTGATTTGCCAACTGTAATGCAACCACAAAGAAATCATATCTTTAATTCATTGAAGGTTTTTAAATTGCCTTATTGATTATGACTAAATTACATTTTCTGAAGAAATATGAGATTAGGTCTTTATGAAACAGTTTTACCTTTTCCTTCTTAGGTGAAACATAATTTTTCCCTGCAGTTATAAAATATTCTAACATAGTATAGTAGTGCAATAGGAATTTCTGTTTCATTGCTTTATATTGTCATTTGGAAACTAACTTCAGAACAATGTTTTCCAACCTGTGCTCTGAGACAGTTTAGAAGGATAAGAGGGAGGAACTACGGTAGGGAAATCTGCAAGAAGCCCTATGAAAAGCAGCCTTATTGTTAGCAGGTTTCAGCCTGATCCACTTTTCCCACGAAAAGGGTTTTCAGGTTTTCACATTAAAAAACAAGTGAGAGTTACTGACTTGGAATATCTTTTCCATGAGAAGTAAGGTGGGAAGTTGCTTATCCTCAACTGGCTTCCGTTCAGAAAATGAGAGCAGCTACAAGGCAGTGTATAAAACAACTTCTCTATGGAAACGTTCCTGCACATGTTCTCATGGTATTCCTGTGATTAAAACAACTTTTGTGTGCAGATTTGAGCGTGTAAACATCCTTTGGGTCAGAAACTAATGTCATAATGCTACTGAAAACGCTTGTAATACAGGACTTCCATGAATGTCCTAGGTGTTGGGGTCCAGCTGTCTTCTACAATAGCCAGGTGTGGCAAAGAATTCTTCTTCCAGTAGAGAGGAATTTTCCCACCTCTAAAATATTTTTTGCCCCTTCTATATCCTTTGGCTGCGTCCCACCAGTAGGTAGAGAGCAACCAAGAGAAATGAAGCTGAAAGAGAGTGCTATCTCACAGTATGCATTTTTACTTTGTTAATTTACTATATTAAGATTTGATTAGGATCATATAAATAAATAATAATAGCTGACATAAAAATATGTTGGTAGTATTATTAACATCAGCAATAATTATTAGACATCCAAAAAAACTATTTTTTCCACAATGATAGTGAAATATTGCCAAAACAACAGCAACGGGGCATTGTCTGTTCAATCCCTGGTTTAAAGCACCAAGTACATCCTTGGCCTGGAATATTACCACACAATGACTTTCAGAAAAGACATATGGGAATTAATATAAATAGGAATCACTCTGAAAAGCAGGAAAAAAGGAAGCAGCAAAAGCTGGTTAGTGTATAAATGAACTCTTGGTGCATGGAGTGTTGGAGGTCTCTGAGAAACTAATCTGTAATTTAAAGGATAGTGATTTGTGTTAGCTATTTTTTTTGTCCAAAAGATTGAAATATCTGAGGAACAGAGGTTTTGTCTTCCTGTATGTTACCACATGGAGTATTTTGGATCTCACTATATTCTTACTGCTGTTACAAACAAGAATTCCCTTAGCATTGCATGTGTGTTGAGTATCTCAACATTTTTTAAAATGGAAAAGGCAAATATATTTTGTTTCAGGAAATTACTCCAGGAGCTGTAGCAAGTGATTTGATTCCCTAAGCAATACAGACTTTTAATGTATGAGTTGCACTGTCTTGGGGTAAAAATTCAGAAAATAGTTTCACCTCACTGAAAAGCAGATTTGGCTTCTGAATTAACAGGAATTTCCCACCTATGCTAAGTGCCCTCTGTTTTCCTGCCTCCTGGTTCTTTTGTCTCTCAGGTTACTCATTAGGAGCAGGCTCACTGCCTCATTTAAAGAACAGCAAATGGAAGAGGCAGTTTCTTTGGTTAAATCCAGGTTAGTGTTCTCCACAGGCACGTATAAATCAATATGAGGGTGTCCAGTATATTTGTTGATGAAGAAAGGAGAGGAAATTGCTCTGATAGAACATGTTCTCTTTGCAAGTTAGAAATACTGGCTTTTCTTACTACTTTAGATTGGGCAGTTCCCTTCTCCAACTGATTGCTTTTAGAACTCTTACTCCTAGAGCTGAGCAGCTACTTTTAAGTGCTTTGATTTTTCTGAGCAACTAAGGCCCTACCCTCTGTAAAGACCCCCAGCACCTAACTCAAGGTAATAAACTCATACAGGCAGCTGGATACTTAATCACCAGGCACAGTAAATACTTGCCTCACAAATCTCTATTAGATCCCAGCCAAACCTTTCTTCCCTTTTCTATTATTCCAATTGCAATTGTTTCTTTTTTCTGCCCTCCAATATTTTTGAAAAGATTTGTTTGATTATTTGCCACATTTTTCTACTTAAAATTTGCAGCTGTGTTTGACTTGACACGCAGGCAGACGCCAGGAAAAATTACTTTGGTCAGGTGCAGGTAGTGACAGGAGATCTCATCTCCAGTCATCACTGTAATCCACTGGTACTGGCAAAGCAGCCACTGAGATGAAAGACCCTGCACCCATCTCCTTGAAGACAGTGGCCATGTTCCAGTCCTCTTGGTGGGAACCACTGGGTGCAGCTCTCCAGGACTTCTTGGGAGAAGCTGGTTGGACTCTGAGTCCTTGCTTAGTTGCTCCTGGGACAAAAACAACTACATCTTGTCCTGCCCTAATGCAGACACAGCAGCTTCCACTGGACTTGGTGGTGAAGTCCTAACTTCTTTCCTATCTTATTCTTCTTCAAACAAGATTCATGTTTGGTTCTTTGAGTATTTTATTGATATGTCTGTAAGATTACCCAGAAATTTCGGGCTCCTTTATTTTTATTTTCTTGTTTGCTTCACTAGGGAATAAGAGAGCCACAGAACAGACATTTAAATTAGGATTATAGTGTTCAGTCTTTCTACAGTGTGATAAAGTTATCATGGCCGGCTCTGGGCAGTCATCACCCTTCTGACCCTTAGGGTTCATGTTGGTTTTGATCTGCATTGCAGTAATGAACATTCTTTGTTTCCTTTACAAGCAGGATGGCACGTGCCTCCAGAGACAGAAAGACCCCTAAGGAGTGACACAGTAGGACCTGTGTGGGAAACAGTGGCAAGAACATTTGCCATCTGCATTTTATCCCACTGCTTGCCCTTGTGCAGCTGCCAGCAGCTGTGTAGCTCTGTTCAGGCCTAGCTGCAGGAAAATAGTTAAAAAAAACCAGTAGTGTTTCCTTTTTGAGGTACATTGTGGAACTACTTGTCCCGTCCTGTGAAACAAATAAATGGACTAAGGACAAATAACTCCTATCCCCAGCTTTTCATTGTCAGTTGATCCTGGATATTAAATGGGATGGAAGGTTAAACTGGGCATTTTTTTTCAGTCATGTGCAGCTGACAGAGCATAACACAGATGAAGGTACGTGAGTGCTGTGGAGCCAGAAAATTTCCATGTTACCAGACTGTACATCCACAAGTCATCTACTTCAAATTGTTCACTTCACAAGATGTACCAAGGTGGGGAAATTCAGAGACTCCAGCCAAAAAAAAATGAAGAAATGGGCTCATTTCTCCCCCAGACAGAATGTTTATTAGGTTTCTCTCACTTTATTCTTTGAATCAGTATTTCTTCACAGTTTTTATACACATCTTTGTAAAAGTCACAGCTTCCCACGATTCTACTAATTTCAGTTTGAGAGAATTGAAAGAGTGAGGGCACAATTAATTACACTGTATGAAATAGTTAGATTTAATAGGAAGCTGTAAAGCTTTATTTTTCTAAGTGTTTCTCAACTCTAGCACTAACTGAAAGTGTAAAGAAAAGGATGCTGGATTTTTTAAATGTCAAAGTAATTTTGGCTTATTCTGGCCTTTCCATTTGCCACATTAAAGTAGCCTTGTTATTCTGTAAACTTTATAGACTCAATGGGAATACAAGACAGCATTTGCCAGGACTAGCTTTAAGGGTAGGCAAGGTAGGTAGCTGTCTACCCTAACAAGTAGATAAATGCAATAAAAAAAAAAAAAAGAAAAAGAAAAAAAAGAAAATGTTGCAAATATAAAACATTATTATTTGCCAGCAGTGTTTCCTGATCAAATTGTCCAGAGAGAGCAGTAGTATAATTCTTCAGGTATTTTATCAGAGAGTGAAGAAACCCACGGAGGAGGACATGAAAAATCTTTCTCTCACATTAAAGGGATGAAGTCTGGCACCATCTCCTGCTGCTGTGTTATTTGAGGTGGCCTTTAGCAGCCGATGGGTGAGGAGGCTGGTGGGAGAATATCTGCTAACCACACAGAGGGCAACACACCTAAACACGCCCGCTGCTATTGAAAAACCTTGCCTCTACAAGCAAATACTTTTGGAATAACTTTAGAGGGTTTTTGTTCAAAATAAACTGCCTTGCAGCCATATGTAAAAGTAAAGGGGTTTTTTTGTTCTTGCTTTTAGTTTTAAACAGCCTGGTGTTTTATCCCACATCAACTGCAAATTGTGCTAAAGCAACTGTTCTGGGGTTTTTAACTGATTTCTTTTATCTTTGCAGTTACTACACTGGAGAGAAGCATTGTCATTTTAGGTTTCCAGCACCTGAAAACTTCAATCCTGCAAGCTGGAGTCTTTTAAATGGAAAGTAAGACAAAAATGACAGTGGTACACAATGAAAGAATAACTTCTGGGACCAGATATTCAAGTCTCTTAGTTCAGGATCAAGCAAGCCAATTAAGGTAAAACCCAGAGGGACAAATATACTGCACAGATCAGCTTGGAAAGCATCCTTTTATAGAAACAAAAGGGGAAGTAAAACAGTACTTTAAAAGTGCATTAAGTATACTTTATTCCTCAAATCTGAGTTAATTCAAGCAATAAACTCACAGATTTCACACAAGTTAAAGCTTCCTACAAATCTCACAACTGAGTTCCATACTGAACCTCAGGGGAAGCTTTTATAATGAAAGCTCCCTTCCCCCACCTCCAAGCTGACCTGGAAATGCTTAGAGAATTGTGCTTAGCAGAACTCCTGTCCTAAGACTTTTTATTATTATTGTTATTACCTGTGTTTTTCTCTGAACCACATATGTAAAAGAGAGGGGATTTCCCCTTGCACCAATTAAAACCCAAATCTCACCTCTCCTTTCTTCCCCCTCAACAAGAAGTTAACCCCTGTTGACCTCTTTCCCCCAAGGCATCTATAAAGCCTCACAGGTGAGCTTGCTGGAGTAAATAGAATGAATCAGCACTGATCTTCCAACAGATAAACACCAATCTTTTATTCTAGCCACCTGGCTCTGGACTTATCAGACAAGAAAATGGCTATGGTTTGAGTTAGGTGGATTTTCTCCTCTTATGCAATAGTCTTCCTTTTGTATTTTCTTTCCTTTAGCAAGCACTCTTGTGAGCAAATGCGTTTTGGAATATCTTCAAGCTGGGATTTTTCTTTCTGAAAAGCTACATTCTGACACATTTTGTTGGAGGAAATTACCTTGCTTTCTGTATGCTCAGTCTCTTAAAGTCTTTCAGTTGTGTCAGAACTCTTTTTTCACCAAGTCCTTGAAATACGGATGAGTTTGTCACACCTTGACAGAAATAATATGGAAATATTTTCATTAAGGGTTTCATTGTAATTACACCTAGTCATTATACCTTGGGGAAAATGAAAAGCTTTGTGTGGCTTTATAGGTAAGTTTGTCTTGTCTCCCTGGGGTTTTGACCATAAGAATGTAGAGTCAAGAATTGTAATAGTTCACTAAAATATTTTCTGTCCTAGATGTGCATGAATCATATAATTGTTTGCCTAATGAAGCACTTAAGAACAACTAGAAGAAATGAAAGGCATTAAGGAGCCTAACAGGAGAAGGGGCCATTGCGCCAAATTGCTTCGAATTTTTATGATTGTTCTCAAGTAGGGAGTAAAGTGGGAGGATGAGAAGACAATTCTCCAGTTCAATTTCTACCTCTTCACTCATTTCATGTTATAAGTAAGTGTTTTATAGGACTGCTTTCAATTTATTCTCTGGTCCTGGCAGAGGGCACTGGCTGATGCCTTTAAATGTCACCCTTCCCTCTTACCTCATGTGCTTTCAGGAGAACACCATCAAATAATGCTGAGTCCTGTTTTCTTGAGTACTTTTAAGATGCATTTTTTAGTAAATACATTTATTTAAAATTTATAAAATGCATTTTGGGCTGTGCTGCTACCCACAATTTTTTTCTAAGCCTTGACAGGGGAAAGAATAAGGAGTCCATGTTTCGAGTCTTTAAAATGTCTACCTTTTGTCTGCTGATGTTTTACTTTCTTCACTCTAAAGGGAATGGTCTTTCTGCAAAAAAAAAAAAAACCTCACAGAAACATTTGTTGTCAGTCTCGTGTGCAGTTTGGGTATTTCTACCAGACAGCAGTATAGATACACTAGTTAGAATTCATCTTGAGTTAAACTCTGGGAAAGCCACAGAAGAACAAGCCATCTATTTAACTGGCATTTTGTATCTACGAGGGTGGTTGTGTTGCAAAAACCCAGGGAGGGTAAATATGTGTTTGTTGAAATCTTTCTTCTCAAGAGCTGCATTTTGTCTTCAGTCACTGACTGTGACTTATTGCCTGGAAATATAATGTTAATTGTGTTGGGGACAATAGATGCCAATATTTATTTACATAAATAAATGCTATTATTTTATGCATAAAGCATTTTTTTAAAGAAATTGTCTTTCTTGTGGATTTTGGAGAGATACTGTCTCATTTTCTCACTTGGTGACTTAAATAAGAATAAATAATTTTTCTATGTTACACTTCATGCAGAAAGAGAAAGATGGGCAGAGAAATAGCCATGTCATTTGTAACAAATGCAAATTAAAAGTAATTAGTGGAACAGGACAACTCAGAGGATTGGTAATAGAATCCAGACCCTTTTCTCTTCCAGGTGTTCAGAGGCTGGGTAATGAACATGTCATAAATACCTCCCCGGCGAGGTCACCATTTTCAATGAGGTTTGTGTCAAGAGTGGCAGGAGGCGTTAGTGCATGAGCATTGGTCACTGGGAGAATGTGCACCACTTCTGTCTGTCACACAGGGGTGAACACTGGTCTGTGTTGTTTGGGTCCACACCAGCCCCATCGCCAAGGGACCCTCTGCCATGGGAGGCTGTTGCCGTGTGCCCTGGCGTGGGCTGCAGCTGTTTGTGGTAGCTGACCTGGGAGGACCTCATGGGCCATAGCACTTGCTGTGTTTGCTGTGTGACTTCTGCTGGGTGTGCTTTGCCTCATGTGGCTCTGTACAAAATGCAACAGCAAAGGATCCCTAGCAGGCTTACATGCCACAAGCAGCAAAGTATGGCTTATTTTAGGCAGGAGATGTACACTAGGTGACTGTGCTAATTCTGGCATCACACTGTAATTCTCACAGCCTGTCTCCATGTAAAACTCATTACTTTAAGGAAATGCCACACTTGTTAACCTCAAACTGTACTCTTCCTGACTGTAGAGGAGCCAGGTTGGAACCCAGGTATGCCTTTTCTATTTGAGGGCAAAGCTGCTTACAGACTTCTTAGAACAAAGACAGAATCTTTCTTTAACTGAGAGTTTGTATTAACATCATTAGAAGTTTAGTTCTTGTTTTGAGCCTTTTGAAAGCAGCAAACAGCTTGGTCAGAGGACCATGTCCAGCACTAAAGAGAATTAATTCCTTTTGTATATATATGGGAAATGTGGTCTGTGCAGTTTCTTAGGACTCCTCAGAGCTGTGAAGGAAAGCTAATTCTTGGAGCTTAGCTGCATATACCTTTAAGTATTTCTAATTGAAAAACACAAAGCATTGTTTTCTCTTGGAGAATCAGTTCCTACTTTGGATTTAGGAAAGAATGCAACACTGAGATAATCTCACTTTTCCCATCATCATCCTTTCATTCTTTTTCACTTCCCTCTCTCCCCAGACACAAGGTGACATATCCAAGTACTTGTCCTTCAACAGATCTTCAGCAAGCAACAGAGCAGAAAGCCCTAATATCTATTCATTTGTAATCTGTCATTCTTAAAGTATTAAGGACAATTGACGTCACATGTCTCAGGCAATTAGAATAGTCAGCCTTTGCTCCACATTTTTTAAGTAAGTGTCTCAAACTCTTAATCAGTACATTTATTGATGTCTTTCAACATATCTGTTTCTTGTCAAGTGTGTGTTAGATTTGAAAAAAACCTTGCATACTGAATTGTGCATGCGAATTATATCAAAACCCTCTTTCTATTACTTTTGTAATCAAATAAAGTATATGTGACAATGTGGTATTTTCCACATTCAGAGTAATCAACCTCTTTTTTAATATGAAAAATTACTCAAAAGCAAATTAATAAACATAAATGTCAGGAGTTACATTTACACAAATGTTTTTGTACTTGTTTTCTCAAGTTTATATTTCCACATCAAGCAATATTAACTATGATAATAGCTAATACCATTTTACAAGCTCTAAGGGGCTCATAAAAAAAGGTTGTTGGATTTCTTCAGCTGTTGCTGATCTTAGCAAGAAAACACAGCCATTCTTCACCTCAGAATCCCAAATCCTAACTTTGGCCACTAACACAGGTTTATGTGATTTTTGTTAGCTACAGGTTCATTTTGTTAGCTACAAGAGATCTCTAGGACAGGTACACCAAAGTGCAGTGCCCTCTTACAGAACAGTCTTTAGGGCTTGCTAGGGTGTTGTCAATATTCTATAGCTGTAACTATATGGGCTTATCACAAGCAGGTTTTAGGGCTCACTGTCACATTCTTCATTTCAGCTGTCCTATTCAAGACACTCTTCCCCAACATCCCTTTAGCAAGGAACAGGCAAGTCTTTCAGCTGCTGGTACTATTGTTTTGGTCCCTCAATGCTTTAGAGCAGTGGTTACTTAAACCATCCTGCAAATACGTCTCAATCTGACTTTTTGTACAGGACAGAAGAGAAAAAAAGAAACAATTTGGAGTGTTTTTTGATATGAAGGCAGAGTGAGGAAGCAGTTTGGGCAGAATGAGAATCATGTCTTTGTTTGCTGCAGTTTTCTCCTGTTAGCCACAGCACACCAAAAGCAGGAAAGTGTTTCCACAGCAGAGATTTTGTATGAAGAACTGGAGTGATGAAGTCAGAACAGTGCAAAGACTGAAGATGGTCCCTCTATCCCTTTGCTGGTGTTTGATCTTGTACACCCCACTGTCTAAGACTTTCTGCCTTGTAGGGTGTGGTATATTTGCAGTCCCATTTAGGGACTCGTTTGATCTCTTAAACTGAGAATCTTGTCTTTTGGTTCAGGTGTTGGTTTTTGGTTTTTTTTTTAAATTGGGCAATAAATTATTAAAAAGAATGGAGAGGAATATACTGTGGTAAAACAAAAGCTTAGGGATGGCTTGGTGTTGTCACCGTCTCCTAGCTGTCTCCCAGCCACAGGATATTCCCAAACGTCTCCCTGGGGAATAGGCATTGTAGACAGACTGGGAACCACATGTAGACACACACACACTCTTTAAATGGATATTGTGCAGACCTTTTGCAGATCCAGCTTGTTGGAAGAAACAGGGATGACCTCTGGTAGCTCTTCCTTTCATTGGCACTCTCTCCTGTACATCTTTAGTTGTGCAGGCTGCAGCAACAACAAAAACAGGAGAGAAACTCAAGCAGGTGGGGTATAATCCAACCTGAGCCTTAGTGCAGCCCCTGATCCCCCAGGAAAGCCACTTGCTCATTATAAAACAGCTCTTTATACCTAAGGGCTGGGTATATGATTTGCTACAGCAGATACAAAGGAATATATTTGAGGTGTACTTATCAAGCGTTCCCTTTTTCATAAATTTTTCCTCTCTTTCCTTCATCTAATTTCTCTCTGGGACTTGGAATAAGTTGAAACAGGACTGTGAGGATGTGGGAAGAAAGAACTCCCTACTGAGGAATCTGTACACAGTGTATACAAGACAAAATACACTGCAGGCTTCAAATGAACCCCCAGTTTCACCAAAGAGTGGAAGACTCATGGGGTGTAAGGCAGCTGGCAGTGTCCTGAGTGCTGTAAGCACTTGCTCTTTCCAAATATATGTGTGTTTGAGCCCCTCTTTGTTGAGACGAATAACTTGGTTACAGAAAGGCATTACGTCTGTCCAAGTAGCACAGCACTGGTTTTGGGTTTCTTTGTGGTAATGACAGCTCTCCAGATCCAAAAAGCAAAACCAAATCCTCCCATGGATGGTTATCTCCCCCAGCCAAGGAGATATATCTCAGGACTACAGTATGTTGGGTACCAAAGTGATTCTGAATTGTTAACCTCAATGGCTATTTGTCCATAATGGATGAATTCTCTGATTCACCTTACTTCTCCTTTCCCTAAGAAAGCATTTGTTTGAGATGACACAGACCGCTTTCCTTAAGAAATTAATTGGATCTGCACATACATAACAGTTTCTCCTTTTTGTAATATATTACTCTACATGGAATAATTAGGAATGCAAAGGTTTCACTGAGAAGCAGAAGGACAATGCTTTCCTCCCACTAAATCATTTCTCCTCTTTAAAGGATTCATTTCCTGATTACTGAATTTTAAACATAATATTTAACCTTCACCTTCTTTAGTTTGCATGCACATTAAGTAAGCCTGATAATTAAAGATTGTTGCTCCATTTTGAAAATATGGGGCCCCATTCTGAAAACCATTACTTTTACAAATCATCTCAGTGAAATAATTGATGTAAAAATAGCTGTGATTTTACGATACAGGTGATTGGATTTAGAATGTAACCTTCATTCATTTCATTGGAAAGTACTTACTTGCATCCCTCTGACTGTTTTGAAATTATTTTATGTAGGTATGTAAACATACACACTATGGCTATGCCTATTACTCTGCTAGTTCACCAAGAGCCACTTCAGCTGAGCTGCAAATTCAAAATTTGCATAGGAGAAGCTAATTGACTTGTGCTTTTGTTGTTTGTGGTGTCACCAAACCCGTTGACACAATTCTAGCTCTCTGTTGAATGGATGTTAATCTATTCTTATCCTAACTGTTGGCTTAATGTTGATATAACATCTATCTATACTTCTCTTTCCCAAGAAGGCACTTTATAATTCAGTTGTGATGGTAAATATTGTATCAACTTGAGACTTTATGACTCCATGGAAAAGTAGCATTTAAGTGAATTTTATATAGATTTTGGCTTTCTAAAACATGATACTTTATCAAGAGGAAAAATATTGATACTGGCTCTGTTCAAACTTTTATTTCAGTATTGGGACAGAAGAAACTAGGTTTCATAAAAGTGTCCAGAACAATTTTATTGTTTATTAAAAGCCATAAAATATATGTAGATTTGCTGTTACATTATATATCTTAAGCTTTTTCAAGACTAAGGTTGTGCAGGCTGGAATCTCTCTTTCTTTGGTTGCATAGCCACAAAAATGAGTTATCCCATGCACTACATCTTGTCAGAATTCAGAATGACACTGCTGTGAATCCAAGAACTAGAAAGGGGACAAAGTGGAAGCCAGGGATAGAGTTAGGGCTCAGCTTTATCCAACTGTGACTCTGTTGGCTAAAGAATAGTAGCTCAAAGCTTTAGAGTATGAACTCCCCCTCAGGTAGGAGATTTTCCATGTGGAATTTAGGAAGGAGATGGGATGGGAGTTTGAAACTTTCATTCTTGGTTAGGGAACTGGATGTGTTTGAAGTGAAAAGGAAGACCGTACTCTCAGCCCTCCCAGTCTAGAGGGCTCAGATTCTTCTCAATGGAGTAACCAAGTGTAAGACTTTAGCTCATGATGGCAGAAAGCCAATGAGGGCAATTGCTATCTTGACTTCACTTCTCATGCACTTTCAACTGGTGAGTACCTCTGAGGTAGAGACTAGAAGAATTTAAAGTGCCAGGTCTGAATCTGAGCTTTATTTGTCCCAGAACTAGATTTTTAGGCTAAACTGTAGTACTGTCCCTCTGGCCATCCACGGATGGTGTGGTAAAAATGAGCAGCTTTATGGTATGTTACCATACACGTTCTTGCTGGGGCAGATCCAGGTTGGATGTCTAGAAAGCACAAGGCACACTGGAGCTGTAGCCACAACAAATAATGAGTGGGTTGGTGTGAACATTTTTATCTGCAGTATGTATTAATTGTTCTTTACTTCCTGACAGAAGAAGATGAGCACAGCTGAAAAGAGACAAATGTTAGGGTATGCCTGGGGAAATGTGGAAAGCTGAAAGGCAAGGCCTTGTGCTCTTAATAACTATTATAATAAATTAGCATATGCTACAAATAATGCATCAGAAAAGGGAAAAAAGAAGCTGTCTTGTAAAGCAGGACATAATTCTACGACATGTCTACTGTCTCTAGATAAAGGTTTGAATGGTTTTCCCAAGAAGCTTTATGCAAATGCATACTGTCATGTGAATCAGACTAAGGGAAGAAAGACTATTTATGCATGAAATCCAAGCATGCTTCTGGGGAAAGGAGAGGAGAAATAAATCCTTTCTTTCACCTCAAATAAAATATATGTGCAATGACTAAAAAGAAATGCATGTGTCACCTCTATTACTGACACTAAGTGATTTCCCACTAACAATTAGCATGAATCATAGTGATAAAAAAACAAGATGGAAAAGATCTATTAGAACCCCTAATCTGCCTCACTGTAAGTACAGGAATCTCCCTGATGATATCTATATGAAGTAGTTTGTATTTTCATCAGTGAAACTCCCCACAGGCATTTGCTAAGAAGACTTTGCAACAACTACCACATTGGTTCTTCACCCGAAAATAGAATTACATCAATTCTGCTCTTCCAGAACAATGTCCTTCAGGAGACACTGTTGATCCTAGGAGTACCTGGAACTAAAAATATATGTTGTTGCTCTACAACTTTAAATACAATGGGTTGTCTTTGCTTTCATGTACCACAGAAGATGGTTCTGTTCCTGTACTCAACAGCAGCACAAAAAGCAGGCAAGGAAAATGCTTGGCTACAGTGAAATAAAATAGCGTAGCTGAAGCATTTTTAGTGGCGCCAAGCTGGACTCTACTAAGTGCGAAAGGTGCATATGAAGGTGTTTGTGGTTGACAGGTTTTAGGGATTGTTTTATGCCGTGTTTACCCACAAGACAGGCTAGAACAACCTTAGGGTTCCTCCAACTGCTCCCATCTTGGAATGGCCCCCAAAATAATTTGTTCCTGCTTCCTTTTCTCCCCCAGCTTGTCCTTTCTGGTGGGCTGTGCAGGGGTCAATGACACAGGTCTGGCTGTGCTGCCTCTGCTCCCATTGAGGGTCTCTCAAGCAGAGGGCATCTCTCAGTCAGCAGCAGAACATCAGGGCTATAGACAACGCTCTGGCTCTTTGTAACCAGTAGGCCAAGCTTCAATATGAATTTAGGATCAAGTTTGGTACTAATTTCTTTTTTAATAGTGGAGATGTACCATTAGAAGTAGAATTATTTGGGAATGCCTTTGAAGGCAGACAGTGTATGAAGAAAGCCTGGAAGGTAACTTACATATGCAGCTTGACTTGAAAGTCAGGGCAAGTAGGTTCATTTCACTGTAATCTTGGCATACCCAGGCTAAATGCTTATTTATCTGAATCTTGTAGGTGTTTGCACCAGTGTGATTCTGTAGGCATATTCCATGTACTTGGAAACTGCCTGTCCAGATTCTTACCTGACATCAATTGACTTTTCCCCACTAATTTCCATTGACAGTAATTTCTCATCCTTAGCATTTTTCATGAATCTGAGGTGTGAAGCTGTACAATTTGTTGATCAAACTCAGGATGCATATCATTATGGTATGATTCAGTTCCTACTAAAATCAACTGGAAAACTGTCCACTAACCCCTACTGCTGAGCAGACCCTGTGAGAGTAAAGGCTGCAAGTGAGTGTGGAGATACAGGGCCAAATGATGCGTGGGGAGGGGTTTTCTTTCAAAAATTGTGTTTCGGGTCTGTGATGATTCTATGTTTGTGGCATCCTCCCACATCCTTGCAGAGGTGGCAGCAGTCTTGTGCAGGAGCTACTGCTTTCCCCGGAAAGGAGGAATGAAAGAACCCCCTGCATGGGTAACATCAGCTCAAGTTTTGCTTAGATTCTTGTGGCTGACAGAGTTCGGGTGTACACAGCCTGGAACAAATGAGGACGCTGATCAGATGATCCCAGGTAGATAGATTTTTAAAGGATATTGTTCTTCTGAAATGCATCAATTTGCCCCACGTGAGCTAAAATAATTTAGATAAAATTGATCTGCTCATGTTTTTTCTGATTGCTTATAACGATTTTTCTGAATCACAATGACCTTTAAATATTACTTATAACAGCAGCTGTTACAAAATTTTCAGGCAGAAATCCAATTTACTTTTTATTTAAAATAGATAATGGGCATTTAAAAATAAGAGTTCCCTGGTCCTGGCACAAACCCAGTCATGGGTGTCCTGATATGTAATTCAGCGCAGATCATTTTAAAAACAAGAAGTTTGCTGAACAAATATAAGCTTCCTGCAGCCCAGTATGTATGTCCCTCCAGACCAATGAACTTCCCTGTGACTCAAGATATTTTTAATTCTGCTCTGGACTTTCTCCAGGAAATCAGTAATAATTACTAATTGTATTTTTGTAAGCTAAATGAAAGGATGCATTCTTTCTTGAAATTCTCCTTTAGCTTTTGCAATTAATTATGTTGCTCTTTTGTGTGATTAATCCTTGTCTTTGTATTACAACTTCACTTAATCAAATAGTACTGTGTAGCATGCCAAGGGTTCTTAAGTGTAAAATATTTTCTTCTATTTTAGTCTCACTTTTTTCTTTTCTCTGCTACTCACATCTCTGCTAAACTTTTATCAGTGATGCTCTATTAAAGAACTAAAGAGTTCTAAAATCATCAGGGGAAATTTGCATGAGATTATTGTATCTTGGCAAAGCACCCCCGGCCATGTGTGGAGCTACAAACTGATTTTTACCAGCCAAGGATATGTCCTGATATCACCAACACATACTAAGGCAGTTTTCTGATAAAACTATTTCAACAGAAGGTCAGTCAAAACACCTAAATGACCTCAGGTTTTATTTTAAAACCTTTGCTGTATGAAATATATTAAAAGAGACTTACCTGACCACCTTAAATTATATATTAAAATTATCCTCTTGCAATATGCCCACACTGGAAATTTCAGGCAGACAAGAGCTGGTTTCAAGTGGTTTAGAGAAAGTCTTAAACACTTAGATTGCTGTGCAATTTTGTGGCAAATCTAACTTCTTCCTTTGTAGCCAGGGAAAGTTTTTTCCGTGGTGAAAGTGGAGCACGTCTGTCATTCCAGCATAGCATGGCTGCAATATGACCAGTATTAACTGTTCAAAAGTCAGGAAGCTGGCTTACACAGAGCAAGGTTCTTACTTTAAAATAAATCATCTTCTCTTCCAGTTTCTTATTTTTTTAGGGTGCCCCAGGGTCATATTTCCGAGGGCCCTTCTGTATTAAAATGAATAAAAAGCCAGACAAAATGAAACTTCAGGGAAGGTGGCAACCTCATTCGTCCAGGACCTGGGGCTTTTAGAATAAGGTCTTACCAGCCTTGCAGTGGAAAAAGCCAAACTGGTTGGAGCTGCAGGAGAAAGGTAGTCCTTTTATCACCATAGCAGTGTCAGTGGGTAAAGGACAATCTGAATATCTATTCCAATGGAAATCCTCTCTACCTTGGGCATGGCAGATGATGGGCATTGCCCATTTGAAGCTCCACCAAGGCAAGCTGGGCTGGATCCCAGGACAGCATCAGCCATTCGTTAGGAAAGCACTGAAGAGGCTGCTTACCTTTCATGATGGGATCACCCTCACAGCTTATTAAAGAAATGATAAGTGAAGGCAGTAACTGAAATGTTCTGTGTAACTGTTAGGGGTTAGTGAATAGATAAACTCAGTGTCACCACTGTAGGATGAGTCAAGCTTCTTTCTGGTGAGTGCTATAGTGGATCCTTTGTGAGGTGTTTTATATAGAGTGCCTAATTGCAAGGAGAATGAGTAGGCAGAGAAAAAGAAAAAAAGTAGAATTAGTATCTTCCATTAAGCACTTAATAAGTGATGAAAAGTAGCTTTGAATATTCAGACAACTGACCTGCATCAGAAGAGCATGGAGATGTATGCTCACCTGAAGTATAGTTTTAATCTCATGGAAATAAAATAAAATACATTAAAAGTATTTTTTAGTTGTATGGCCCTGCATACATGAGTAATGTCAGGGATCTGCTTCTTGAACTGGGTCCTTTATGCAAATAATAAGGCACAAATGTGGTAAGGATTTATTTTATGTTCCTTCAAATAAAGATGGGTTGGCTGTATTCAGTATATTAAATCCTTCCTGCTGCTAAGCTTAAAGAAACTGATTCTCTTGTAACATATTTTGATTTGACTACTGTAGCTTCCAAGTGCTATAAAGCACTAGAGTAGTTTGCCTTGGCCTCACACCTAGTTACAGTAGTGCTAACTTTAAAATTGCTGAAGAAACCCACATCTGGAGTCAATTGAGTGAATTCTAACCAGCTTTGGTGGTAATATGCAAGTAATATTTCATCCTCGTGTGTATTTCACTCATCTTATAAAAAAGATGCCTCATTGCAAGACTCCTAGATGTATTTCTTTGCTGTCTCATATATCAAGAGTATCAGACTAAGCAGACCGCTTAAAACTGGATATGTCCAAACACTCTTCTATCCTAAACAACGGTGAATATTTTTGCCAACACTTCCATTTCCTGCAGTGGAAAAAAAAACATATAACCCCGAAGCCTTGGCCAGATTCTGCTTTCCTTGAAATGCATGGCAAATTTGTCAACAAAACACTGTCTGGCTCGGTAGTGGGGGGAGAAGTTTAACAGCTGGAATTAGCCAGCAGGAATAATGTGAAGCAGGCTGAAGCTTTGTATTAGGTTTAGCCTAATGCTGGGGTTCAAGGCTGAGCTTGCGTTTTGATTTGCCTGTGCCAAAATCACGGAAACAACATCTAAAACCAGAACCAGAGAACAGCTCCTTTCAGCTCTGGATTTGGCCCAAAGCCAGACCAGGGCTGTGGGCATCAGTCCAGGAATCCAACACTGAGACAGCCACAGGCCCCAGATACAACGGCTTGAAACTCCAGTTTTGTACTGTCAAAAATATTAGCCTGGTGCACAGAAAGTACTTTTATTTGCAAAAATATTGTAGATGTATTAATTCCTGTTTGCATGGACTCTGGTTCTCTGACTGTTTGCAGGGGCATGAACAGCCGTATGGGAGACAGGCATTAACCTAAACAAGACCCCAGGGTGGTGGATTTTTTTTTTTTTGTGGTTTTTAGGGTTTTTTTTAACCTGAAGGGACCACCACTGATGCAAGGCTTGTTTCTTGTAGTGCCTCGAACAGCTATTAAAAGCAATTGTCATATTGGACAGGCTGTGAGTTGAAATCCTGAAGTACCATGCTATTGGTGCTCCCAACATTTGCCTCCTCCACCCCTCTCCAACATGAATTTAATGCAGGTGCAGACATAAGCCTAACATAAGGGAGCAATTTTCTGATTCATTCATGTAAGACCCTGAGGGAGAGTAGGAACAAGATGTACAAAGGTAATGTGGCATTGTTAAAAAATTAACTTTGCTTCCATTTTATGGAGCCACAGTGCTGTGTTGCTTAGCTACATGGATCAGGAATTTAATTGTAAACAAGATATTTCACTCTTTGGACCCTAGGGTTTTCAGCTCCATTTGAAAAACAGCTAGAAATGAGAATCATTTTGCCAAATTTCTGGACTGCTTCTTGCCATTACTTGTACCTTTGTGACTGCTGTTGCTGTTCCAGCAGTGCTGGGAGATGGAGGTGGTGGTGTCCGTGCTAGTGTGACCACTGCCAGGCTACAGCCACACTCCCCTCTGAATGCTGCACTTGTTCGGAGATGAGACAGACCACTTACGGCTTTTGTTTTGGTTTTTGTTTGTACAAATCCTGGCTGCACGAGTTCCAAGCATCGGGAGTTTACCAGCTGGACTATGCAGTCATTCAAGCCATTGGAAGTGGAAAAGGGGTTAATTATGCCAGTATATTGTTACATCACTAGTGGAAATTCTGGTTTTGCCCTCAGGATCTCCACTGCTGTGTCTGCTCAGAACTGTTAAATATGACAAGGTCACTCACCCTGCTTTAATAACAATGACTGCTAACAAATTTGGATGTTGCAGGCATTGTCATTGCTTAACAGGGTCATCCCTGTAAGCACAAGCATTGCCTATGCCTTGTACCCAGCAAACCTCTCAGTATTAAGTTACACTGTGTTATGTTGGAATCTGTTTATAAAAATACAGTGACACACAACCTCTCTATTTGCACTCTAAACAAGATTAGGCAACTAACAAATACAGAAAAGATGGGGAGACACAAGTGCTAAAAGGACATTAAGAAGTAGGGCTGAAGATATGAACAAAATATTTTAATTGATAAGGCAAACTTTCAAAATATTTTTCTCCTTCCTTTTCCTTCTGGCTCTGCAGATGGCTGGGGAGAATCTGTCTTTTACAACACCATGTATTGAAGCAACATGTACTTTTGAAGTTTAGTCACCCACTAATTACTAGTCTTTCATTAACAGCACAGACATAAATGATGCAGCACTTGCTTATATCCAGTAATCTCTATTGTTGAGGATTAAAAAAATAAATCATTATCTGCATGCTTGTTAGGCATGCTAAGACTGTTTATGTAAATTCCCTTGCCCTTATTTTGGCTCACACAGATGGTTGAAATACGTCAGCTGATATTTCTTATTTTAAAGAGGGGGCTAATTGCCTAAATATCAGACCTGCTGAGTATTGCTTGTCTTGAAGAGATTGGGAATGTAATGTGGCACAGCTCATCCTAACTGTGGGTCGCTATTAGCGATTTCTTGTCTGGCTACCAGTTTGTACAAACAGCATCATCACAGTTGGGAAAAACCTCTGGGGTGGCAATGGCCACGCAGGTCTCTCAAATCTCATGTTATTTAGGAACAGTTTTGTATTTCTCCACCAAGGGTACTCTGAAGGCTGAGGCAAACATTAATAAGCAATGCACTTGTTTGGTTAAGGTTTCAGCCTTGACCTCCATCTTTAAGCCCTTGTTTGTTATTAATCACGTGCTTCCTGAATCAAAGAGAATATTTTTGGAGAGGAAAATTGTTCTGGGACTGGAGCATTATACGCCAAACAGTCTTGCCCAGATGACAAATAGCCTTTGCATGATAGCCAAGGTTCATCCAGCTGCTCGGCCCCGTACCAAGTGATTGATGGTGTTGATGTTCTAAATAGGCTTAAGATATGCCAAATATCAGGGCTGTAACAAAGTCCTTCAGATATATACTGTAAATAGGCAAGAAGGACTGTTCCCAGCATATGGCAAATCTGAGAGCAGTGTCAGGATTATAAGTAACCTTGAAGGCTTTGTCTGGTTTCTTTCGAAGTTAGACAAAAACAGTTCTCTGTGCTGGAATGAGCAGGGTCATGCGAGGTCTGCGCGAAGCTTCCGATTACCTCCGATTTTCTCTGTAACTGGACACCCTTTGGAGTTATAACAACATTTGATTTCTTAGCAGAGATCAATAAACTGTTTTTCTACCACAGTTCTGAGGAGGAGAAGAATAGGATGTACTCAGAACTTGCTGTCAGGAGTTTTTTATGTTTTAAAGGAATAGTAAATTCACACCTGAATAGTTTTATCTTGATAGCACAATAGTACTGGTTCTTTCTACTAATCCACAAAGGGCTGTTCATTGATATTGTACTGGATCAAGCAGCTGCACCACAGAAGCAACGGTTTCATTGATCATTCCTTTCCCCCAGAGAAATTTCCTTTATTTTGTATTTTCCCTCTGCTTCACAGTAAATGCAGTTCCCTGGCCTGAGCAAGGCTGTATGCTTGCTAGGCAGGGAGTAGAAGCAGTCTTAGAAGTGCCAGGGTACTGGAGGACAAGCTGCCGTCTGCTCCTGCTACAGGACCAGCAGAGGTTAGAGTCAAGTGTGGTAAGGTTTCTCTCTGCTTGGTCATTCAGAGGTGATAGTTAACTGTGTTAGACTAACCTCTCCCTGACAGCTAGCAGGGTTTCAGACCCCTAGCTACAGGTCACTGTCTGTTGTAATCCCCTGCTTCACTTTTCACGTCTTCATCTGCCACCCTGATATTTCCAGTGGGAAATGCGTGTTCCTGACCCAGCAAACTCTCCACGCAATGCCATAATCTTGCTTTCTAAGAGATTAACCCATCTTGGTTTTGAGAGTGTGTTTGAATGATTTTCTAGGAATGACACTGAGGAAAGCATCTTTTGTGAAAAGGCCTTTATGGTGTAGGCTATTTCCTGGATAAAACCTTTTCCTCAGTAATTGGAAGATGAGTCAGACTCACACATGCAAAGCCAATTTCTGTACTGAGTCACTTCATTTTGGGGCCAGCAGTTTTCTACTGGATGCTGCCATGAGAAGTGTCCAAGACAGCCTCTTCATTGCACCAGACCTGTGCAAATTGGCCAGGAAGTAAGATCAACTGACTGCAGGGCAATCAGATTTAGCCAGATCATACTAGTAAATTCAGGATCAGCTATGCTCTGAAGCACCATCTGAGCAACAGAGAATGGCCTTTTGTAATAACCAGCTCAGTTTGGGGCCACTACATGGAGCAATTGGCCCATGTTGCTCTTCCACTGGGCCTGGTTATAACCAGCTTCTTAAGTATCAGAGGTTTCAAAGTCCACTTTTCTGTCATATCCACAGGCTGGCTGGCATCAGCTGAAATCCCAGAATCATGTATCTTTATTTATTGCCGACTCACTCCTTGTTGGCAGTTAGTATGTTGCCTAAGGAGCCAACCGGCTGTCAGGGGTGATTAGCAATTAAAATGTACACCGTTCAGGGCCCTGTGGTACTTCAAGCAATTTTGTTTGCATCCAGCCTGGAAACAGAACAACAAGGCCCGTTTTAATTCACATTGTAATATAACTGTAAGCCTGTGTGTGGATGTTCTTTTCTCTGAGTGCTCCATTTCAATAGAGCTCAAATTCGTTCAAAGTCACTCAAGTTAAATCAATAGCGAGGGCTCAGGGAATGAATGGAAAATGAATAATCACACAATTACCTTCAACTAATTCAATATCTAAATGAAACCAGAACTAGCTTTTCCAGTGAATTCCTGTGCATAAGTAGCCCTCAGTGTGACACATCAAATGCAGCTCTTAGAGTAAAGCTGGTCATGGTCACAGTCATACTCTTGACTTTCATGTCATCTGGAGCTGGGAACATTAAGGTCCTAATGGAGCACCATGGATACGTAGTCTGACCTGCACAGCACAATTCATCAAACATTACTGAATAATTTGGGCACTGGGCCTTTAACTACTGCTGGAATTATAGCCCACATTTCAGAAAGACAGACAATCATGACTTAAAGGCTACAGGTCACTGAGACTGAACCCCCCTCCTATCTGACCTGATCTGAGGGTTAGTTAAAAGTTCTTAAAAGAAGTCCTCTTTCTATTCTGTAGCCTTTTCTCCAAGTTGCATGTATAATCTTCTGTAATGATAATGTGATATTCCTTACTCTTGCTGATTTTCAGTTGTTGGGCAAAATAAATCAGCATCCCTGACTTTGGCCGGACTGATACTACCAGCTAATTCCAGCTGGATATTCCAGTTCAATGAACAACTTCACTAAAATTACATTTGGGAGCAGGACAGCCTAAATAGAAGGGTGATGATCTTGTTCCCCTTTTAGTCAACAGCCAGGACACTCTTATCAGCTGAACTGAACTCAAGTTCAACTTTCATATCTGCTTGAGAGGGTTACAACATGCCAGTCCCTGGCATGGCTCTGACATAGTTATGTTGTGTTTCTAAGCAGAGGCTCCAGCACACCTTTCTGCTGATGCTGCTCTTTGCATGGGATGCTGACATACCATTAAGCCAGAAGGGGTGGAAGGGTTAGGGTTAGGACATGTATGCTGAGACTAGTGGGGAGAACATTGATTCCAAAGGTGGAACACCTCGCCTTAAGTGAAAAATTTAAATATAAACATAAAAATTGGAACCGTTCCAATAAAAAATGTTGGCAGCTTCCTTTGCCTTGGGATGCTGGAGCCTGGCAGACAAGGAGCTCCCCAGCTATTTCCCTAGAAAGGGGACTATTGAACGCTCTTTTCCACTGCAGCAGGAGATATTGGATGAAAAAGGTTGGCTCCTTCTCTCTTCCTGCAACTTTATTGTCATGTGCTTCTTTCAGAAGTGATCAAAAGGAATACTTCATGCTGATCAAAGCAAAATGTTTTTTCTTTCATATAGAATTGAAACATTTTAGAACATCATTTAAACCGTTCCTTAATTTTGGCTGCTAAGTCACAGAACCAAAAATTATCTAATAACCCTGGATAATGCTGTCTTTCTAGGAATGACCTGTAAATAGGCTGTACACAATGAATGGTTTACCTGATGACATTCTTATATGGCCTTTACTGTAAAGAAATAACAAGGGGGTTTTGTACCTGTGGTTATGGAGGTGTAAAATTAATTTGACCTATCTCTATTTCTACTATGACTTGCATACATCAGTATTAATTCATTCATCCTCCTGGAGCCTCCTTCAGTGATGGAAGAGCTGAAGACATGATGGAAATCTACAGCAGAGCTAGAAAAAAAATCAAACCCTTTGCATTTTGGTAGTGTGCCCTGACAACACTTTCTCTCCTTACTCTTTGTAACAGGGTATGTTTTGCAGGATTTTTATTATTGTAACACTTGGGTAATTCAAATTCTGTTACTTATTCTTCTGGCCCTGTAGATTAATGAGATTAGTTGGTCCTTGCCTTCCTTTCTATATCTAGATACACTTTCTTACTCCCCTCAACTCTTCGCCGGCCTGAACTTCCCTGGTCCCTTAGGCTTTTCCCAGGTGGCAGGTTACACAGATGTCTCATTCTTGCTGCTCTCCTGAGCTCTCTTCTGGTCTCAGTGCTTCAGGAAGTTCAGTGCCCACCTCATCCTCCTCTTGCTATGAAGTGTTTGGACCTGTTCTCACTACGCAGCAGATTCGAACTAGACTTTCAGAATTTAACAGCTGCACTGGGCCATTGAAATGACAAAGCTGGTTCTAGTTCTTGCAAATTTGCAAAGTTTTTAAATGCACCTAATGGAAGTTTGGCTTTGTATACCCCCTGCCTGTGCACATTTGATCTGCTCCGCAGCTTTGAGTCTCCCGGTTGCTTACAACTAGCTATTTGTATACTCAATGGGCTCCACTGTGTGAGGAAGCTGTTTAAAAATACATTTTAAAGAGATGTTTTCACTTCATGTGTTTTTTTGCCAGCAGTGTGGTTTTTAAAAATGTTTTTTTTAAACCTGTGTAGCACACAGCTATGAAGCTGTACCTCAAAAGGTGAAGCAGAGCCCTTCACTTGCTGATAGTGCTCAAGGGATCTGCTGTTGGAGCACATTGCAAGCCCTGTGCACTGCTTGAAGGCTTGGTGGGAGTTTTGTTTCCTTGTGTTGGAAATCCAACAGTGATAAGGTTGTGCAGAAGCAGGTGGGAAAGGTTACTTAAAAATTGCTTCAATATGGCCCTTGCTACAACATTATCTGAATTGGCCTGGATATTTAAAAGACAATTAGCCATAATGATCTCACTCTCTCACTTTTCCTTTTGTTTCTACTTCTTCTAGAATAAGAAAGAATTTGGTTTATCAACAAAGTTGAGGTTGGGGTTTCTGGCTAGATCTCCTGTGTCTGACCCATCTCTCTGCCGTGTCTGTGTCTGCCCTGGGAAGGAGCGCTAAGGGCACTTGCACAGATGAAAAGCTGCGTCAACAGAATTACTCCCATCTAACCCTGCTGTCTTGATTAATGTCTGCTACCCCAAAAGAGGTAGCAGGTCAGCCAGGTCCAGCTCTAAGGGGAGCTGAGTGTGCCAGTTCGCCCTGTTACTCAGTGGCTTCGCTTTTACTGCAAAGCAGCCTGAGTGGAGATCCCATGGGTCAGGAAAGGGGTGATGGTTTCTCAGCTGGGTGGGAGCAGTCTCCTGAGGGACATTTTCCTGCTGCAGACAAAACAGTTGTTCAGGGAGGATGAAAATTATCAGACTTCAGACAACCATCAAGTCCTGAAAACATGTTCACGGTTGCTCAATCTACAAAGTAGCAAATGTATCACATTCTTAAAACAACAGTAAAATCTCATTTTACAAAATTTATTCTTGAGCTGTGACAGACTCAAGATTGTTTTAATAAAAGTACAGAGCTCTCTTCCCCCGTCCTATAAATTAAAAGAAATTTTCAGCTTGGGGCAAAATTCAGCTTGTTTGTCGAGCTGTAAAAAAAAATAATCAGAGAAATATGTGGAATTCTTATGGAAATGAAGATAGAAGTTGCTAAAATTCTCAAAAGCAGACCAGTATCTGTAAGTTTTATCCATATGTACTTTGTATGTACTGCAGGAGTAATTGATGGCTTAGCCCCTTTTTTCAAATGACGTGCTAAAAGCAGGTTTCTGGCCACAAACAAGAATAGTTTCAGTTATTCAAATTAAATTTGCAAGGGACCTTTCTACTCTGTCATAAATTCTCTTTGCAAAATGCTGTGACAATTAATTCCTTAAAAGCAAGTACAAGTGGAGTAAGGTTTCCTGGGACGGTTAATATCTGTTATTTGACCAGCTGATTTTTCCAAAGGTTTGTTTGGTTTTTTACAGTCAGATTTCTTGGTTCACATTTGATTTATATAAAATCTCAAAACAACATATGTATTCAAAATATTCATGATTAATTCAAAGGTTTTAAAATATTTTCTCAAGCTTGTAGAAATTTTAAAAAATTATAACCCTCAGTGGTTCCTGCTGAATTTTGTGTGCCTCATGTTGAGAAGAATTAGTTTTGTTCTTTTTTGCCATTGGCTCCATTCAAGCAAAATCTTCCAGTTTTGTGTTTGCTGTCCAAAAAACCTTTTAGTCTCCTTTTTCTCTGCCTTAAAATTTCAGAAGTATTAAATTCCACACTGAAAAAAATTGTCTTCATACACTTCTATACAATTTGCTACCAAAGATGTTTGGAAGGCAAAAACATTCCTAATCCTAAAAATCATCTGAAAGGAAACAATCTATCGGTGTATGAAGCTTAATTTCTTTTTTTTTTCCTCAAAAAAAAAGGCTAAAAAAACCCCTCACTTCTTAAGCAAAAAAAAAAAAAAAAGGATAAAAAAAAAGGATAAAAAATAAAGAAGTTAGAAGTGGCTGGAAAAGGACCTTCTAAGGAATTACTTTTTTCCCCCACTAGCAAAATAGGTATGGAAAATGTAAGTATGCACAGCTGTGTTTATTCCGATGATTAGACGTTATATTTCTCAGTGACCTCTCTCCATTGAGCTGGCAAGACACCTGGGTATGCTTAAAACTGTCTCATTCATACATTTACATTTATTCAGCTTGGACCTTTCTTTCTCCCTCTCTTGCCCTTTTCTTCTCTAAAAAGACCACAGAAAAAACTCACTTGAATCTGGTCCACTCCTTCCTGTCTCTACATTTTTTGTGTTTGCAAGGTGTGCATTAAGACTTTACCCGACGCCTTTATACATTTTAAATGAGGCAATTGACACTATTTTAACACTGAGCATAAAACTTTCTTTTTCCAGGGCTTTTTTGGGCTGAAGAGAGTGAAGGGATGGCTGCAGTGTATTCTATAATGTGACTGCACATGTCATACGAGGAGGGCAATAGAAGCTAAGCCCCAATGCTTGCATCTCCCGTGCTCTACATCTGCACTTGCATTTTATTTATGCAAAGTATGTGTGCATGCATGATCTGAGCTCTCCTTGCAGTAGTTCCTGACAACTCTAGTTGATACTGATGGATGTTTAGTGGATATGGAGAGGTTTGATGACAAAAGAAGAAGGTCAGTGCAGAAATTTTGCAGTCCAGACTGTGTTACTGATATGCTGATGTGAGACAGAGTGGGGCTAAAGGGTTTCCTCACTGTCGTCAAAGAAGTTCGGTACAGAAATTCTCTCATAGGTCTTCTGAGTCTTAATCTAATGCCCTACCTGCTACTTCAACCTTCCTCTGCAGGTATGCATCAGGCTGGGAAGCAGGGCTTCCATATTTATTTCTCTTCTACTGTCATTGAAAGCAGAATCAGAATTTCCAGTAATTGAAAGTTGCCAGATAAATTCAAGGCTATTTCACTCAAACTTACTATAGTTTCTCCCACTGCATTTTTGGATATCTAGGCATTTCAGAGCACTAAATACTGGCTGCAAATTGTAAATCCAGTTCTTCTTTTAATAACTACATCTTAGTGCATTGCCAGTTTCCTTAGAGTTACTATAAGTTTGAACTGAAGAAACATGACACTATATACACAGAATTAGAGTAAGTGAAATGACTATCAGAAGCATCTGTACATAAGGCACTCGTTTTCTTTTCAAGCTCTCTGAATTCATTAGCTGGCCTATACGCTGTGTGCTCTATACAATACAATGCCTTGTATCAACTCCACTCTGTCAAAATGGCTTTCTTTTTTTCTGCTTCAAAACCATAACTCAATGGCTCTGAATTGCTGTTGGGTATTAGTCAAAGGTCCATTTGATTTGCTGTTGTCTTAAGTTTTTACAGCAAATGTCTAGGAAGGGGTGATTCCCTTACATATATTATATGTGATTAGGATGTGTCCTGTGTAGGGTTGAGTGTCCAGAGCTTTCCACTGGGATTGGTAGCAGTAGCTCATGCTCAGCAACCAACCAGAGTGCCCTCTACATGCAGAACTAAACTGTATGTTCTCAGGATGTATTTAAACACAACCTAAAGAGAGAACTACTGGGAGATTTCTTGCACCCTACTTCACAGCAAGGCTGAAAAGTCTTAAAACTCAAACACAAGAAAACTCAGCATGGTAACTCATCTCTTCATGTGCCCCCTGACACATCATTCTTCATAGATGGGGAAATGTAGACAGGCAGAAAATACTTCACAACAAAGCAGTCCTATAATTAGATTTATAGGGAAGGGTAAATAAAAGATCTAACTCTGAGATAAATGGGTTTCTCTGTGTTGGTTTGCCTGCCTTTGGTTAGCCTGTTAGTGCACTGGAATCTATAGGGCCAGGTCTGTATAGTTTGTCTGGAAAAGGGACATAAGTAACTTTGGCAACACAGAAGGTGGAAGAAAATGAGAGGAGCAAATGAGAATAAAAGCAAGGAATTGAAAGCTAGGCTGGAAGAAGAGGGACAGGAAGCAGTGATGGGGATGAAAATTTTCTTTGTACTTGAACTGGAAGACTCTTCAGGTGGAATATTTAATATGAAGTCAGACAGAGTATTAGCTTATGCATTTATGTTGCTAACTTTGTTTCATGGGAACAAGCTCTAATGGAAGGGGTAGACACATGGAATAATTTCTTCTAGTGGCAAAGCCAATTTATCAGGTTTCCACCACCTTAATTTCACTACTCAAGCTATGGAAAAGCACGACTATTTTTTTCAACCCCTAATATTTTTAAAACTTGGATATCTCACTTGCCCAGTTTTAACATTGCTGTGAAGAATTTGTCCTGCTGAGCATAAACTGAAGCGCCCCAGCAGGGACAGCAAGCTGGAGAGGTGCCAGTAATAGGGGACATCAGAGTGAAACGTCCCCTGTCCCATCAGAGAAACCATGTGTCCTAAGTACTCTCATCAGCTTTATAGGAATTTCCCTCTGCTCACTGGAGGGAGAGAGGGGGGATGACTCTAGGGGTTTGCAGTCCAGAAGGACCCAATCCCTCAGCGAAATGTAATGGGGCAGAGGTGACTGGATCCTTCAGATCCCATGGGGGCACACCTTGAAGGAAGCCAAAGACAGCATCCCCCTGGGATGGGATTAGGTGGGAGCCCGGCTGCCTTGCAGAGACGATGCAGCTGAGGCCACATCAAGGTGGGGAGACCTGGGGAGTGCCAGGGGAACAAGTTTATGAGATTCCCTTGAGCTCAAAGCCTTTTGCAAGGTTTTGGGAAGGGCTGTCTTCCTAAGTGCCAGTTTGAAAAGAGGGCTGGAGGGAAAGGGTAGGAACCAGCAGCCGTCCATGTCCTGGCCCCTGGCAAAAAGGTGGTGTGTTTGCCGCCTTCATCCTTCCCGTCTTTCAGCCACATTAAAGCCCAATTATTCACGCTTGATGTCAGCAAGGCAGGGCCCACCACCCTACCTGCTGCTCCCACATCCCTTCCCCCAGGGGCCAGATTACCCTGGCGTTCACCATGTGGGGTGGGGTTGATGGGGCGCTCAGGCAGGCAGGGGCCCAGGGCTGGCACCCTCAGCCCTGCATGGCTCCTGCTTTATCCCTCTCCTGTGCCAGGGAGACATCACTCCTTTGGCCCCTGAGGAATGACAGTGGCGATGGAGAGGTAGCTCCCTGGGGTGATGGGTTGGTAGAAGCCTTGGGTGCTGCAGTAGCACTCAGCCACCACGGGTTCTTCAGCCACACCAGGCATACTGCTCCCTGTGGAGCCAGCCCTGGATAAGGAGACAAGAAGGAACACTCAACTGCCTCACAGAGTGGCCAGGGGCACCAGGGATGATCTGAGAATTCAAGAGGAAGGCGATAGGGAAGAGAGAGTACTGAGCTGACCCTTTTTTCCCCTTACCATTCACATGCTCACAGATTTTTATCAGGCTTTTTAGCTGCAGGGCAAAGTGTTTCTTTATAGTTCCTTCCAAAGCAAAGCTGCTGCCAGATCTAGGCCGTGACTTCAGCAGCTGTATCCCATCCCCCAGGCCTGCACAGCTCTGCTCAGGAGAGCTTGGGATCCTTGCAAAAGCCTGGAAGGAGGAGGCTTTTTGGAACCCACTAAGGGCTCTGTGCACACCATGCTGTGGGCATTTTGTAAGGGCTTTTGTGAGCTTTCACCAAAGCATTTACCAAAATGCACATAGTCATGCCATAATGCCACTGCTGCGCCATGGCAGCCTGGTTGCTGTAGGAACAGGGATGTGGGGCTGTGCAGCACAGTCAGAGGCACCATGGGCTCCCCTGGGTGCAGGCAGCAGGCTGCAGGCTCCTCTCTTGCTGCAGTGGGAAGCATGAGAGGCAGGCAGAGGAGAGAAGAGTGTGAAATCCACAGTGATGGGAGCCAGTACCGACTGCTCTCTCCTCCCACCAAGCCCAAGTGTCACATTGATGGCATCCCAGGACAGGGACTGTGCAGCACCCATGGGTGGCGAGGTATATGGGCAAGCTGGCACAGGGCAGCTCTGCCCTCTCCCAGGGCTGACAACAGAGGGTCACATTCTTGAAGCCAGAATTAGACACTTCTAGGTCCCGTCTGGGTTAGTTTCTTCTCTCTCCTTTTTTTTTTCCCCTTTCCCAGTGGAGACTTGCTTGTTTCTAATAGGAGGGTTCATTGTTTTCATGTCTGATATTTCTTTGATTACTTAAAAAGAAATCCCAGAGTCTTGTTTTCACAAAATAGTGATTGCATAATTGATGTGATTATGATGTATTTTGCTGTGTCACTGCAGCTCAGTTGATTATTTTGAGAAGCTCTGAGCACTGTTAATGCTGCCATGTGTTGTGCGTGCGTGGCCCAGGCTTCCATCCCCCTCCACATGTGTACAAGAGCCTTTCAAACACTATTTCCTCCAGCGGGGACTGCATGAGACCTTCCTCAGCACAAGAAAAATGATGCAGAACCACAAAGAGCTAATACAGTGAAATGACATATAATGTAGGGTGAGCTGCAAAGCTTTTTCTGATCTAAATAGTGGCTGTCTGGTATGAATACTCTCCCTAAAATCGAATTTACCATGTGGGTGAGCACACAAGTGAAATCATGAAGCCAAATTGTAAGCTCTTTCCCTGGCTAAAAATGTACAGATAAAGAAAATGCAGAAAATTTCCAGTCAGGTGCACTGCGAATAAAATTCTTTTGAAGACAAAAGCATACATCAGGTCATTAGTGGTATTTATTAATTGTAGCCTGAAAATGTATCAGCTATCTGTGGGTAAAAATATTTAAGAGGTCATCCAGAGAAGCCTTGGGAGAGCAGATTGCCTTCCTTTTACTTGGTAAGAACTTTTTAATTATCTTCAGCTTGAGGCTAGACACCATGCTAAGAGTCCTCTCTTTCTCCTGGTGGCATTATTTTCATTTCTTTGCTGTATTCTTCTTTCTTTTCTTTTTAACTCAGGGATGAAACATTGCCCCCAGTAAAGCTTCTTGGCCAAATTTCCAGATTTCTGAACCTTTTGTTTTTCTCAACATGTGTGCAATTTTCACTATTTTTGTCCAGCAGTGACCTCTGAAATTCCAGAATAATTTTCCCTCCCTTTCCTGGTGCCCTCACGTGACCCAGGAACACAAACATCTGAGAGACCTCTGGGCATCTTCACATCTGCTGGTATATAAGATCAGAGCCATTGTGTGATGTATTTTTAACAGCAGGTGTTGGGCTTGGAGAAGGGTGTGTTGGTTTTTCAGGGGCTGGGCAGAATCTGCACTTAATTCTTAGTTCCCAGGCTATTTAGGAACAGTTTAAAAAACACACTTAATCTGTTTGTACAAATTTAACATTGTAAAACCACAATAAGGAATTGCTAATGAAGTGCAAGCCTGGATTTAGTTTCAGCTTTGCATCACTGCTGTCCTAAAAAACCCAAAAAAACTCACCCAAACAAAAAAAATCCCACCATCCAACTTTAAAGCTGAGTCCAAGACTCTAGTTTACAACTTATTTTCATTAAATACTATTGATTGATTACTTGAAGCCTGTTAATTATTATTTAGTCACGGTTTTCAACACAAACTCCTTACTGCAGCAAAACAAACAGTGTGGATGTTTTATCTTTTGCCAATTAACACAGTTTGAACATGACTTAAAATAGGCTGTTAGCTCAGGGTCTGATTCACGAATGCATCTCTCCTGCTTGTGCCGCTGTAATCCAGTTGATTTCTGTGGCAATGCAGGAATCTTGGTGCAAAATGAAAGAAAAGTTTTTTTTTAACTGACACCCCTCCCCCAACCATGTGTTAAGGAACTCATGTCACACGAAAGCCTTCCACATGACTCTCTTTCATGGTCCATTAGTAGAAATTTAGCATCTGAATTAGAGAAACAGTATAAGCAGAGTGTTTTCCTCAAAATATTGAAATCCTATTTTCACAGAAATCTCTCTCAATTTTTTTTATCAGGCAAATCTACAACGGTGCTTAGTGTTCAGTTATCTGCCAGGTATAAATAGCATAACTGGATGATTACTTTAAATACATCTTCTCTGAGAGGGGAGTTATGGGACCTCACAAAAGCATCAAGCTGTGACTACTTTCAGGAAATCACCTGGAAATAAATGATAAAGGTTGCTTGCAAGTCCTTAGATTCACATTGCCTTTTTAGGCAGATAATTGAATTCAGTATGAGCCGTAATTCCTTTCTGGTATCACTAAGGAATAAATTATTTAATATTTGGGAGAAGAGACTGAATGACCAGACAGGACCTTTCATTCATGGCATCTATGATTATAAATTCCATGGCACCCATCACATGGGTGCATTCACACCAAAATAAAGAGGGAGATTTTAGCCCTGTTGAAATTGGTAAGATTTTGATAGTGGTTTCACCACTAACATGGTTTCACTTGTTCACTTTTCCAGGATACATTTCAATTTTACCACATGACTTGTTGCTTTGTCTCTGACTGGAGTCAGAAGAGCTATTTTTGAGTAGTTATTTTTAATAATAGGCTGTGTATGGGTACTTCTGAAATGCAAGGCCCTTACTGTGGTTTGACTCAGTCTGCTCTTGATATCATCCCAGCTGTTGGGTGTTGAATTTATGTACTCCTTTATTTCAAATTTGAATATAGAAAGATATGAAGGGGATGCATCCAAGAGCAACCCAAAATGCCCTGCCTCTTCCCAACTGCCTCCGACTGTTGCTGACATGCCACTTGCTGTCTCAGAGCCAAGCAAATAGCAACCAAATGTGACTGTATATGCACCTGGCTTATTACACTGGTCAGGACCCACATGCTGCTCTCTCGTCATCCTCTTCACCCACATTAGGGCTTTATCAGGTGAGAGAGGGGATGCCAACTGTGTCTGAATCCCTCTTTGTTGCATCCAGCAAAGCATGGTCTGAGATGTGGCTTTCAGATGACCTGAATGATGGGATGCCTGCACATGAAGATTCTTTTAATTTCTCTTTTTTCAAGTTATCCCTCTTCTGCAATCGAGAAAGTGGTGCTATTAAGTCTGGGCATGCATCAAGGTCTCATCGTTCAGTCTGCTGGATTTCATGGTCTGCAAATGCTCTTTCCAGATGTGTGGAAAGAATGACTGTGTGCTGCATTCCCAGAATGACATGGGACAACCAGGAAGGTTTTATGGAGCAGCTGAGGAGGGCGGGAGGAAATGGCACCTCTGAAGGAAGGGCAAAAGCATGGAGGTTTCTTAGCCTCAAAAAACAATGCTAAGAAGTAATAAAAATGAGTCTATTTTGAAGGCTGATCAAAACAGAAAAGGAAATATTTGTCTTGCATGTTAGTAGGGGATAAAGCAAGACTTGAGCTTCAGTGGGAAGAATTCATGAAGAGTAAGGACAGCAAAGCAGGAGAGTAGGTGTCCTGAAAAGGCTGTGGAGGTCTTTAAGAGATCAGACAGGACTGGATGACAGTAACAGCACATTTTACCCTGGGTTGTGGTATCTCCAGAGATTCCATATATGTTTTTAGTGATCTAAGGAGAATAAAATTTTTTCCATTCACTTCAGTGTAAGTAGAATCAGAAACAAAATAGAGGAGGTCTCTACCTCAGTAGAGGTGCTACTGATGGTGGTAGAGGATGGGTTTGGGAAAGCTCTTGGTTAAGGTGCTCAGGAGGAGCAACTTCTGCTGTGGCTGCCCTCTTGCTCTTCTCCATCTGCAGCTGTGGAGTGCTCCCTCTGGGTTGGGTTTGACATCCTGAGATGAGATACACCAATGGACATCTTTCCCAAGCATATCAGATGCAAATGTCACTATCTTTAATGTGGTTGGAAATACTTTTCAAACATTTCTATTCCCAGTTAGTTGTGTCCAGAGGGCATTATGAAATCCACAGTGATTGTGCAAATTCATTTTACACTAAGACTGGTTCCACAGTTGATCTGAAGTGACTCAAAATGTTTTTCAATAAATATTAAAATAATTATGGCTTGGATTCAGGAGATCTACTCTTGTATAAGTTGGTCTTTGCATCTTTTACAGCACAACAAAACCAATAAAGCAGAGAATCTGTGAGACAGTTATCCAGTAAAAATAGTGGGGAAGTCACAACACTCATTCAAGGCCCTTTCATCTGTCCTGTGATGTTTTTAAGCTTCTGAAAAACTTGCTTCATTCCACTTGGAATACAATTTGAGTTATCCTTCAGACAGTGAGGATGCTTTCAGACAGTACCCAGCAACCTACATAGCTGGCCTGAAGTGACAGAGGCAACATTTCCCCTTTCACTGTTCCCAAGAGAATGGAGGCAAACCATCTCCTTTGCCAGACTTCTGAAGTTGCTAAGCATTGTCTCTCTTGCCTCTACCCTCAGAGCAAAACAGCCAGAGAAAGAGGGTAACTCTCACTTCAGTAAATCCACTGCTAGAGTTTTCATCCATGCTGATTGCACTTGATTTCTCTCCTACTTTTCTCCCCACTTGACCTCATGATTACCACCTAACTGACTCTTTCCACAGGGGCATCTTCAAGAGCAGGAGTATCTTCAACCACAGAAATTACTTGAAACTAGAACCTGTGAAACAGACAGGCTCCCCTCATTTCACATGTGCTGCATGGATGCAGTGACCACTGAACCACAGAGATTCACCAAGATTTTTCTTACTGAACTTTGTGCTTTGTATGGTGCCTGATATGAAAGGTGTGTTCTGAAAATGCATGTCAGGTCAGGCCTGGAAGCAGGGGGTAACATTTTGTTTGCAAATCCCAAAAGAGCTTAGATGTGATTTAGGTGCTTGGAGGCTCACACGGTTAAGACCTTGGCAAGTTCAGGGGCAATATTTAGGAATTTTCCTGGCAGGGAAATAAGCACCTCCAGGCATATGCAGCAGCTCAATGGGAATACAAATGGTGGTGCTGAGAAGTACAGTGGCAGGTAAGTGGTGCTAGGTGAGTAAACCTTTTTGTGAATCTAGTCCAAATCCACTGCATGTAAATAAGGATAATATATGAAATGCTGGAACAGTGATCTGAAGGAGGTGTGGAGTTGAAAAGGAGGCAGATGAAACCAGGAGAGATCTAAGGGAAGAGAAAAAAATCTATTTAGTGAGCTTGTCCAGTGAGAATTATGTAGCAATATGTAATCCTCTGTGAAAAATCAGACCTTCTGAACTTGTAGTTTACCTTTAGTTACTAAGAAGGGTGGTTATAATGTGACTGTCAGAGTCGATCCTGTCCTGAGGGTAAGCTGAACTCTATGCTGTGTTTATGTAAAAACACAAGTGCTTTTTTTCCTCCCTGCAACCTTGATGTATAGAATTGCTATGAGCTGCAAGCAGGCTAATTAATCTGGTCTGTGCCTGCTCATCAAAGCTTTCTTGTGGTAAGAACATCTCTAGATGTTTTAAGTGAAAATTATTTCATTTTGGAGAGAATTGCCTTGTGTTTCAGATTTGGGGTTATCCAACAGGATAATATAAAGGCATCCTGGTGCATGCTGCCCACTTCAGGGCCAGAAGCAGTGCCTTCCCTGCTCATTTGGCACCAGTCGTGGATGGATGCAACCACAGAACCTCATGGGAGCTCAGCCCTGTTCATCTCTCTCATGACTGCATTGATGCTGTCCTGGTAACACCTTACAGGCTACTGCAGCTTGGCTGCCCTGAGAGCACTTTTTGTGCCTGCAACCTGTCTTCTTTCCATTGCCCTTGCTGAGGCTCAGGCCAGTCCAGCTGGACACCCTTCTCCAAGGTCCTTAGAGTTTTGCTTGATGCAACCAGAATCTGTTATAAATCCTGTAGTAAGAATGTAACACTTTATAGCTGAATTTGGACAAAATACTTTATCTTATCCATTAGTAGAAGCTAAGCTGCCTTAGTTGTTGTTAGCAAAATATGTTTTTCTTCATCGACTGTATTTTCTTTTGTGTGGCATCTACATTTTGATGTGGAGATCTTTTAGCATGCAAATGCATCTAACCTCAGCAGAATGGTTCATGTTGAATGCAATATGTTTGTGCTTTGGTATTCTGGAAAAGAGCAGATTTTCCCCATGATGTACAGATGGATTCACCTTAACCCCAAAAATGGGTGCTATTGTTGTTGCTTTTCTCTTCACACTGTAAAAGAAACACAGGAAAAGAGTAGACATAAACCAGATTTTTCAAACAAGCTCCAGACAGAACAATGGATGAAATGAGCCTCTTCAAGGTTTCTGTGTCATCAAATGTTACTGTTGACACTCTGAATGTAGCAATAGTTGTTACGCTAATTAGAGTGGTGTAGTTCTAGAAAAAGGAACTGTGAAATGACTATGTCTAGAAGGTACTAATAATCTTTTGATACCTGTATTTTTGCCATTCTTTATTATTATAATGAGTGTTAATATGCAAGGGAGAAATCATGTGTGTCCTTAATAAAGAATGAAGGAGCACAGTTGTTATCATCTTGAGAATCATATTCACTGAAAATCAAGTAGGCAACTCAAAGGTTAAGAGGTTTAATGTTCCTGAACTGTACAACTGAAGTACTATAGTCCAGGTTATTGTTAGCAATTATTCAAAGTACTTGGGTGTTTTTATTAGAAACTTCCTTTTCCAGAAGAAAGTCCCTGGTAACTTTAGCCAGCATTGCAGTGTGACCATTTAACAGCCATTTCTGCACAAAGTGCATCACAAGATGTTGTCATGACATAATTTTCTCCCAGCTATTTATACTCTGTAAGATAACCATCCTCAAACAATCTTCAGCCTCTCTCAAATTTTCATGCCACATATATTTCCAGTGAGAATCGGAAAGCTTAAGAATCTCTGTATTTAGAGGTTAATGTGATATTCCACATGTATTCCTCCCAATATTTATTTATTTTCAGCTTTTCCAAGCATAAGAAAAAGGCTTTACTAAAACAGAGAGTGTACCGTGAGCCTATTGGACTGCGTGATAAAAAAGTAACGAGCATGGAATGAATGTTAGGGTGAAGGTATACTGAAGGAAACCAACTAATTGAGGGAAGAGAGGAAGCTTAGAGAGGAATTACAGATAGTTTAGGAGTGTGTTAAATGCAAAGCTGAACTTCATGTCTTAAGCACAGGCAACCATAAAACATAATTGCTATAGATGTGGATGATCACAACATGGCATCCACAATTAACCTTTAAAAATAGGATGCCTATTTTGGGAACATGCTGAGAAAGATGTGTATGAGACTGAATCAGACCAAGAAACTTGAAAAAATGTTTGCAGGAATACTGCAAAACCTAGGAAATGCACCGACAGGAAGGTGACTATTTACTGAAAGGTCAAGATTCAGACTCTTTTGCCTACTTTTTGTGTCTTTAATCCCTCCAGGATATTCTAGAAACAACAAAACTGATGGGTGTTTTGTATTACTTCTCTTCCACTTGATCAGTCACAGCTGTGTTGTTTTCTTTGGTCCCTTAATAGAGGCTTATTGCCAGATACATGTACTACAGGATGGGTGTTCCCAGTCAGGTTCCTAAACTCACAGCCTTCTACTGCAGTAGCTAATTTACAGCCTAGTGCCTACGAATCAAGACCTTTCAATTGTAACTGTTTAATCTGCTAACGTGATTTATGAAAGTTACAGCTTATATTCAATTTAAGCAGCATCAGTCTGGGTCAGCATATCTCAGTTAGATGAGTTTCTGTCTAAACGCTAGCAAAGCCCAATCAGAGAGTGAATTCATTCCAGTTTAAGGATCCTCCCAAAGCACAGAAAGACCATTAAGCCAAGCCACATGGGCATAGTTTCCTTGCCTTTATTGATATGCACATCATTCTAGTTATACTTTATTAGTTCAGAATTTTGAAGTTTCTTTAACCTTTGCTGTAATGCGTGTGTTTGTGTTCAAAGTAGTCTCTTCACAGCAGTATCCAACAGTCTTTCCAGATCCTTTCAAACCCTTATAAAAGAAGAAGCTACCAGTACCTTCTTGCACATTGGGCCCCCTATGGAAAAAAAAACACATTTCATGACATCATTTGCTGGTCGATAAATCAAGCATTTTAGTGAACTGGGTCAAAAATTTAGTTCTATAGTACAGTTCCCTCACTTTTCAACAGCATGTCATGTCTCAGAGTCAGCAGTTGAAGCCTCTTTGCTATTACAGAGGGAAGGAAACTATGGGATGTGGCTGAGACGCAGTTCCTTCAGGATGGATAAAATAAAGTGCAAAGAAGAAAATGGGTCAGAGCTGACATATGGAATGACACTCATCACCTTTATCAACATTTTCCCTGATTTGCAGTTGCTCCAGTAATGTAGCCATATAGGAACCCCTTAAAATGAAGTCCTGACCTGTCTGCACAACTGACCTGGGAAACCAGGGTGACTCCCCAGGCTTGACTGTCTCTTGCAAAAAGCTCCTTCGGGTGCCTGCATTGGCCTTGCTGAGGGTGCGGGTTGAAGGTGCTGGGCCTCAGCAGCACTGCACCATGTAACAACAGTGTGTAATGAAGGAGACTGTGGTGGAGTCACCTTCTTCACTCAGTGTCACAAATCGCCAGTTTAGAAAAAATAAAACCTGAAAGAGAAAATAACTGTCTGTGCTCTTCTAACTCGCTGGTTCCCCTGACCTCTGGCGTGATCCCATCCTTGTCAGATTGACTCATAACCAGTTCTGCTCATCCAAGCCACAGCTGCGTCAAGGCACAGTGAGAGCCAATCAACCCCACCAACTTCATCTGTATTTCATGACAGTTTAATCACTGAAGACTGTCTCTGTGTTGAAATATTTCCTGTTGGGGTTTCGGGTAGCAGGATTGTATCAGGGCTAACAGAATGAAAAAATGAAAAAGGCACTTGCCCTCACCCAAATCCTTTGGAGTTGATACAAAAACACCTCTTCTGTGTTGTTTGCAGAAAGCATGCATACGTGTCAAGAGCCCTCCACCTCATGCAGTCATAGAGCTCACAATTCAGCTGAAATGGTTGCATTTTACATTCTTCTTTTCATTGACGTCAGTGATGACATAAGTTAGAGGATATAGCCTAGGAAGATAGTCAGACTCACCATACACACCAGCTTTTGAAACGAAGGAAAGGTATTAGACAGTGTGAATTGATGGCAAATACGTTATTCCCTGGGCCATATTCACTCTGGCGACAATAAGAAATTACTATTAAGGTATTCAGAGTTAGACTGCTCTGTAATCAGGCTGAGTTAGAAGAGGGTCAGAGGAACAATTTCTATTCCACCAGGTTATAATTCAGAGTGCATGGTGTCGTATTTTTCTCTGCATTAACCTTTTTTTTTTTTACCATCTGATAATATGTGACTGATATGGCTCAAATTGCTCTGTTGAGATTCACATAAAAAAAAAACAAAATGAAGAAATAGTAGAATCAAGAACAGAACATTGCTAATGTGGGACCTGAGTGCTTTCACCCTTCACTGAAAGAATCACCCAGAGATGCTTTTTCATGGTTTTTGTTAAAAATAGCTAATCAAACCATTATTAGTGTGTACAAAAAAATTGTGCTGTACACAATTAACACTGCTTAAGGAAAACACTTCTTTTAATGATGTTACAAAAATTATAGGTTGTTGCCCCCACCAGTTATTTTAACAGAGCTATGTTGTTAACACTGGAACTAAGCCATGTTTTCATAGTCAAATCATAGGCCTTTTCCAAGGTCGTGCCCACGCAGTACAAAGCCCACTGAGCGCTTCTTTGAAAAGGCTAAATGGAATTCACACTTCTTCAGGCAATCATTTTATTATGATCATATGAGTATTCACAATGTAATTTTTAAAGTCTTGTAAATAAAGCAGGCCAGTATCTAAGAGCAATCATTATGTGTCACATTGAAAAGCTTGTGATTTATGGCTTTCACTTCCAACATATAACATACCATACCACAAAATTAATATTTGTTACCTTACTCTGGCCTTTCAATAATGTTTCTGGGTTACGGTTTTGCAGAAAAAAAGAAAATCCACTTAAACATAATAGAAATCAAGATTTCACCTTTTCATACTGAGACGTACCAACTCTTACATAACATTAAGCATTATGTAAGTGTTGTGGGGCCTTTAAAGAAGGGACAGCGAAATGTCAGTGCATGAAGTCAGGATGTTTCAGACTTCACTGGGTGTTTGTTTTTTAGCACCTGGTTTACATAAGCAACCTACAGAGAAATACCATAAGATAGGTGCCTAACTGACTGGGTACCATACCCAGAGAAGAGTTTAGTGTTTTGACACTAAATTCAAAAGATATCTAAATACAAAACTCACTCCTGACAGGTTCAAACATGATGATTTTTTTTTTTCCCTTTTAGGGAGCTGGGTGATGAAATAGAAAGTATGCTTACTACAGCTACAAATTCTATGATACAGCAGAGATTGCTGTCAGATTGGAGGATAGGTTCAAATTCAAATTGCTCTGGAAAAGCTGAAGAAATACGCTTAAAAAAAAAATAAATGGGAACACATGCAAAGCGTTAGATTTAGGTAGCCATAGTCAAGCACAAGCACAAAATGGATAAAAATTGGTTGGGAGCAGTTCAGAAAAGGAAACAGGCATTATAGTGGATAATAGGCTGAATTAATCAACCCTGTTGTTAAATATTTTATGGACCAATTGAATAAATATGTCTCAAGGACAACATGGATATGTTGAGTGGGCCTTCCAAGTCCCTTCCAGCCTTTTCTTTTCATTAGCTTCCATGTGCATCTTGTACATGGAGACTTTCTTGTCTAGAGGCAAGACAGTTTCTCAGACTATCCTGAGAAAGCAGCTCCAACAAACAGGCCACAGAATTATTTCCAATATATCTGACAGGGTCGAAAAGCACCTCTGAAGGACAGGAGCCTTGTCATTTAGATGATGTCCTGGTTTGGTTCATTATTCAGGTTTAGCTCATCACTGGAATTAAAGTCCAACTTTTTAAAGGACTTTTGTGGTATCATAAATAAGAAAAAAAATTTGCTTTCCTTTTATTTTTGAACACTGTAATTCATACATCCTGGTACCACAGTCCACTGGCTCAAATTACATTGCATATTTCAGTGCCATCTTTACCTGAAAATTTTCATTATTTTGTGACTCAAAATGGTGTGATAGCAATCATGCTTGTGTGTATCACTGCATGCCAGGGAAAATGGGAGGGGCATAGTTTGTCGTGTCTCCATCATTATTTTTTCAAATCTCAGATGTCATAGCTGAGAAGTACAGAATTTATACAGATAAGTATCATTTATACAGATAACCATCATTTATATAGATAACTATCACTAAAAGATGAAAACATAAGTCTCTAGTCCCTGGCACTGTGCATTAAATGCCAACAGTACATTAAGTCTGACTTGGGATGGGAAAGGTGGAGTCTGCCTTCTCAGAAGGGCTTACCATTTTAAAAGAATCTTTTAAAAGAATCCAACTAAAAAGGATCTTCGCGGCTAAATATGCCATTTTTCATTTTTGTGCACACACAGATCAAGGGAAGGCTTCAAGTCTGTGGCTCATAAATACTTCTTAATCTCATTTTCTTTGGGAAGTGCTAAGATCTGGTCTCCTTTACTTTGCCATCTTTTATTTATTTATGAACCCAAAGCTTGAGTTCTTTAGAAAAGGGGAAAAGCTGCTTTGAAGTTAATTTTAGATGTGAAAGCAAACCCTGACCACAAAAATGTTTTCAAAGGGTCACAGAACTGTCAGGAGATTGAGTTGTCCTGAAATTTCCTAATATTGGGAATCAGGTTTTATGGGTTAAAAATTATATTCTACAAATTAAACTTTGGGAGGAATCTTTCCTTTGCTCTTCTCAAGATTCCTACACCCAAATCCTCCAAGGGTGCCTCTGAACTTGCGTTCATCCTGAGTATGGCTTTGCATTCGTGGTGTTACAGCATAGACACCATGGAGATGGTTTTATCACTATATCTTATATCCCTTTCCCAAGGGATTACCTGACCACCAGAGCTATTGCAGTTAGGGTGGTGTTTTCCCAGTACCCTCTCCCTTCTACTGTGCTCTTCTTGCATCAGTGACTGCCAGGAGCATTTTGGTTGTGCCAGAACAAGCTAGAGAGCTGGATGCAACCAGGAGCTGTTTGATTCCATGAGGCAAAGATTCTTTTTACTTCCAGTAAAAAGAAAGCTGAAGGTAAAACCAGGCAGAGGGGGATGTGTGAGCCCTTGCTGCCATCACAGCAGGCCTGCTCTGACCCTGGGGGAAGGGCAGGTTAGACAAGCAAATGGACTCTGCTGCTTGGCTGATGCCAGATAAAATCATGGAGGATACACCCTTTGAAATTGAAGAAGATAGCATCCAGAGATAGAGCAATGGTAAGCTTTTTGGCACAGAAAGATAAAAATATTGCTAAATTAATATTTTATACGTGCATACACTTACTGCATTATGATCAAAATAGGCTAGTCTGTGGCTGGAATATCTAATCCTATCACAGCTAACATATAAATGTGAATGTATCGGTGTATATATGATATTACACTCCAAAAGGGAGTTACTTGCATAACTATTGATTTCTTTTCATTCCAGGGTACAAATGCCCTCGTAGAATCACAGACACTCAAAATCACTAGTTGTTTCTATGAGGCTTAATCACCATGACTTATTCTTATCTAAGTTTTGACTTTAAAAAATTCACACTGTCTTCTTCTTGGCACATTTTTCACCATTTTCACCATTTCAATTTCCATGGCTCAGACCACTGGAGACAGGGAAGCTCTTAGCATGTTCCCAACGCAATGATGGATGGACCTTTCTCCTGGGACTGCCCAGGTGCTCTATCAATGATGCAATCAAAAAAGCAGTAAAATTTAAATGTAACCAGTGGGTGAGAGTGGCAGGACTGTGGCAAGGGGAGAGGATTGACACTTACTTTGGGGTAAGAAATGCCACATGGTGTGTCCATGTCCATGAAGAAGATGGCTGTGGTTTCTGAAGCTTCAGGTGGGCACCTAGGGGTAGTATGACTTATGCTAGGAAGGACTTTAATGTGTTGTAATTTGCTTGCCTTCAGCACGGAAATCCTAGTTATGGTGGTTCCGTGTTTTCATTTGAAAGCGTATTAAACCGTTTTATTTTAAAGATCTATCAGATAAATAGTAGAACAAACCTTTGAGTGTTTGCTGGTAATGCATGCTTTAGGTTACTTTATCTCTGGGAATGGGCCAAAGTGGTTTCTCTGTGTGTGTGTGTGTGTGCCTGTGTAATTAGCCCGCAAATTCAGACACAGATAAAAATAACTAGGCAATGAATGTAAATAGCCAGGGCCATGATACACATCGCTTTCAAAACATGATTCCCATGCACTGAGAAAACACAGGGACTGTAAAAAGTTAGAGAAATCTCAACTTTCATTTCAATCCCTGGGATGAGCTGTGGGGAACATAGATACTCTCTCACTTTGGTACCTGTTTAAAAAGGGAAAAAAAGCAGAAAAGTTGGAGCAATTTCCATGCGTGAGGAAGTGCATAAGACAATAAAACCAATGACAGAGACTAGGTAGATGTTGAGAAGGGTGGCCATGGTTTGCAGAGGTTTCTGGTTTGAAAGCAGCTTGCTACCATGGGGGACCTAGCAGGGTGTGTGACTGCTCACACCACCCAAGAGCTCAGGAAAGCCAAGCTCAGGTCATCTGCTGATAGAGAAAAAATTTATATCCCATCAGGCTGCACAGATGAGAGTCTGGGGCCATACTCAGGCATTTGGCTTCCTCTCCCAAGCACTTTGGGGACATCTTTTCCCCATGGGTGAGGCTTCAGGGCTTGCACCACAGCTAGTGCATGCAACATATAGACATTCCTTCCTGAAGCCAGCCAGTCCTGAGCATGCAGAGCAGCCTTCCAGAACCTCCACCCTACATTTTTTTCCTTCCCTGCAAGGCAGCCTGGTTGTGGCCACAGGTGCCTCCGCAGTGCTGGGGGAAAGCTTCTGTAAATAGATCTTCAGTCATCCTGTTCTTGTGTCACCTCACATGAACCAGGACACACTGTGGCAGACTCCCACTGCCAGCAATAGCCCCTGCTACTGTCACTGGAGTTGTACTGGCATTAGTAATGATGGCAAAATTCAAGAGCAAAGTCTGGAGGGCCATCTCCCGAGATACTTTCTACAGATGCTTTCCCAGGATGAGGTCAGAGGAGCTGTAGGCAGCCAGCTGGTACACCTGGGTAATGTCACATGCTGCAGGGAGATGCAAGGGAACGGAAACACACAGAAACATGATACTATCAGAGAGACCTATGGCTGTAATACTTATTAGTGCAGGTTGTGAAGCTGACAACACCCACCACTAGTCACAAAATAAAACAGAATTGTGTGGAAACTGTAAATCTTTCTGAGGACAATTGTTGTAAACCCCTGTTAAGTTTTATTACTAAGAAGGAAAAACATCATAGAAATTCCAAACATCTCTTTTTACTGTTCCTAGCCCTGTCTCTTCTCCAAAGAGTAGTCTGGAGCCCACCAGAGAAAGGACATACTGTGCCTTCCCTAGCTGCTTCTCACTCCACTATTTTTATCCCCTTTGCCTTGTTTTGCACAAGGAGGTGATACTTTTTGAATCCCAAGAAGAAAGACACAAACACTTTCAAAATAGATAACTGTTGATACAATAAGAGGTAAGGTGACAGGGAGTTTTAAAGCCAGATGCCTTATCAGATGATGGGGAGCCCATGATGGTGAGTTAGGCTGGTGAGACTCTGCAGCTCTATATTCCCATGCACTTTGACACTGCCCAACTCATGGTACAGGTTCATTCATCTCTCATGGGAAGAGAGGCTGAGTCCCTGACCAGCTGGGTGAATCCCTGACCAACCTGGTTTTCCAGTTATCCTGTGTTTCTGCATCAGACTGATTCCTGGCATCAGGAATGCCAGAGAAGTCATGGCAGAGCAGCCCTTTCCTGCTGACTGGAGAAAGTCCCAAGAGCAGAGAGACTGGTCTAGTCTTTCTAAGTCAAAACTCTCCATTACCTCCCTGCACGACGTGAGGGGAGCCCCATGTCACAACTGGTGGCTGGGTACACAGCGAGCCCAGCAGGTCTTGTGGGAGGATGAGATTATGCGTGGCCTATGGGTTATTCAAGGGTTTCTTGAGCCCTAGAGAGTGTGATGGGAACAGTGCTAAAATCCTTTGGCATCATTTGGCCTGTAACAGCCTGGCTGCATATCACTTTCCTGTAGGACAAGAATAAATTGATGGGACTAGTCAAAAACAACTCAGAATTTTGAAAGACTTTCAGTTCTGGGCTTTGAAACACAATCTATTTAATCAATGATTTTCCACTGCAATGATACTGAGTCAGTCCAGTGGTTCTTCAGGTTTACACTCAGCTGTATCCCAATGCAAATGTGTTGGAGGTCTCCATGTGTACTTACCACTTACCATCCACTTCTACTAATTCGGTTGAGCAGGGAATTGAATAATTTGATTCCCAATATGACCAGCACTGCCAGGCTGTGCTGGAGCAGTATTTCTGATCACTTGTTTGCAGAACCTTGCACAGTGCTCAGGACCCTATCAGGCCATGGAGCATGAGCCAGTGACTCCCTGTGTGCAGGGTGACTGGACGTGCTGTGTGTGCAATGTTGAGTCCTCTGCACACACACGCAGGGATGGATAGTAAAACCCCAGCCTGTCTGACAGGTAGTGCAGGAGTTGCTGGCCAGGGAGGATCTCTTATGAGTGGGTACCTGAATGGTATCCTCTTGGCTCACATCTCAACACATCACTGACTGTCCTTAAGAAAGTAGCTTGCCATCTTTGCCCACTATCAAATGTCCTGCTACCATGCAACTTAGTAATGTTTACTAAGCCAAAGTTACAGCTTGGTTATTTATGTACACACATGTTTTGTCTTAGGTTCATAGGTTATTATTGGTGTTACCAGCTTCGCTGATTATAGATTATTCAAGAAGCTTTATTGATGGTAGCATCTGAATAATTGCAAGAGAAGTGTAGGGAACAGAATAAAGGTCTCTACATAACCTTTGTTGATCTCAGCAAGGCTTTTGATACTGTGAGCAGAAAAGGTCTGTGGCAGATTTTGGAACGTTTAGGATGTCCCCCAAAGTTCCTTAAAATGATCATCTCACTTCATGAGGATCAGTGCGGCCAAGTCAGATATGGCAATGCACTTTCTGAGCCCTTTCTAATAACTAATGGTGTGAAACAAGGCTGCGTTCTTGCACCAACCCTATTCACAGTCTTTTTCAGCATGATGCTCCAAAGGGCCACAGCAGACCTCGATGATCAGGACGATATCTACATTTGATGCCGTACTGACGGAAGCCTATTCAACCTAAGGCTGCTGCTTCCTTTGAGAACGCAAGCAGGATCACTCTCGAGGAGAAAAGACAACACAGAAAGAATCGTGCCTTGCAGAATATACCACCTAAGGAGTCTTTCTACTGTGCCTTTTGCAATTGGACATGTATATCTCGTATTGGCCTTATTAGCCACCAGCATGCTTGTAACAAATGTGGATAGAGTCTTTCCCAAATCTTTGTTCGCAAAGCCTAGCCATGATGATCTGAATAATTGTTATTTGATAATTTTAAATGCAAGATACGATCAAGTCTTAATATCGGGATGATGATAGAGATATGTTATTTTCAGTGAATTGCAATTTAAGTAACAAGGTTTCTCTACCCATCTTTTAAGTACTTTTGAAGTAGAAATATTGACAGAAAGCTAATTATTCTCATATGCCACAAATTTACCCAAAATATCTGTGTACAGTTTACATTTAATTTCACAGTCAACTGCAAGCTGACTCCAAATCAATGATCTGATTTGTTTTCTACCAGTATTTGCAGAAGTCATATGAACTAGAGGCTAAAGGAGACAAGGATGAATTAATAACATTTTACAAGTCCCTGGTGAGAATTTATCTCAAATGCTGTGTACTACTCTGATGTTCCCCTTTCATGAAGGCACTTGAACTGGTGCCCACAACCAAGCAGAGTTAAAATCTGTGGCCCTGGAATTTCCTTTCCAGTTCTGTTGTCCTGTGTGCCAACAGGCATATGAGAATGAGGTGAATTGATTTATTTTTCACACTACTCTAATGATTGCAAAAGCACAACCTCACTATAAAGCATGCATTAGATTTAGCTGCAACTAGTGGATATCTCATTAGGGTTAAAATTACTGACTGGGATGCACACAAGTACACAGCAGTACTGTCTAATACACTGGCATTTGAAAATGCATTGCAGTTGTGTCTTGGTGAGGTGATTTCCCACCTCCACTGAATCACATGGTGTTTTAACACTAGTTTTAATGATGAAAGATCATCACCTTTAGAATTAGTTGAAATCAGTGTTATTATCCATATTTACAATGACATCACTAAGATCAGAATCTGGCCTTTGTTTTCTTTCTTGGTGAACTAACAGATTTGGAAGCAGAATCTTAAATTCTTCTAAAAGTTTGTGAAACTCTCATCTCCAGGCCCTTCAGTAACACCAACTTGTCTGTTTAGTGTCCCAGTTCTCCCAGTGAGCACTGCACTTCCAAGCCTGCTGCCCCAGATCCTCTCCTGAAAGGCCTACTCCTGTTCAGGATGGAGTGCATGGAGTAACCCAGGGTGGAGCAAGTTGCCTTGTGCTGTCAGGTCCGTAATAACCCTCCATCCCTGCATATCAAAGGCACCAGTTCCTGTCAGTGTGCTGAGAGAAGCAGCAGCTTTTACAAAGCAGATATTGAGAGGCAGCTTTCCAGGAGGATTGCAAGGCATGGAAGACACAGGCTCCCAAGGACCCCAGAAGCATAGGCCCCAGAGTAACCACCTGAAGTTGCTTCTGCTGGTGTCCGGTCTTGCTGGTTTTACTCTTTCAAGGGTTCTTGAGGGTGGGGGTGTTTGTAGCATATAACCCTAACCATCTCACCTACTGACCAATGTAGAGTGCCAGCTGTCTTGGTCATTTAGACAATGTCTCCTCCAGTGCCCCTACACCAGGCTACTGCGACCAGGGAGCCCTCCCTTCTCAGTGACTGTGCAGGAGAGCCTGGGTGCCTTGCTTCATCACCTGCACTGCATGGCTCAGATTGCACTGTGCACGCACCCACGCACACACAAACATCCCTTCTCCCCTTTCACCTCCTCCTCTCGGGTCCAAATGCACCCATGAGTCACTGAGAGAAGTGCATCTGATGAACTCAGAGCCATAGAACCAAACCTGAAGCATCAAAAAGCAACCTCATGTGGGAGCTGGGGACTAAGCTAGCTGAAGCCTAACTGATGTACATATCTAGGGTTTTATCCACTTCCACAGTGTTTTCCAAGCAATAGTAGCTCTTTGCTGTGGGAGTTTGACAGATATTCAGACTTCGAAGAGATACATAAAAATTTACATCTGAGATGTGATGTGTCTGAGTGAAAAAAATGCAAATAACTGAATTGTCATAGGAGATATGGAAAGGTTATTTAATGCTTAAAGTTGCTTTTAGTCTACAGATGTATCTGGTGTCATTTGGAACAGAGAATTTTAATATGATTACAGAGCAGGAGCATGAACTTTTGGTATTGTTGCCATTTGTGAACCATTAGAACGGAAAGAGAAACTCAGTCCTGAAGGAAAAATTAAATTGTCATAAGTACTAATAATATTTCAGTGAGCATATATGGATGCATGCAGATGTATTTAAATTGGCCAGGATTTTCTTCAATGTTTTCTGAGGCAGGAAAAGCATTTATTTTCATTTGTATACTTTTTAAAATATTGCTAAAAATTATTTTTAAGAACACAAATACTACCCTGTATGGGACCAGAGCTCTCATGGTGCATATGAGTGCAGTAAATCCTATTTTCTACCAAGATTAACAGGTTTTGCAAGCTGAACATGCCTGAAGGCAGCTGTACTCTACACACCCAATTTTTTACAAAACACAGCAAGACAGGTTCATGTCTGGTGTAATCCCTTTGCCTCCAGAACATTTCATCCCTGCAAATTGATGTTAGAAGCAAGCAGTATGCTGCAGCTTTCTACTCAGGGCCAGTTTGTCTTCTATTTCCCCTAGACCAGATCCGCTTCCTGGGCTTGGTCCTTTTCTTCACACAGACAGGACACTACAAGGTCAACTCTGTGTAGCCCAAACAACAAAAATAACACAAATCTCCCTTCAGTGGAGAAATGGTGCGAAAATCAGAGATGGGCAGGACATCGTGGTACAGACCCCATTGACAGGCCCTGCATGGAAGTGGTTTTGCCTGGCATCTCACCAAACAATCCTTTTCCTTCCTTGGAACATCTTTGGAGATCCAACACCTTTCCACTCATGCAGGCGATCTCTTGTGCATCACGGGATGATGTGAGCCAGACCTGAAGCTTCACACTACTTGAGTATGGCAGCTCAGGTTTGGATTCAGTTTGGGATTTGGAACATTAGCTAGCAGTTCAGCTACATGAAAACATGACTGAGTTAGCTGCTGTTGCCCTGTGTCATGGCAGCCATCATTCATGGCTGTGCATCCACCTCGCTTCTGCTGCACCCATGCAAACTGTGCCTCATCACAGAAAACAAGCTGATCCAGTTAAAATTCTCCTCTCTCTCTGTCAACATGCAGAAATGAAGATAGAAACTGCTGCCTCTCCATGTTGCTCAATGCACCGGGCATTTTAAAGGGCTTTTAGGTGAATATGGAGCCAAAGTGTCTGTCTCCACCCACACTCCTTTTTCCAAAGAGGCAAGAGGGAAAAAAAATAAATATATATATATAGCCCGTCATTGTTCTCTGATTTTAGTGGGTTACTGGATGTGTGTGTGTGTCTAGCTGAGTTTCTGCTATAAAGCACTTCCCTGTTTTGAGGGGAAGAGGTTCTTTTCTGTGTGTTTAATTGACTCAGACTTGTTTGTCCTGCAGAAATAGTTGCAGGATTAACTTTGAATACTTTGATATTCAGTGATGAAAAGGAACACACCAACATGAGGATTTGGGGAGGCTCAGCGTGTCCTTCCTTCTCACTTTTTATGCAACTAGAAGCTGGGCATGAACGACAGATTGCTGCTTCAATCTTGGAAATAGTTTCTTGAGGCTTAATCCAAAGAACAACAATGACATCATGAAACCTGCTCCTGCTCTACTGAAAAACCAAGCAGTCAGCTGCAGGCGTGACTGCAATCAGACTCGAATTATTAAATTCACAACTGTGAGAAGTTTCAGTGTGGTCAGCTGAAGCTGTCAAAGACAGGTAAGGCACAGGTAAAACAGTGTCTTTCTCCAAGGCAGCCAGTTCATCTCCCAGGCAGTAGCTCACCCTCCTGTATTGGTGCAGGTTTCAGATATGAGGCAGAGTGACTTGGCTGGTGTATATGTCTCTTTTTGACGACAAGAAAAGAGGAGGAAGTGCTGATAGCATCAGCCTAGCATTCACTCAGGAACAGAAAGACCTAAACATCAGAGCTTCCTCAATCTGAGAAGATTCAGAGCTTCAACCTGGTGTAAGCTCTGCAGGGCATCTAACACATCTGAAGAGAGTATGACCTGAACACTAATTAAACACTAATGTGGATATTATCCCTAGCATCCAGTTTGTGACCTTTAAGTACTTAGTCATTCATTCTGCCCACATTCAGAAATTACAGATCAAGGCTGTGGTTCTCAGACTGCCCAGCATCAAACCAAATCTCTTCAGGAGGGATGATGAGAGATGGAGTTGTAATGGGGCAAAGGACAGAATGGGGCAGGGTGCATTTCTTTCATTCAAGAAGCTGATAAAAATATTTTTCTGTAATTCTTCTTCACACTGGCATTTCTGATACAAGTAAGTTACAGTTATTACAAGATAACATATTTCACACTGGAACCAGAGAAAGAAACAGATCTGAAAGGCAGCTATTGCCTGTTGCTCTGCAAGATCAGTGTGGTTGCTACAGAATTTCTCCTCTAAACCTTCCAGTAGAACATCCACACCTACACACATGCATGGCATGAAACACTGCTGTGAAAGGATTGCCTCTGTAGAGGAACAGGGGTAGATATGATTTTCTCTTTCAAAGTCTCGAAAGAAAAACACTATATACCAACCATAGAATTGTGATTCTGTGATTTTACTATGTAATTACCTTTTTCCTTTTTTTTTTTAATTCCCTCAGCTTGGCTAACACTCCTTCTAACACTCCATCTTTCTGTTCTTCGAGACAGTGGAAAAAAATAATTTTCCACCAGATGCCAAATCTCTGGAAAATACAGAACTGATTCTATCTCAAAATGAGTTTCATTTCAAAGAAGGTAATCAGTGTCATGCCAAAATAAAAAAAAAAAGGAAATCCTGAAGTTTTCCAGGAATGTCCCACTTCACCAACTTATTTTCACAAAAAAAACTGAGGAGAAATTCCCTGAAAATTAAACTCCTTTGTTGTAACATTTTCAAAAATAAAGATTTGGTGCTTCTTTTTGTTTTGAGATGCTTTTCATCTTACTTTGAAATAAAATTGAAAACATTTTTTAAAATCTCAATTTCAAAATAAAACAGTTCATTTGGGGATCAAACAGAATATTTCATTTAAGTGGTCAGAAAGGTTTTTTATTCTTTGGAATTGATGATGAATCAGAAAAATTCTTTCTTTCCATGGCTCTGATATATGCTGTGTTGAAGCTGCTTTGATATTTGATATTTATTACCTTAATCTTGTTTGTGCCTTAGCATTACTGGCTATAATGGCTCCATCCTTGCCTGATGTTAGACGTTTAAATGCTGTGGGCCTGAACAGTGCTGGAATGGAAGCCCACTTAGGGATCACGAATACTTTTGACATAAACCAAGCAATTATGATGGGACTGCTGACCTGATAGATCCTCTTGATCACCAGCAGTCACAACATATAGACATAAATAAAGGATACAATAACAGTGAATCTTAATTATAGAAGAATTTGAATGTAGGAAAAAAATCAACTTAAAAAAAATTGAGAGCTCTTATGGCATTCAGATTAACTTTGAATCTATTTAAAATTAGATCTGAGAGTTGATGAAGAAGTTGCTATGTTTTAATCACTAATAAAAGTACTCTTGAGCCAGAACGGATCCGAATTTAGGTATTAGCTTTTAGCAAATAACATATGCTAGTGCTTTGCGTACACTGACTTGTGACTACGAGAAACCTACTCATCATCTGCATTTTATGAGTACATCTCTTTTTTCTAATGCAAACACCAGGGAATGTTGGTCTTTTTGTGGCTGGTTTTCAACACACTAAGAAATATTTTTTTTTCTTTAAAGGAAAGGAACCTTTTGCCACCAGAAACCCAAAATTATCACATTAGGACCATCCTGGCTGGCTTCTCTGTGGAGTTCTAACTTCAAGGAAGTCATACGGATACAGAAAGTTATGTTTAAACTGAGAAGGCTATATAGGTTTATACTGGATATTTTGTTTCTCTATTTGGCTTTAATATAGAGTCATTATTAAAGTGACTAAGTGTCATACAGATTTTATTCTTATTGTTTACAGAAGTATTGTCTCCCACTTGCAGAGAGAAAAATGCCTTTGTCTCAAGGAGAGAGCTACTTCTCGAAGGTCCAAATGTTAGGAAGGTAACCAAGGTCTTTGGACCTCCAGTGTGCTGTGACAGCCACAAGCCTGCTCTTCCTGATAAGGGCTGACACAGGTATCAAAGCTGGAAATCTGCCTTTTTCTCTTGATTTTTTCTGTGGGCAGGGCAACCCACAACAGTGACCAGCCATGAAATTGCTAGTTCTAGGTTTGGATCCTGAAGCTGCCCTCAACTAAGATTCACAATTTTGATTTAAGCATTTATTTCAAGTCTACTTATACTTAGACAATGAAATCTGAGTATATACCAGCTGAGCCTTTGAACTGTATCCCTTCTTCTTAGTGGTCTAGTAATTTTTCCACACTAAATATGTTACATACAATGATCACTGTTAGAATAGGTTCAGCTAATTCCACATGGAAAATGTGAAATGTCTAACTTCAGCAGCACACATCTTTGGAAATTCTACCTACAAGGACATCAGGAACCTTTGTCTCAAGTGGTTTCATGCCCTCAAGCCAGAGTTTCAAGGTCAGATATCTACATTCTAATTCATACCACATCAACAAGTGGTTTCAGAGCAAACATGCACACAGAGGACATGAAAGAAGAAAAATTTTCTTCGGTTTACTCCTACTTGTGTTTGTTTTCACTACTCAGATGGCCAAAGCAACCTTCTATCCGTCTCTCTATCTTGTCAGGACATAAGTTTATCCTCTGAAGTTCTGACAAAATGCTTTGGTGTGCCTTGGGGGTCTTGCAAGAGGGTCAGCTCCTTCTAGAGGAAAAGCCATATTTTGGATGCATTTTTGTCCCATATCTCTGCTCCATCCAAATGTGGATCCCATATTGCTCTGTCTGTGCTTGAGCTTTTAGCAGTGCTACAGCACGCTCAGGCATGTGCTTCAGAACGACCAAACACACCAGGGAAGAAGACCTGGAGGGTCATCTAGGTCACCCTCTGCCAATGCAGGAGTTTTCCCCTAACATTGTTCCTGTAGAGCAGGCAGCTCTGAGCAGGTGCTCTGGGCAAATGAAGGAGTCAGAGAAAAGACATACGATTTGGAAATCTTGTTGGATTCCTTCACATTGAATACTTTTGTCAGCATGACCAATGACCTGCCAGAAGAAAAGGCAAAAGACATACAAAATGGAGCCACATTCAAGGGTAGGTGGTTATGCCCTGCTCCTCCAATTTCCTTACAGGCAAACTGTGATGGCTCTCCTTTGTGAAGAGGCTCTTCGAAACTTCACATACAAAATCTGCTGGTTTCCTTACAGTATTGTTCATACAGTGGTCATCTGGAAATGTTCTAAAGTTTTAGTTGTGCCCCCCCAAAAAAGAAAATAACACAGGCTTTATTTTGAAATGCATCTTTTGATCCAGAAAGCAACCCTTACCACTAAGAGAGAAGCAATTCAGTCAGATGGTAGCTGTTTGAAAATGAAGTTTTGCTCCAAGTTTTTCCTGGACAAAACCAGATCTTACAAACAGGAGTCTGTACACCTGGTACAGCTTTCCCACATAAAGCATTCAAAGTCTTGATAGAGGATACAGCTACTAGACTTGTCCAAGCTGAAAATGAACTCCAGCTCTTCTGCAATCCAGGCCAGTGAGCAATCCACTGTCCTTCTCTGCCTCACCTGTAAAAGAGGGGGATGGTGTGGAAGTAGTCATTTTCCCCTCTGACACATTCAAGAGTTAAGTTTTGCTCTCTCTTGTCTCTGAACATTAAGACTCATTCATGTCCCCGTGGAGTCGCTGCTTATCTTCTGCAGAGCTGCATGGCCTGGTGATCCTTTTGGAACAGGCCACCTGTGCTGTGCTTTTATTACATTTTTTTAAAAATGGCATGTTTCTTTTTTCCTCTTGGGTTTTGCAGGCATAATTGTGCCCCTTTGGTTTGTCTCTGAGGAGGGGAAACTCCATGACTGATAATTACCTTGCATGCTATTTAATGAAATTGAAAGAGCACAGTAACATCCATAATCTAAATCTTCTCGCTTGTTAAGACCTAGTTTTGCATATTTCCAAGTGTTATTATTCAGACATAAATGGAAAAAAGGTTAAAAGGATTCAGTGAATTTGTAACAAATGTGCCCTTTGTGTATATGAATTCTGAGTTGTCTCTGCTGGACATGGTGTGTTGGTTAATCTTGCTATGAATACCAAAATTACATCCTTGTTAGACTCACTGCTGTTATTACTGTAGCCCAGTGAAATGGGTGTTGATTTAGGTGCTAAGGGACTCAGTTCCTCATCACATCACTGCTACTGTCCTGCCATTTGTCCTAGGACAAATTCCTGCATCTATTTATTTCTCTGTTTCCTTTGCCGTCTGGTGCTGTCTCGTGTATCTAGAGGTGAAGCTCTTTGGGACAGAGACCTCCTTATGTACTCAGTGTCAGATCTCAGTTAATTTCTTAATGAAGTAGTAACAACAGACAAGCAGTTAAATGTTAAATGAAAAGAAGTTCCATCTAAAATTAATGAACATATTCAAAATTAAGCATACTTCGTACAAAATTTAAACCAGCTTTATCAACTACCGTTTCAGCAGTCTTAGGTTATCTGGTGCAGGAGGTGGTGTGTTCTTCTACATTTTAAATACGAAGGCTTTTAATAAATAAGTACTGGAGAAAAGCCAAGACAGCTGATCCCATGCCTTTTCAGTTTTACCTTCCTTCCAGTTGTCCTGCTTTTGTCCTGTTGCTTTCCACATAAAACAGATTTTTGCACTGAAAACAAAGAACTCAAAGGGAGAAGTTATTACAGAGGAAGTCTGAGAGGTGATCAGAGGTTACCTGGAGTGAAGGTATATGAGTTCTGCAGCTGAACTGAGAGTGGTCAACAAGAAGAGAGGGGGGAGAAAAAAGTGGGGAGCAGAGGAGAAGAGAGGCAGCATTTTACTTATTAAGTGCCATCAATGTTTAAGGCATAAGGCAGAAATTCCTGAACGAAGCAATTCATAGTTAAAGTGTTAAATTGTACCTTTAAAGAAGAAAAAAAGAAGCCCACACGGAGGCCAAGAAACCACTTACTGAGATTCTCAGAATGTTTTCCAGCAGCTCTGGGGTCTGCTTTCCTCCCACCACTCCAGCAGAAAAGGAGTGTGTCTCCAGAAATCACAACTCCCTTAGAGGGAAGCGTCACCCTCACAGATATCCTCCATTCCCTCCAGGACTGCTGCTTCACAACCATAGCTGTGTCTCTACAGCACTCCGTGCTCAGGAAAAAATCAGTAGCAGGAGAAATGTACAGAACAAGACAGCCAACATAGCGAAGGAGTGTGTTGTGGTTTAACAGCAACTAAGCCCCATACGGCTGCTCACTCACTGCCCCTCAGTGGGATGGGGAACAGGATCAGAAGAGTAAAACTGAAGAAACTCATGGTCTGATATAAAGGTAGTTTAATAGGTAAAGCAAAAACTGCACATGCATGCAAAGCAAAACAAGGAATTCTAATCTAATTCTCTAACTAAACTGTCTTCTCTGCAGCTGAGTCTATCATGTTTTTGTCAGAAGATACCCATCATTTTATGCAGTGTTACTTTTGGTTGTTTGGGGTTTTTTTCATGTTTATGGGCCTGTGGTTGATGAAGTTTGGTCACTGCTGACCTCACCTCAAATATTTATGACAAATTACAACAGGCACCTACCTTGGCTACTGCAGGGTAAGGGCCTTTAGATCATTTAAACACTTCATGATCCCATCATAGCTAACCTGGACACCAAAGGATTTATTTGAAGTGCAACAATTTATGCAGTGGGACAAAAGCGTAAGAAAGACCTTGTATTCCAGCAAGCTGCTCTGTTCTGATACCTTGACATCTACAAAACCAGAAACAACAACAACAAACAGGGAAAGAGTCATGGGCAACCCTCTCATTAAAGATGTAGGGTGGAAATGTGACATGTAAAAACCTCTGAAGGAGTCCCAATATCATTCTTGAGTGTGAAGCCCATGTGAGGCACACAGCACTAGTCTCTCTCCTTCCTTGGCACCTTTGCATGCTCTTTGGTATTTTGCATGTGCTGGTAATGAAAAACTGACTTTTATTATCATCTAAAAGCATATCATGTGTTGTAAACAGAAGGAGAAAAGAAAACCACAGCCTGGTAAGCTGAGAAAGCTGAAGAAAGACAGTGAGCTCTCCAGGCAGAGCTCTTGGAAGCCTGTTCTCCTACCACAGAAAGCAGATAAAATCTAGCTGAGGACAATCATATTTGGCCTAATATGACCCCTGCATTTAGATTAAGATTCAGAAAGAAATATGCGGCCTTGCAAGCACAAAAAGGTATTAAAGGCATCCATCCTAGAAAGGGCCATTAGGTTAAAAAGCCATTGATTGGAGGTATTTGTTTTCTCTACCCATATTTTTCATACCAGGAAATGTAAGACTTTTTGTGGCCTTTTCAGAAAATACCAAGGCTATAACATCTACTATGCCAAAGTATGAAACAAAAAGAAAATAAGAATTCACTTCTGGTTTACAGCTGTTGTCCCAACAGTTGTATATGCACCAATAAAGTATTACAATGGTCCAGAGAGATTTATTTGCCAAGCCACAAGCACATCAGGCTGCAGAAATAAACAAGGGCCAAGAGAAAAGTCAGTCCTGATGGAAGCCAAGTACACTATTGCCAATCTTGCAATACTGTAAAACACTAGTCTTCTACCTCCAAACCATAAAATTAAATATATATATATATATTGCTAGGTATTTTTATTTGCCTTCTGCAAACCCCAAAGATTCAAATGCACCATCTTCTCCACACCATCATGAGAGCTTAGTGCATTTCTTTTTAAACAAAAGCTGAGATTATCATGTAATTAAATGGCTCTAGGCTCTGAGCCTTTAAAAAAATACCCTTTAGCAGATCCTTTTCAAACAAGGAAAGATGGTAAGGCTGTAGTGAGAGAGCTGACAGAGGAAAGTGGGGTGATGAGATCCTGCAAAGGCTAAGATGAGAGTGGCCAAGCAGGGCTAGTGACGGTCTCAGCTAACACACAGCAAGTGGGGTCTGCCACAGGAGTCTAGGGAAGAAAACAGCAAATATATAAACCTCCAGCCTTGGTGTTTGGCTGCAGCTCTGCTGTGCTTGATCTGCAATTCCTCCAGGAAATCCCACTGAGATTTTTGGCTGGGGCTTTGGAACAACTGGAGAGGAAACTTCATTAAGCCCTCTGCCTGTTTGGAGAGCACTTTATAAGTTTATGCTGTGCTGACTGAACACTTCTGCAGTGCAAATACCAGCAGTTAGACTTCTAGGCTCATATGCACAGCAGTCAAGGTTTGCAGAGGGGCTGCCAGCAAAGGACAGTCCAGTGAGGTGGGTGCAGGATGGCTCCTCTTGGCACAAGCTCTGGTGGATCTTATTCTTTCGCTCTGCAGCTGTGAGTTGCGGTAGTTCCCCGATGGGTAGATGGAATCTGTTGTTTTCTCTCAAGAGAGTTACTAATCTTTTCAGCTACATAAATACACTTCTATTATTGTCTGAGTAAATTGCCTTAGAAAACTGTTTCTTCAGGAAAAAAAAAAAAGCTGAAATTTCTTAAAAGGAAAATGTCAGTATATTTTTCATAATTATTCCAGTACTTTTTTCTACCACTGTTTATGGTAAAATCTTGATAGGTAGGAATTAGCATATACACTGACATTATCATACCTGCTTAAGAATCTGAGTTTACCCAATCCCAAATAAAAAGTGAGACTCGTGCACCTCAATCTCCCTTGCTCCTGTGCAAATCTCACCTAGATTTCTTCCCAAATCATTGCCTGCCTATGTTGTTTGTTATTACAACATTTGTCTTGGATGGTGAAGAGCTCTGAAAAGAAAAGAATTATACAACCCCTCCATCAGCATCACACTTCAGTGCTCACATCCAACCCTTCCCAGAAAGATTCCAGTTCAGCAAGATATTTATCCAAATACTTAATTCTGCACGTAGCAGTCTGCGCTCACTCTGCCCCCTCCAGCATTAAGATGAGGAGAGTGCTTGGGGAAGCGAGGCAGTGTTTAGCAGATTCAGATTTCAAGTGGTCTGAACCCCCTGAAAAGGAGGGCAAAGCCAGAGGACGGATCTGCTCTATTTTATACACAGTGTTAGGTGTTTGTAATGATATTACTGGAATTAAGAACTCTTTCAGTACTTTAAACTAGACAGCCTTTTAAATAATTTCTTTTGTAAAAACAAAAGAAACTGTGCAACGGGCACTGTCTAGATGTAATTTCCGAACAAATCTGTACTGTGATCTCACCAAGAGATCTGTAAGTGGAACCCAGACAAGTCCACAGAATGCCACCAAGTCCACAGCACATTTGTTGAGATGCCTATGAATGCTTGTCAATTCTACCTTCATATTTTAATAAAAGATTAAGTCAGAGAAGAATCCATGCCTAAGCAGAGTGAACTGGAGAAACTGTAGGCAAACCTGGACCTTATTCATGTAATTAATTTCAGTATCTAGTCTTACACCTGAGGAGCATTTAATGAATACAGTGAACAGATGCATTTTGACTCTGTCTTCAACATGTATGTTTATTTGTAATTGGCAGGCTAACAACATCCCAACAACCATTCACATGGAACATGCAGTTATTAAAACCATAATAGTGGAAGAGACTGTAATACTTTTTGAGTCTGGTCCTGAAATTACTTGCCCAAACAGCAGTTTTACATACCAGATCCCATTTACATCCGCAGGGCCAGGAAGTTGCACACAGTTCCTAAGGAGCTCATATATTTTCCAAATTGCAGCTAGATGTGAATGTTTTGACTGGACTATGGGCTTAGGCTGTAATCCTGAAGATTTTGTCACAAATCTTGGGATATTTTGCCCCTCAGAGATGCCAGCTCCTGGCAGAAGTGATCTGACAGAATATCAGCTTTCCTTTGTTTACTTTTTGAAGCCTCAGATCTTCCTGGTTACACAGCAAAGCTCACCCATATAATCTTCTAGAGGCTTAAAAATCAGAAGTCAGATAAAATAAAGTCCCTGTTTCCTAGACCTAAAAATCTGATTTTTAAGCCAAGCTTATTACTCCAGGGGTCTCAGCACTGGTTTTTAAAAAACTAGGTCTGCAATCCTGATTGAAGGTCTCCCAACATCATCAGCAGCGCAGCTCTCCTGGCTTTCAGTGGCAGCAGATTTGACCTGATGTGATTTATTAATCACAGTTTGTCAAAAATACTTTTCAGCTGGCAGCATTAGCAAGAGGCAAGGAGATGAGAAGCAGGTGTTACATTTTAAGAGAGAGGACTGTGCCTCTTGACTTTATAATCTAATGTTTTTACTTTATAGTTTTGAATTTCACATAAAGCTGTCACAAAACCATTTAGTAAACAAGGGAGGGAGCAGCAGTGCTCGGGCCGGCGGCAGCTGAAATCTCAACCGCAGCTTCTGACTGGAGGCTACTGTGCTGAGACCTGCTCTCCTGCAGCTGCAGGGCCCTGCTAGCATCAGGAGACCACTGTTGTCCTACTGAACTAATAAAAGGAGAATGTAAAAAATAAAGGCCAGGTTTACATTCCCCAGTCAGTGTTTTATTGCAGCAAAAGGTGTCTAGGGGGTGTCTGAACTTTGGTGGTCCCATGCATGCTTGCATACACACCCCAGGTTGCTCTCCAGGCTTTGCTGGGCATCCAAAGAGCAGCTGGAGGAGCCTGACACATTTTCATTGCAAATGCTGCACCCTAACGCTTGGCAGCCTACAGAGGCTGCTGGCCCACCATGCCCCTGGGAGCTGTGACCCCTCAGAAATGTGGAGTTTGCAGGGTGCACCCAGTTTTTCAGTAAGTGCAACCCCCGAAAAGACATCATCACAGAAGCATTGCAGCGGGATAGTGACCCTCCCATGCTCCTTCTGTATGGTCTCAGCACTTTCTGGGTGTTTCCTCCTGCCTCCAAAAGGAAATGAAAAAATTTCTGCCATGATCACGGGGGTTTCTCCCTCCTGGGCCAATTATTGCACCTTTTTAGTCAGGGTTTAAGACAGTAAAGTGACTCCAAGGTGCACTGTGCCTGCAAGAGGAGTGGGCCCTGGACTCCTCCACTGGAAGGGCATGGAGGGCAAGACCAGCAAAAGCTGCACAATATTGAGTCCCTCTGACTTGCTTCCAAAAAAAATACTTGCAGAGAAACCTGGAATTATATATAAGTAAAGTTGCCTTTTGATATTACTACGGAATTTCCACTTCTGGCAAAGAGATTTTTGCCCAGGCTAATTTGGAGACATTTCCCTTCACCACATTGGCACTGCTGTGTCATTTTTGATAGAAGCTTCATTCACTGGGAGAGTTGAGGCAACCCATTCCCCTCTCACTTCTGCAAACAGGGCTGTTTGTTGAGTCTCTTGAAAGACTGCGCGAACAGATAAACATGCTACACATGAAGTACATTAGGTGGAGGTGAAATACAGATGATTGTATTTAAGGGCTTACAATAGTTGTTAAGAGCTTCTAACCACAGGCCCTGGCAGGACCGGACCTCGGCTTGCAGTGCATGTCTTGGCAACATCCTCAACTGACTTTCTGTTTCTACCCCTTGAAACAGAGCCATTCTTGTCAGTCTGGTGGCAATGAGAAAAAAAAAAAGAAGAAAAAAAAGGAAAAAAATCAACTCTGTTAATAGGATTATAAGATTTGGGGAATATAATGTTGTTGCAGATCATTTATTTTGAAAGCTGATTTCATTTTAGTGAAAACAAGCTCAGCCCTGCACACTGGGGGTTTGCAGCCATGATGCCAAACACAATCATTGCTGGTTTGAAAGATGTGATTGCTTTTTAATGTGGAAATTTCACAAGGTTACAAAAGAGGAAAAAATTAAACTCCTTTCTTATAACAAAGTCACCCTGGGATATGCACTACAATGCCCTGACAATGTCCAGATACTCTGACCACATTGCACATCAGAAAGGTGGATGAGTGTGATTTACACCATTTCGCAATTGGGTTTCTTTCACACAGCTGAAAAAGCCGAGAAGTTTTGAGCAGAAATAAAAACAGCACTTTGTAAAATGCATTTGGAATTGCACAAACACAACCCAGGGGTCAAGGAAGTAGTGGGTGGATGAGAAAAGTGTCCAGAGGGATAAATGAGGAGATAACATGATATCTCCCCTTCATGCCTGACAGCTCCGGACCCACAGTGGCAGCCCACTCAGCGTATTGAAAACTAAGCTCCTCCTCAGCATAGCAGACAATCTTTATATTTGTTAGACATCAGAATAAAAAATTATAATCAGCATCCCTGGCCTTTTCAATAGCAATCTCCCAAAGGGCTCAAATATATTCTAGAAATAATGGCTAAGCCCCATTTTCCTGGGTGTTAGATGATGTTCTGTCATCATCTCAGAAGAGCCATTGTTGTGACAAAAGCCTCATGGCACAGCCCGGACGGGGCTGAACAGGGAAACAGGCACTAGCAGGAATGTCCCAGTCAGAGGAATTCATCAGGAGGGACCAAAAGGAATGAATTTTTCCAATGTGCTCTTAAAAGAGTGATGAAGGGGGTAGAAAGGCTGCCCCTTTCTGAGTTAGGGGAGCAGTACAGACTCGTGAACTCTCTTCTCCCATGTAGTGAAGATGCTGCTTTTGATCTACAGTGCAGGGAGTGCTCTCCCCAAAGGCAGGGGTGAGGGAGAGGGTAGATCTGGAGGGAGGCACAGAGGATGGAGCTGAAGCACTACCTCAGAGCCGGGGATTGAAATGACAATATGCGCTGTGGAACCTTTTTTTTTCAAAGCAATTTGCTATCATTATATTGCCCGTGCATTTCCAATACATGTCAGCCTGTTCTCTTTTAACTTGGCGGGAGGGGAAGGTGCTTTCATTGCAGGGCTCCTTGCAGAAGCTTGCCAGACATTGCTATTATTACATCTGCCGGGCACAGCACAGAATGATGCATGTTCATTAAAGGAATGGGGTTATAGTAGAGCAAATTCGTTCTGTCCCTGTTAGAGAATACTCGAGTGAGCTTAGATATTTTTATATACAGAAATATTCCAAAATTTAAAAGCAGAACAGTTTCTATCCCTTTATCTTCAGTTTGGCTTCTGGCTGGCGTTACAGAAATCATTTAGCTTTGTTTGCCTGAATCCTATCAGTGGTGAAAATACAGAAAACTGCTAGAACAGCATTTATTAAGGATTTCATAAAGTTACAAACTACAAGATTTCCATTAACTATTTCAATTATGATTCCTCTTCTGCTTTAACTCACATGCTTCTCTAAATATTGGGGTGCAGCGTGTGGTTCTATGTCTGCATGTGTGAAAGGGAGATGGGGCAAGATTTGAAGCAAAAATTCAGATTTCACTTCTTGAACCAGATGCTTTCTCATTCACGTGCCAAGGAATGGAGCTGACAATTGCTCTGTGTGGCACCGTGCCTCGGCTGATACACTCAACTGAGCCTTGACACTGATAGGCAACACACAGAGGCTAATTTAGTCTCTGTTTCGGTGTTTTCAGCTATTAGTACAAGGAAAACTACGCAGAGTAGAAAAGTAGTTTTGGTTCCTTCATCTATTTCACCCTGGTGTTGGTTCGACCCCAAACTACCTGAGTGTGACCAAGCCCTTCCACCAAACTTTTCCTTCTGTTCTTGCATGGGAGGTTGGTAGCTGGGAAGGGCCTTTTCAGTTGGAGAACAGCCAAACCCAGCCATCTCTGGCTGTTTAGCTTTGGAGTCAAGATTCCTAAGGGTACAGAGAGGCTCTGCAAATTCTGTGGTTTATTCTGCAGAATTGTGAAGATGACATCAGTCAGTTCTTCCAAAGAAGCAGAGGAGAGCAGAGGTCCCACACACTCAGACCCATGGCCCACAACCACCAGAAAACTGTGGAGTTCATAATGCAAATACTTAAACTCATCCTGCATTACATGGTGAAGGAGCTTCAGCAAGAAGCATCAACAATAGCTTGCCACAGATTTACACCTGCCCTTTCCTCTCCTGGAGCTACTGACATGGCATTTGAAAAGGAAGGTGATGCTGCTGAGTGGTGGTGATGCCTGCAGTGCCTCTCTGCATAATGACAGCCTCCGAAAGTGCTTTCAAAGGACTTGTGGAGCCAGGCCAAGAGGTGGGCTTGGGAGACAAGATGGCTGTGGTTCACCATGGTCTCCTGAAGAAATGTTGAACTGTGAGGAGGCTCTCTCTTGCTTGCCCTCCTTTTTTTGCACGGAAGCCTGACTAACAAAATCAAAAGCGCAGCTTGAAATGAACCAACTGCACACAGGTTTCCTCGTGACATGACAGGCTATCGCAGCCTTAATGGTAGGCTGCTAGACTAGAAGCAGTCTTTCATTGAGTTTGTCTTAGTGAGAGGAAAAACTGCTTTGTGTAATAACTTTATGGTAAATGTTGGCAAAAGATTTGCACTGCATACTGAAAGAGAGACATTTCTGACCACAGCTCATGAACCACATTTATTTACTCTGGCGTTTGTCCATTATTTGTTCATAGGCTTTCTGTCTCTGCTAAATGTGTTCCAATTTTGGGAGCTAAATCATTGCCAGTAGTTTCCAGGACATTCCGCTAGGCTAAGCAAAATTGCCCTAAGCAGTTGTCAGAAACCACTGAAGTAGTATTTTAAATACGGAGTATTTGAAGAAAATAAAAGATACCAAGCATCCTATCTGTCTGGATCCTGTGTGTTGTAAAAAGTTAGGGAACAGAAGCAGAGGACTTACAGCCCTGCCCGACTTTCCTGAACCATTTTCCAGATGTAGAGGGCTTAAAGCACTGCCTGTCTTTCCTGAGCCATTCTCCATCATTTAATGAACCAATCTGATTTTAAAATGAGGGTAGTAATTAAAAATATGCATATGTATTTGTCAGCAGCCCTCCAGATAGAAATCATGCTCAAAATTCCATCTGGAAAATCCTAGTTATTTACTTCTTTATGAAAATGAACTACAAAACACAGGAAAAAAGCCATTTCTGTCAAAACTGACACTCAATTGCTATCAGATGGCCTCACAAAAATGTATATGTATAGCTCAGGCAGGACAATAGGATGGGAATCACCTTTGTAAACCATTCTGATGCATCTGTTCACTGTCCTTTATCTGATAGAACTCAGAATAACCTGATGTATTATTTGCCCTGACAACAGTCTCATTGCAAAATAATCCCTAGGACAGTGAGTGCTGGCTTGAAGTAAGAGTTCCTATATTTTTCTCTAGTGTTCTTTTTCTTGGCATTAATTATTGTAACTGCAGATAGCATTATTGTCCAAAAGAAAGCTCAGTGCTTCTTCAGACTTTGTTGAATGCCTGGCCTGCGTGGCAAAGCAATCCAGAGTCAGTGTGAGCCCTCTGGAAGCAGGAAACTTGCCTGCTAGTGGTCTGGACTTAGCTGCCTTTCATTTTCATCAAGTGCCCACTTTTTGCTGTGTATGACAGGGTACACTGGTTATTTTCTCTGCTTTTATCATGTCCCTTTCTTTTTCTCTCTGTTTCAAAGAGAAACAAATCCCAGCTTTCCAATTTCTCCACCAATGAGTCAGAGTAATTTCTGAGCTCATTTCCAAACACACTCTCTTTCTGCTGACAAAACAGCCAGACACACGTGTGCAGTGCTGGGGTAAATGGTGGTAGTGATTTATGTAAGAGCATTCTGCTGTCCTGCTCCTTATTCATCCCATTAAATCCCATCAAGGGTTTTAACCTGCAGTTTCACATTAACAGAGAATCTCAATGAATTACCAAGTAGGATTCCCCTCTAAATCAGTGCTTAAATTTAGAAGTCTTTGAATAAAGGTGGTTGGGTTTTTTCCTATCAAAAAATACACATTAAAAATATTTTATCAACACTGAATTTCAGCTATCATTTTATTCCTGTTTATTTAATTTATTAAATTATTGATCTGTTTGAAACTACATGAACATCTTCAAAATGTTCTTTTCACACAGCAAAAAAAAATCATGCTGGCCTCATATTTTTCATCACTCTGCCCAACTGTATAGTAAACACAGTAGTAATACCAATATAGTAATAGCAGTATAGTGAGTAATGGCACTGATCCTAATAAATGGAGTATCTCAGTGGTAAACCTTTTACTTTGGCAAAAGCTGGCCATTTAATACCTATGTGAGTAACTGTTTATTCACTAGCTTCAAAGAGCACTTGCGTCCTATACTTCCTATGCCTGAGCCTTGGGGTTTTTTTCCTATGCCTGAGCCTTGGGGTTTTTTTCTCTAATTTTGTTAGAGATTTAGTGGAAATCTAGAGAAACGGATGTCTGGTTCACCTCTGTCCACCCTTCTGTGGACATGAGCAAAGATTCAGTGAGATCAGGGGGGTATGATTTGACAAAATCTGCACCAAACCTTATCTGCTCATATATCCCTGCTCGCATATTCCTGTTACTATTTTATTTTTGCTTGCCATTTGATGAATTTAATGGGTGCAGGTAAGATTCCCACTGGTCCACAAATTCCAAATTATCCCTGTATTTTTAAATCCTGGTAGTCTAAGCACAATCCTAATGCTTTAAATATTATGTCTTCTTTTTCTTAGAATTTTTCCTATTCCCACCAGTAATAAGGAAATGCAAATCTAGTTGAAGTGATAGATTTATGCTGTATGATAGTTCATTTGCTTTTAATTTACCACTTTACTTCAGTGACACCTTTGTTTCACATTCTGTACCATTACTAGTACTAGAAAAGGACATGGAAAATAGCTAACTTTCCAAAACCTTATATAATAAAAATCTTCCTTAGTTCCCCCTTTAATTCCTGTGAGCCCAAGCAATGCTGCAATTCCCTTGAAGCCTTCATCCTTGTGCTATATTCAAATAAAGCATTCTTATTCTGTTTGAGACATGCAACTACTCGGGACTGTAAAAAGCTATATTGACTTCTTAATTTTCCTCTTGGTTGTTCACTGCCAAAAGGCAGCACTGTTATCATTCACTGGTGCATTAGAATATATTTCCTAACAACAAAAAAAAAATAGAAGGACTACAGTGGTAAAGCAGCAGCATCTGGAAAAATCAAACAATGTGAATTAATACATTCTTTGCGGGCTGAAGGAAGCAATGGAGTCAAGGAAGGCCTTTGGATGTTATGTTTTACAATATCTCTGGAGGCCCAAGCCCCACTGTAGGCTGTTTTCTTCCTGCCTTTGGACAAGCTGAAATTAACTGGTAATAACACACAATTAAAAGCGCATGTGTGTGTCTGTGAAGGCGTGTGTGACTTTGCTCTAATTCCATTCCTTCTGTGCATTTTAACTTTCAAACTTTCAAATGGCGGTGAAGAGGAGACAGACAGGTATACATAGCAGCCACATCAAAATCTTGGTTGGGCAGGGGGAACATTTGACACCTCCTTGTTTCAATGCCCCCTGTCTGTTTTTAATTTCACTAAATCGCTCCCGTCTGGGGATTGTATATTTTCAGTGGCCTCTCCCAGCAATGCAGAGGTAGAGTGTTAGTGTGCCAAACCCCAGCTATGCTCAGGCGCGGGGCTGCAGATTTGCAGGAGGTAAGAGGGGAGTCTGCTCATGGGACCAACCATTCACCCAACTTAACTCAGGTCTTTAAGCGATGCCAAGAAATCTCACTTGCCCTTTTCCCTTCACAGTCATCTTACCAGGGAAGAGGTGGACAACCTGGGTAACAAATAGGCTAATAATCTTCCCACTTTGCAGCTTTGAAAGTATAATCAAGGTCTGTGCATCTGAAAGATCCCCTGTTAGCAAGGGGATATGGTACTGCAGTTGCTGCTCAGGACAACAAGGATTATGCTGGCTTGGGTAGAGGATTTTCTTGATTTTAAGAGGCAAGCAGGATCTGGCCTTGAGCACCTCCAGGAAAAGGAATGGTTTGGAAGGGTAATTCGAGGAGGATTTCACTGGACAGTTGTAGGCATCGTGGAGCCTCGACTCGCTGTCCATTGCCATGGAGGCAAGTGAAGGTTTTGCTTCTGGTTTTTTTGAGACAAAAGCTCTGACTCAACACAGAAAGCTTGTGCAATCTTGGAAGGAGCTGTTTCATAGCAAGGAAAGGGAGCAACAAGACAACATTAAACAATGAAAAAAAGAAGAGCTCCTCAGTCACCTGCTCCGAGGCTGAGCATCACTATCATGGGGCATAACCCTACATCCCTCCTCCTGTGAGCAATTCACCCAAGAGATCCCCTCTCAGGCACTGAACAATGAACAGTAATTTCAAACGGTTATGCCTGAGCAGAAGCCCTTCACACATGGACACATATCAGGATGTAAAGCAAAGCCATTCCCTCTAGTACTAGTTTGCACAACTCACGTGCATTCATCTGCTTGTACATGGATAGGGGCATGAGACAAGGTCAGAGTGAAGACTGGGCAGACTCCAAGGCTGTGTGGCTGCTGGGAGGGTTGCAAAGCTCTGCAAAATAACCCTCAAGATAAAGCTAGCCAAGACACATCATGTATTACTTTGACCCACTGTATCTTCTCCTGCAAAGAGCAGGATTTGGCTTCAATACAGCAAGGAAGCTGAAGTGGTAATAGGGTGCTTTGAGAAATCACATTGTGCCATTGCATGGTCCTGAGGATGCAATGAACGACTTACTCAATAGGCTAGTAAGACTGTGAAAAGATAAGATATCTGAGCTTCTTCCACTAGAGCTTCATTACGTGAATGCACACTTCTTTGAGATCGGAAAGATTTTTTTTCCTCCCCTGCACTCACTGGGTTCTCTGTGAATTGAGCATTACAGTGGCTTTGACTGTAACCATTATAATCATTTTCCAGTGCTAATGTTGTGGTTTTAATGAAAGGAAACAGCAAATGGTGTATCGACTCATATACACAAATCTGTACTTCATTTGCACAAAATAGCTTCTGGATGGCTTTCCTCCATGTTTTTGGTCAAAGCCACTCTTTTTGAGAAATGATCAATGTCTACAACTGTTTGCTCTTCCACAGATAAAGCAGATGCTATTCATTACTGCATTTGCCATGCATATATTACTACTTTCCCCAAAGCAGCCGCAGTGGGTCATGTGTTTATTTTTCTTTAAATCCTTTTGTTCTTAAATCACTCCACTTTTGCTTTCAGGATATGATGAATAATTAATGCTGTAGTAGCAGCATTATTGAATTAGGAAAGTCACTGGCAGCTTCCAAAATCATTGAGACAACCAACAAATAAACACAAACCACTTCTTTAGACTTAGATGTAGTGAAGCAGTGCGATGGTGTTGAGATAATAAGAGGTCAGGCTGACCTTTAAAGTTGTAAGATGGACTTACTGTTGCCCACATGTAAATCACAGTAGTTCTGATAGCAATGCAGATATTTTGAAAGATTCTGCAATAAATAATAATGCTAAGGAAAACTAAGACCGGGCATGGGTATTTGGAGGGAATTGTGTTCTACAAGAAGTTATATGATCATAAAGAAAAGAATTATTCATGATTTTATGGTTTAGGATTATTTAAAGAATAGAGATTTGGAGTTGATACCTTTCAGGTAGGTGTTCAGCACCTCCCAGGGATTACAGCCAGCAGCACGAGCAACAGCTAACCAGGAAAGGAGGGAGATTATAGATTTCCAGAGTAACCATTTGCAGTTACCACTGGAATATCTGGTTTGCAAGCAGAGTTAGCCTACTGGTAATACAAGAGAATGTAATATGGTAAGATTCCAGTTAAATGTGAGTTTGAGTCAAACAGGAAAGCAAGAATAAGTTCATTTTCCTACATTCATATACAGGAGGTTTCTACTGGCTTCCTAACAAGGCCCTTCAGGTTTTGATGCGACCCTGTCCCTCATGTATTTCATCACAGCACCTTGGTGGACAGCAGAGCCAGGGGTCAGGCAACCACTTGCACTACTGAACTTTTAAAACTCCTTTATGCAGAAATGAAGGACTTAAAAGACTGTGGGGTGGTGAGAAATAAGCCCTAGCATCTCCATCTGTCTCAGTTGGCAATCTGAAGGGCGGAACCTCTGTGGGTATGGCACTGCATGTTTATTGACAGCGGTCATAATTATGGCTTTCCTCATCTGGGGCTGTCCCTGAGCACACTGCAGGGATGCCTGATTCTTCTCCCTGCAGCTCTGTTTAGGATTTCTGTAGTTATCAAGAGACTCTTGTTAGTGACTTCTGTGTACTCCTGAAAATAAAGGGCCCCTTTACTGAGTGCTGTAGCGCTATATACTTTCCTGGCCTTAAAATATTTTTTTATTTTTCATTGACTTATTCCTTTGGGGGTTGAGTAGGAAAAATGGTTTCCCTGAAGAGCGAAAGATCTCACAGTTTCAAGATGGTCCCTGTTGCTGTTCTACTTCAGTATGCTATTAAGGCCTTTTAAATAGGGCCCTCTCTTAGTAGTCACAGGCTCTGTTGAAGAACCGTGTAAAAAATATTTCTAAAAAAAAAAAAGAATAGTAGTCCAGGATCAGCTCAGTGTGCTGGAAGACAGTGGGGTGCTTTTGCTCATTTCCCTGGCTGAAGCAGTTTCACTATATACAGGTAATGACATGTCAGTCTGGGAAGAGACCTGCGCTTCCATCGGCTCCTCCCAGTGTGGTGATGTAATTCCTGGACTACCAGCTCAGGTTCTTTGATTCTCTTGCCTAATGATTGTCTTGGAATCTGTGCAAATTGGAGTATCTCCAACAGGAAAAGCTGTCATTTTGAAGGAGCCAGAAGCCCAGAACCCACCCCAGCTGTGGGGTGCTGATTTCCGTGCTCCTGGGTCTGTTTAAGGAGATTATAATCCTACATGTGGTCTGCTGTTTTGGATCTGAATATCCTACTCAGGGAGTTCTGGCTGCCATGAGGCAGCAAATGAAGGTCTCTGACCAGAAACTCATTGAACCCATGACCATCTTACCATTGAAAGTTCTGAGTTTGACAAATCAGCATTTTCTGATTTGAGGACTTTATTTCAGAGAACTTCTAGCCATCTGTGTTCCCTATCTCCTTTACCTGTAGATCTTCAGCAAATTTCTCTACCTGCAAGTCTTCATTTTTCTAAGAAGTTTTCATTAAGCTCAGTTGTGGAAAATTATTGGAGACTACTTCATCAGCCTTCCTACAGCACAGGCTCTGCCGTTGTTTTCACCATCCTTCTGGTCAGCTTGAAGCTATGCTCACCCAGATGCAACTCTGGAGAGTTCTCTCTTCATCCCCCAGCACTGGTAGGAAACAAATTGCTAAAATCCTTGACAGAAGTAATACGTGTGTTACATCTCCCCAGCTGAACAGGTGTACCTAAGGTATTATGGGGAGAAACTGGAGGTCCCTTTCATGGGATTAACTGTGGGCAGAGGGCAGGGACTATCATGGGTAGAGGTGAAGAATAGCCCTGGCCCCTTGAAAAACACAAAAGCCATAAAAGGATCAATCAAAATCTTTTCCCATAACAGACCTATCCACCTTTCCTTTATTTCCTCCCCTCACGTGGAATAACTGGTATCTGGAAGCCTCCGCTCTTCTTGTGCTTGTGTCAAAAAGAGGGAGAGCAGGAGTCCTGCTAGAGCCAGCAGAATTCAACCACATTCACCCCCTCACTGCTCATGCTCATTGCTTTTGATGGTCCAGCTAAAGAAAATCTCTGCAGATTTTTTTTGTCCTCAGAATGAAGCTTCCCACTGCTAGCCTTGGGAGACACAGAACATCCTGGCTAGGCAAGAACTCTTTATGGATATTTCTAGTGCTCAGAGGGAGAAGGGGGAAAAAAAACAAGCTACAGCAAGTTTATGGTAATTACTTTAATGAGGCAAAGCCCTTTAGAATGCAAACATACTCAACAATACACAAAGAAACAATAAAAAAAAAGTGTTTTATACAGGCTGTTTTATAAGGAGGTAATAAAAGCAATTGTATGGCACACTTGGTTGCATAAACAGGCTCACCATGGAAGGTGTTTGTGTGAGAGCAGGACTATGAATACTTAATTGCTTTCATTATTCTTATTTTCAGTACAAAATACTGCAATCAAAACTTAATCTGTGGCTTGATTTTTAAATAAAAAGGTTATATTCCAGTTCTATTGTTGTAAATATAATAAAATGTGGTCTTTCTGTTAAACATAGTCTTTCTCACTGCTTGTAAACAGGTATAACAGTGATTAATATCTGCATCTCTGCCAATTTCAAAATGTTTTTCAAAGGCAGAATCACTATTTCTCTTCACATGGAAGGAAGAAGACCAAAATGTTCAAAAGGTCTTCTTCATTAATGATGTGACTAGAAGTCATGAAAACCTTTGGTGAGATCCTTCTATGGCTGCTAATCCTGTTTGAACCAAGCCCCAAAAGCAATGCAGATTTCAAGTATATTCTCATTCACACATCTCTTCTGACAAACACAGTGAGTACAAAGAAAGAATGTAAGGAAACATGAATTTGAGGACCTCAATAAGTTGTAAAGTACAGAACTGAAAAAATGTCACCCATTTTCCCTTACCTCTCAGGAGAGTAAATTACTCAGACAAAAGGGTTGTATGAATTTGAATACAATATGATGTGTCTGGAATGTTATATTCTGAATTTTTTTTTTAAATATGTGCTGTTACATTTGTGCTTTAGTGGCATCTAGACCAGAGTAATTTTCAAATACTTAGACATAAGAATTCCTTTTTATTTCCTCTGACTTTTTGCTTCAGGAAGAAACACAGAACCGTCAAAGACCTGTTGTGCACATAAACTAAGTGATAGGTCTGGAAAGATTTAGGGAACAAGACTGTCTTATACAAGAAAATGAATATCTGGATGAAAAGGAAATATACACATTAATGGTTTGTGCTTTAGAGGCTGAGCACATTGCTGTGAAATAACATACCAGAGTGACACCAGAAAGGCCAGAGTCACTCTCAGTGAAAATGGATGTTTCTAGGAAAGAAGTGATGATTTCTAGTTTCGAATTGATGGCAAAGGATGACTTCAAATTTGATATCTTAGTTTACCTATTTAATTAAAAAGAAACTTCTCCTAAAACATACAGAAAGAAATAACATTTTTTCAGTTCACTGGGCCTATAATAATTTTTATTCTTGAAATTATCTGACTGTTGGACTTTCTGTTAGTGCTACAGAACATCTGCCTAATAGGAAATGTCATTTTTATTTTCACCTTTCTCATCATTACAGATAACATAATGCTGTCAGGAATCAAGAAGGTACCATTAAATATTTCCTGTTACATCACTAATGCCCAAAAACATTTCCCATGAAGCAAAAAAAAAAACAACCAAAAACGGCAAGGCAGAAGCTCTCATTATCCCTATCCCAGGGAAAGTAATTTTAACACTTTCCATCTCACAGTAGAACTACTGCCCAGGAGAACAAAGGACACTTAACTAAGTTGGTGAATATTTTAAACCACCTAGGAATTGTATGAAAAATATAGACTTTCCTATAACTGAACTCTGATCAGCTCCCATGGCTTATGGCAAAATCAGCCTTTCAGGCATTTATTTGCAGGGTGTTCAAGGGGCCAAGAATGTCCAAGGGGCCAATCAACTGCTGATCTTTCAGCAATGTATTCTTACCCTTTTCTTAGATGTCGAAACCAAATTGTTTGCTGACATCTCTCAGTCTTCAATAACTAAAGGCAGGACAACATATTGATGATGAGCACACGCACATGTATGTGGTTGCATATATAAGAAGGAATTTTACATATTTATAAGGAAAAATTAATTTTCAAATTGAATCAAAAATATACAGAAGCGTATATATATATACATACATACATACATATATATATATACACATGACTGAATGCTTAAACATATTTTAAGAATATATATGTTTGTATGTATGCATTTCTGCAGGCCAAAACAGCTTTGATGAATTAAATAAACATCTTGATGTGCTGAACAGCTCCTTTTAAGCCAAGCAAATTATGATTTCTAACCTTCTAGTATATGTGTCTGATTAATTTAGTCATGAAAAGAACCAATTGCAAAACAAAGATTCTACATGTACCATGGTCCCATTGGACTCGTTTCTCCTAGCAAACAACTTAATGATGGTACTCAAGACCGAGCTTTTGCTTACAAAGTAAATGGGTTTGGATTAGCTATTGTGCAGAATGATCTAGCGCATTAATCTGAAATGTTCAGAAGGAATCTAGATCATGCTTTCCTCTTAGCATCCAATTCTTCAAGGATTAGAAAGCAAGTCCTCAACAAGAAATCCAAACACACCAAAACAATTTATAATACACTAGAGAAGCAGAATTGAAAAGACAAGTCATTCGGTCTGATGAGGTAGATGGGTGTCTGGAAAAATGCTGAATGTCGTCTGCTATCAACAGCCTTCAAGATCAAGGAGACTAGCAGAGGCAGACTGAAAACTAGTCACAAGCTAACATCTGCTTAAAAGGACATGTGACGAACAGCCAGGAATGAGCCATGAGAAACTTTCAAACCAGTCCCTCAAACTAATCAGAGAGGCTTAGTGAGATGCCACCATATGATTATCTGACTGATCCTAAATGCATTGACTATAAGATCATAAAGTAGAGTTTTACCAGTGTACGTTTGTCATCATAGAAGAGTTGTCAAATTTCCCTCCCCAATCCCTTGACAGAGGTCCCGTGTTACAGAAATCAGGCTACAGTGAAGGTCGTCATAGATAAACCATGCGCTGCTCCTTTGGTTTCCCCTTTTCTAATAGGAAGCTCTCTGTACTGGGAGCTCAGCTGAGTTCATCCTCTGGCAGGATATCCACCTAAGCCACCTAATAATGGTCCATGATTACCTTGGAGAAGCCTCGTCTCTCCAGGCCAGTGAACACCTTCACAGTGATGCTTACCAGTGGCACCTTCCCCTGGCATGGCAGTTTGTCCCTGTGCTCTGGAGACAGTACTGAGAAAAATGCAAATGACTGCCACATGCAAGCATACTGATCAGGGTACTGACTGCAAGCAGCAGCCTGCAATGATGTTGCATTTTCATTAAGGGCCTCAAAATAGCAAGAATCAAAATAGAGATGCTAACACACTGAGCTTGGCTTGTTTTTCATTCCTGGTTATGTATGCTAGATAGTAGGTGAGATATCACTCTCTGGAGGTGAACCTGCAGTCAAACCAGGTTGCCTGATTTGGCTCTATGAGATGTAACACATTAGTGACTGTATCTCAATCACTCCTTACTGAGTCTGCACGCTGATCAAACCCATAACAAAGGCTTTACAAAGCACCATGATCCAAGTCTTTGGATGGTGTAAATGGGCACAGTAGCTATGGCCAACTCCCATTTCCAACAGTTCTTCCTCTTTACCTCTGCTTCTGTCACAATTGCATTGGTAAAGTTGCTTACTGAAGAAAAAAATAAAAAACCCGTTTCCTTAGAAGAAATGCTGCCCAAGAGCAGTTTACATCATGTGCTATCTGGAAGCTATTCTGTGAAACATCGAAATAATTGCTTTTCCTGGACTGAGACACTTATTAGTAGCAGCTAAAGTTAACAGATTGGAAGATTGCCTGAAGATGATGGATGGGTTTTCTCAGATAGTAGATTTCTGGTCATTTTCCATGGCAGCTGTAAATTTAAAAATAATATAAAGTTAAGCAGTGGTAGAAAAGAATTAATAAATATTACACGGCTACTGACTTGATCATTAGTCATCCTAAATTGATGCTAAAATGTTACATATGATGAGCCAAACATTGCCCTGGGGTGTATACAGAAGTTTCTCATTGATTACAAATGGGAAATGACACATGTATGTGAACACTAAATTTAGCCAACTGCTTATTTGGGATTTTTAATTACTGCTTGCAGGAGTTGGAGACATTTCTGTTTTAGGAATCCCTTTTCATACTAGTGATCTGGAAGAGAATTATCAAGAGCCATTATCTGATGTGTAGTCAATATCCTAAGTTGTTGCAACAATATCTCTACATATTTTTAAAGCTGAAGAGTATTAATTCTCTCCAGAGTTCAGGAGTCATTTGATCTACCTGATGTTCAATTTTAAGGCTGCTGCAGTGAAAAAATTATTTCTTTTTGACCAGAACGAAGATTTTTGTCCACAACCGAAATTCCTTTTAAGCTAAAACATCATTTTTCATAGACTTTGTCCTAATTTACCCTGTTATTTTTGATGAAGTCACATCTTCTTCAGGTGAGTAACTAGAGAGGAGCTGCCAGAGACGTGGAAAAAAACTCAAACCAAAACAATCACATCTGACACAAATGAAGAAGTCTTGCACTCAGAGATACCACAATGATTCCTCACCTCCTCTGCTGAATCTGAAGGACAGAAAATTTGAAACAGCCCCAACAAGCTCATGGACACACACAGACCTTTACCTTGTGAATGTCTAACTCCTCTCAGTTCCTTTTGCACTTACCTAACACTGTTATACTGATTGCTTAGGCATATTTATGCTATACATGTTGCTAGTATTCATATATAGTAGCTATAGGACATTGCTTAGCCTTACATTTAATGTCTTTCAGACTTTAAATACTTTAAATAAATAAATACTTTTATACTTTAGGTATAAATACTCCATAGTAGTTGCACTGAAAACAACTTAACTTGAATGCCAACCACAGAATATTGTTAGCACCAGGTTTTCTCAGGGCCTATTTACTTCTGTTTATCCACAGGATTTGGTAATAAATACATGTATTTCAGGGCTTTAGGTACATTAAACATACTGAATAGTCAACGCTTGTAGAAGCTAATTTCCCTGTCATTGCATTATAGTTAAATTGGTTACGCACGTCTCATTCAATTATGCAACTTGGAGAATACCAACAACATAGGTTCCTGATTTCAATAGTATATATGCTGGTTTTAGCACTTACAATGGATCAGCTTTTAGCATGAGACACTAAACTCATCATGCTTTGAATTCCGGAGTCCCAATTTCAAATGTAATACTGTCTTTGTGTGTGTGTCATTAATGGCTTTTCTTTTTATGCTTTCTGGATGTATACTATAATATTTAGTACAAATCAAAGTGAAGACTGAAAGGTAACTCACAATGGATATATGCAGTTGAGCATTTACACTAGCAGATTCTTTATTGATATGAGCTTAATCGAGTAGTTATTCAACCAGTAACATAATGTGCACGATAGTCAAATAAACTATTTGCTGTTAAATCCTGACGTAGAGAAAATGCGAGGTATACTACCAAGTCCCTGCAATGGGACTTCTTTAATGGTATTTGTTCTATGTGGAAGGCACTCTGGTACTACAGTACTACAGAAGGAACAAGGATTCCTTGGAAGGGTTAGATTAATATTCACATGAAGTGACATACTATTATGATTTTAGCATTTTGTAATAGCAATAAAACACATATCAAATCAATTAAAAACTGGCTGACAGATCTCAAAAAAAAAATAGGCATCAGCTAGGATTTGTAATTGAATGAATGTTCCCAACGTTTCCTTGACTTCCGTACGAGGCTTCACATTCCTTAGCACCTTCACCAATGGTCTTGTAAACACGTCCCTAAATACAATCTCTGAATGACATGAGTTTGGCAGGATGGCATACAATGATGAAAACTGGACAATCAAACAGAACCAGGAATGGTACAGGAAAGAACCATAAAGTTATTCAAAGAAGAATTCCTTGCAGTGAACGAAAATCCAACAAAAATATAGAGAGTTCCATGTTGATTTTATCAGGAGGAAGATGGGAAGAGGTGAGTTGTACACATAAGAGATTCACAGCAGAGAAATACCAGGTGAGAAAGGACCCTTCCATCTAGCAGGAGAACCAAGGGCTGGAAACCTAAGCCACACAGACTGAAAGTAAATTGTCTTTCTAACAATAAAGATATTTATGAGTTGGAAAAATCTTTCCAGGGATGTACCAGATATATTTTATGATCTCTTAAGTCCAAGAGGAAGATATGCTTTAGCTAAAACCAGATTTTTTTTTATATAAGAATAACTGGAGACAGTGTAAAAATATGTAAGCAGACAAATTGATCATATTCTATGAGTATGAATGTATGCAAATTTACCAGAGGCAACATTTTCTCATCTGCCTGTGGTATGTCTCATTAAGAAAATTGCTTGTTAAGAACTGTGTTCTGAGGAGGTGGATTGTCACTGTTTAATCTTACCTTAAGGGATATTATGAAATAAAAATTTTATCAAATATTTAGAAAGTGTCTAAAATGCGACTTATCTTGCAAAACTGCAAGTTGTTAAACAGAGAGAAGCCCTTACTTGTTAGATACAAACCTAAGGTACAATAGAGTGAAGAAATGAAATTTATCTCAGTTTAGCAAATATTAATAGAATAATCATGAAAATACTCCCACCATATATGCTTTGAACTCCATATGTGCCTCAGTGGGTTTTTTTAAATAATTAGGACCATAATATATCGTCAGATACTTTCTGCTTCTATCAAATAACAATTAGTAACTGTTAGCATCCTCCCCTCTTCCATTTTGTAGCATGCTATATCTTCCAGAAGCTTGCTAGGTCAGTTACACTAGCAAAAACAGAGAGTAAATCCATTCAAAACAATGTGACTAAAAGCAGTTTGTCTTTGCATGGTTTGAACAAAAAGTTCCATTGCTGCTTTTACAGCTAAATAGCATTTTACAACAAGCTCTGAAACTTCTGGGGAAGTTGGATTACAATGTTGGTTTAACATCAGACACACCATTGTTTAGATGTAGGATCACTGCGATGTCCAGTCTCTGAAAACTTTAGTTTTCCTTTTGATATTAAAAAGACCACTGAAGTAATCTACAAAGAGCTTGGGCCTCAGGAAAGAAGTCTGAAAAACAAACACTGTTAAAGATCGGTAAGACACAATTATGTGGCTGACAATTACATGTGATAACAATTAAAATTATCTGATTCCAACCACATGGCATCTTAATACAGCAGATCTCCAAGCAAATAACGTGTCACATAATAGGTTTTGATTGATGTTGTCAGCAGCCTTTTGAACATTACAGATACCTTCTAGTCAATGCCAGAGAAATCAGTGGAGACAACTGACCTCATCCTAAACTGAAATTATTTGCTTGTACCTAAATACCCTAGCTCTAACTGCTTGGTAACTTAAAATTCTTTCTTTACTAGGTGATTAGATACTTGTATACATGGTGTCTGGCTGCTTACTTCCAGTTGTAAATAACTTAGCTAATACATGCATTTGTGGTTTTAATGAAAATCCTAGATGCTTTCTGAGTCATCGTTCAGCTACCTGCCAGTACATCTCTGGGAATATATGACAGATTACAAGCCAGATGAAGCACTCCAAACAATTGCTGAAGTCCATGTGTTGGTTGGCATAGGGGACCTAACCAGGGAGAATAAGGAGATGCCAAGGAGCTGCCACTGAACAACATGAGGTTGCTTTGCTGCCAACTTTAATTTGCGTTAAAAAAAATAAGGATGAGTCAATGATTGCTAAACCAACAAATCATCCTCCTATTGGAGGAGGCCCAGAGGACATTCTGTCTCCAGGGGTGATATACCCAGTAAGAAAATACATTGTCACACTGCCTAGAATGGGCATACAAAAAGCAGAGGGGATCGGAGCAGGAATTTGCAGTATTTTCATGGTGCCAGTCTCCACACATGTTCTCGGCTTAGCCTCCTGCTCCTTATTTTCCTCTAGACCAGCATGAGGGCACAGCCCGAAAGCTACTCTTCAGATCTGTGATGCAAGTTTTATTGTTTCCTTCTGTATACTGTTAAGTAGGAAGTGAAACATAATGTCTTAAAAATGAATTGAGGAATAATACCATACATTTGTTAGAAGGACAGTTTTTGCTACCATTGTTGTTTTAAAAAAACAACATTTTCTACTTTGGCATCTAAATCAGAATTTCAACATCACAGCTGGAAAAGCATTTGTCTTTTTAAACTAGGGCTTCCACAAACACAGCTCTCCCGCTGTAGGCTATGGAGTCAACAGCTCATTGAGAACGAAGGCTCAGTTAAGATTTTGCAACAGTTTAGATGACGGTGTTGAAGGTGAGCAAAAAAACTTACATGTTATTCACATCGGTTTCACTGGTCTGACAAAGCATGATGTCCAGCCACAATGAAAGATCCTGCCTGTGTTAAAAATATGTGCGGTTTTTAACTAATTCATTGTAACTTCCCCATTCTTTATAACAGATCACATTAGGGATGAAGAAAAATATGAAGCAACAAAACTCATGAACAGACAATGCAGTTATTCTTGACACCTCAGCCATAAATGTTTCTGTCCTGAGTTAACAGTTCCACAATGTATGCCACAGCTTTCCCTAAATGGCCTTTCCAGTAAGCTATAGTCATTTGACTGCACGATGGATGTCACCTTACTTTGAAGGAAATGTACTGGATTTCAAACAATAAGAAGAATTATCTAGATGTTCCATGTTAAATTGAATAACATATTTCACTCTGCAAGAAAAATTACATTTGTTGTAGTTATGCACCAAAACCGTTAGCACCACGGGAGAACAGGTTCCCCAGAACAGCAAAGCAGCAGCTTGTTGAAATACACCACACATATGAAAACTCTCCATATCCATACAGCTCTAAACTTTCAACACTAATCAGACAACCACACTCCTTGTCCTGAACGGCAGAGAACTCTCAAAAAAATAAGTCATGTGATACTTAGACTTTACAGAGACAAGATCTCAATGTTATGCAAGAACACACCAGACAAAATGACCAAGCCATAAAAAGAACCATTAGCAGAGTGATCAATAGAGTATGTAAAGAAGTCAAATTATACAAAAACCTATGTAGCTATGCATCTGTAGAGATGCAGCCATAGTCAAATTCTCTGAAGAACTGGATGAATAGTATGACAGAGCTAATGCATCTGATATATGTTTTCTATGATGTCCTACACTATACATTCAGAAGCTGCTTCACAAGTACAACATTTGTGCAGCTGAAGCATGAGTGGAGGTGATTAGCATGGGAGCAGGGCCTCTCATTTTCTTCATGCAGAGCCTAGCACAAAAGGACTTTGATCTTTAGGGGGATCTCTACCACAGTGCAAAATAATGATGATGATAACACAACAATAATAATAGGTACAGATAGCAATGCTGAACCTTGAACATGTATCCATTATAAATACATAAATATTCAGTTGTCTACCATAAGAGCACAGGTCATAGACTCTTTAGCTTCATTTCTCTCCCACACATCCAAAAGTAGGCAGAAAAAATATTGAAATCTATTTATTAGTTGTTAAACAGTATCTTTTCAAATTGATGTGGCAGACATTTAGGAAATCAGGCTGCTAATACATTCCTAACAAATAATACAATACTAGAACCAAACAGAACATTTGGGCTGTGAAATAATCTACAGAAATAGCCAAAACCGGCAGATACTTTCTTTCAAAGCAGTACGGGACAGGTTGTGAAAAACCCAAATTCCCTGCAGTGTTTTGGAAAAGGGCATCTACCTACAAATCAACTTGGAGCCTCAAATTATTAAATTATTATTCTATTGATTCTATATATGACTTTTTGGGGGTTTTTTGGTTGGGGGGTTGTTTGTTTGTTTTTTCTGGGTGGTTTGATTTGGTTGGTTGGTTGTTGTTTGTTTGTGGCTTTTCTAAATTAAAGGATAAATGACCAACCTATGGCCTCTGGGCCAGTTTCCAAAGGCCAGAATATCTTATCCAACCGACAGCCACATTTTGCTGTCCTGTTCTTCTCTGAGGCCCTCAATCACAGGGAAAAGATGAATTGCAAGCTGCTAAATTGGCAAAAAGGTAGCCAGAATCTTGGTCTTAGCACTGTTTTTGCCCAGGGTTCTGTAGCCTCTACACTAGGAATTCCATCTGTCCTAACTTGGGCATGTCCCCACCACAGAGTGAATGGGTGATGTGAAAAGCCCTGTGATAAAAGTATGAATGAATTTCAGCCTTGATACAGGCACTACTTGAAACTCCCCATCTATTGCCAAAATAAGCATTTTCTGAAGAAAGCAGTTGCATTTTAGTTTTCAAATGGATATGCCTCTCATTGAGTCAGAGGTTAGAGCACGTGCTTCTCCCAAACCAAAAGGCTGAGATTGACACAAGGAGTGCAAAGTTCATACTTATGGAGTAAACAAAACTTGTATTTGTTGCCAGATATAATGTACCAGAACTTGGCTTTGGACATAGATGTCAACAGTCCAGCGTTTTCCTGAAGTTGTATGTAGTGCATTTCTGTCACAATGGTTCATCCACAACATCCATATTTCAGAAGCATGCAGAAAAAGAGCATCCCTGCCCCAGGAAATAACACTCCAAGAACAGAGGAGCTAAAAAAGACCCAGAGAGTAAAACGTTCAGGAGGTCATCAACAGTAAGATTTTCTGCAGACATGATAGCAAGAGAATGGGTAGATTGAATGTGGAGAAGGTAGTGGCCTGGTGAAAGAATTCAGGGATGCTGAATAATACCAGTGGAGCTGCATGGAAGAAGCCAAGTATCTCTGTTATTTTCTGGTCAAAAGGAATCGACTGAACTCCAAACTGACTGAAAAGTGATGAGCTAGTGCTTCAGAGAGGGGTTGAAAATAGGGAGGTGGGGCTGCTGGCATAGTTTTGCTTGGCATGGTTTCATTGTTCACAAAAATTAGCAGAAAAAACAATATTCCAAAACTCTTTCCGGGCAGTTATTGATTAGTTTTCTCCCTTGGATTACAACACACATCAACGTCAACAACCCTTTTGGCTATGTTGGTCTAGAGCCCTGTTCAGGCTTTCCATGGGGAGTTCCTAAGGAGCTGTCCCACTTGATGCATGTTGAAAGCCTCTCCCCTTGGAAACACATTTGGGCTGGTGCCTTGAAGGGACATTTGAAACCTGCCCATGCTGCTTTGCTTTTTTTCCTGTTCTTGTTGTCAGGCTTATCATGCTGAGTCATATCTGCAGCTAGATCATAATTTTTATCCTGAAATGTCAGCAGCTGCTCTTTTCACCCCCATATGGTGCCAGATTTAGGATGAGGTTTCCCTAATGCATAAACAATGACTATAATTGTGGTTTTTGACAACCAAGGTATCAGAGAGATGTTATTCTTTTATAAAACCCCCTGCATTTCCACAGTTGTAATAAGGGGGTGGGTCATAATGACCCGTATATTTCTTTGTATTTCTCCCAAGAGAAAGTCTATGACATAAGTGAATCCCTATCAGTATGGCTTTTGGCCATCAGATGTTGTTTGACGAGGGAAAAATTGCAAAGCTTTAGCAGCTAATAGCTTCATAACCGTAAGAGCATCATTTGCCTAATTCCAGAGGTGGTTGTTTGATAGAAAAAACCTGTCTTTAACCTCTATTCTCTTAATTTAGATGCAATTTCATTGAGGTCCTCAGATAGCCTTCTTCCCTAGTGGTGCTTGAAATTACAGGCTCTCTTTAAATGTCAACTAAAAAAAGCTGAGGAATCAGAGAAATAAAAAACAGAACAAACAAACAAAAACCCTAGCAGGACTTGACAACAAGTCATGCAAATTTATATTTCATCTTTCATTTATAGATATACTTCAAAAGTATTTCCACTATCTATTATCTGTGGAGATAGAAGATAATAGAATAGTGTCAGTGAGAGGGCCACTGCAGCCAGATCCAGCACCTCCATTCTGTATTTTAATGCCAAATAAAGCAATACAGAGATAAATGAAAGATAAGCAAGTAGAAAATCCTGTAAGGGCAAACACAGGGTGAATATGATGTACTATTTTTGAAGACTGGGAGAAGAGGCATTGAAGCTGGTGGAAGTAACCACCACCCTTCATCTGAGATAACAGAGCCAAGTAGTTCTTTGATGAGGTAATACAGGTTTCTGAGACAAGGCAAAAGTACACCCTAAATCTTGAATAATGTAGGCAGGTGGTACTGATGGTTATTGCTTTGGGTAAGGGTGTATTTGTGTGCATGTATGTATAAGAAAACAAGGTAGCTGAAACAGAAAGAGAAATAAGCTCTAAACACAGCAGTAAAAGGAAGCAATCTGGACATAAATGCCTAAAGGGAGAACTTACTGGGGGTATTGAACAAAAAAAAAAGTCATGCTGTAAGCAAAGATACTGTCTTTGTGGTTTGATTGCATCTGCAGGCAGAGAAAAGGGAGTTGGCACGTTCTTTGCAAATAGGTGGAACTGAAACCAAGAAAGAGCCTGACTCCATCAGTGGTTTAGCTTCCTAACCAGAACAAGCTATGATGTGTGGCCATCTGTGTCAAAGGAAGGAATATTATAGATAACAAAGCAGACTAAAGGGAAGACTGCAGACAAATGTATCCTGTCCTGAGAAAGCTAAGGATGTTATAATGAATTAAATCTTCCTGTAATGAATTAAATTCATTACATTGTAATGACTCAAAAGCCACATGTACAGAAATCATTGCAAATGCAAAATGCTGTAGCAGATAGAAACACTGACACTATCTATTTTTAACTAAAAGAAACTCCCCTGAAGCTTAAACCAGCCCTCAAAAACTAGCCTGAGAACACACTATTGCTCTGCAGGACAAGAGGTTCAGGTTCAATGAGATGAAAGTGGAGGGTGAGTTCCAGAGCAATATTCTTCTGCGAGAACAAAGTCCCTCCAGGCTCACTATGTAGGTGCTCAGGCCTCATTCTCCAAGCTGGCTTAGACAGCTAAGCCCTAATTAGGTGCTTAAGGTTCCATTTGCTCCTTCCCCTGAAATAATCGGTGAGACTAGATGTTATGTAGCAAATGGTACATAAAATGGCAGAAAGGGGGCTACCTATTTTGTTGTTTTCAGCCTTGCCTGCACAAGCCTTTCTGCTGAAGCCACCAGATGAGATGAAAACCAGTTGGAGAGACGAACACAGAAAGGAACTCTGCAGTAACCTGAAGTGTACCTGTTCTACTCTTCCCGTAGCACCAAGCAGTACACATCACCCTCCTGAAGAGCAGGTAACTTGGATCTCTAGTGCTAAAACCATACTGCACTTCCATAGCTGTAAGTGAAAACAAAATTTTTCTGACTGCAGACCATTCTGCCTATGTACAGAAGAAAGCCTGTAGGACAACAAACATCCAGTCACCGTTGGTTTTTTATACACAACTTTACTTTCTCTGTTGCTGTTCTCTGGGCATTGTTTTGTCCACTTGGATGATACTCACCCCCTTAGATTTAGCTGTCTAAGAAATTGGAACCTAGAATAACTCAGTTGTCTATGCTTCCTTTATAATTACGGAGGTAAATGTTCACTCCCAGAAACATGTCACCATACTCTAACAGAATAATCAGAGTTTGATATCTATGAAAAATAGTACAGCCTGTCTTTCTCTATTGACTGAAGTGGGAGCCTAGACACTTAGTCGATCTGGATACACTACTTTGGGACAGTAGCAGACAAGTGACATAATCACTAGTTCTTCTGTACCGGGCCATGATACACTGGCAAATTTTTCTCTATGGTTACTCATGTAACCTTTCTTGTGTGTGACAAAAAAAAAGACCGGCAAATGGAGTGAGTTTATGAGCATAGGAGATCTGACAAGTGCTCTCAGAGAAGAGATCCACTAGACAGGCTGCTTGCATGGGTGTCTCACCTGATGAACAAACCTCACATAGCTTCTTTCCATGAAGGAGCACTGCTTGTCATTCAGTATTCCTCCCTCACAAAAAGTTGTGTGTGGTGGGAAAAAACAAGAGCACTTATGTTGTCTCAAAAAGGTGTGGCTTGTTTAGGTTAGATTTGAGTGCCAGGGTTGTCTGAATGAGGACCAGTAAGAAATGAGAGCATTTTGATCTGTCGGACACTCTCTAAGTGGTAATAGGCAGTTGTTTTATTGTTCCTCCAGCGTAATGTACAAGGATGATTTGTAATGAGGCAGAATCTAGGATAAATATCTCTTGCTGTAATACTTTGCCTTCAGATATCTTGAGAAGTAATCTGCGGTGGGTATGTTTGCTGTAAATCAGAGGCTATGTCTTTGCATTTGGAAGTCACTATTATTATGTTAAAGGGTGTATCCTTTCATAGTTCAAGTATGGCATTTGGAAAGAAGTAATTTCACCTCAGAGTGGAAGCTTCCCTGGGGCACAAATCTTCAACACTGAAATTTTCTATGTGTACTTTGACAAACGCATGCCCAGTGGGCATATGCCAAATTATGCCTTTGAAGCCATGGAAGCCTTGCTGTGGGAACCTAGAACTTTGAAGAATTTCTCAAGGGAGAGGAAGCAAAGCCAGCTGGACTCATTTTCTATAGACAAAAATTTAATTGCTAGCTAGCAGCTACTACATTAGAAAGAAATCATTTCAGAGACCTGGAACATGGTGGTGTGAGCCCTTGTTAGAGGAACTGGGAGGCAGCCTGTCTGTAACCCACCCAGATCCCTCTCTTTGCACATTGTTTTTAACTTCAGTATTTACTGTCATGGTAAAATGTGAGCATAATTATAAGAACCAACACATCATCATCATTACTCAGCACCTAAGAACAATCTGTAAATACTCTGCCTTTGAGTGCAAACAAGCCAAGCAAAGGACAACTTCTTTAGAGCTAATACATATCAATTCAACAGACTTATAGACATGAAATTAACTTGATACAGTAAAATTTATGCACAGCTTCTTCTGCAAGAAATGGTTTATTTTCAGAACCCAGGGGCTGGATTTCATGTTCCTCATTCTCTGAGACATAACCTTGTAGCCCCTGAGGGGCAAGCTCCTCTTTATCACAGCAGATACCTGTCCTGCCCCATGAGCTCTTTTCTGACTTCATCCTTCTTCAGTGCTCTGAAGTAGGTCCTATGTCATCCTTAACTCACACAAAGACACGTATTATTTTGCCTGATTACCAAAAGAGATAGAAAAGTGCTCTAAAATATGGCTCTAAGAATAGGAAGTCTGTGTGTGTGGTGTGAAATGGTAATTCACATGTTACTGTACTATTAAGATAATGTCTCTCTATTGAAATAATTATGTTATAAATAAAGCACTTCAGATAATAATTAAAAATCTTACTGAGGGAAATTGCCCAGTGAAAGAAGGCTCAGGATATACCTTTATCACTACTCGGAGGTTAGAGCTAATTGGCAGACAACAAAGCTTACAAATTCAGAGGTTGATTGGTGTTGTTCTGTCTGCTTTTCTTCACTGACAGGTGAGCACACCTCTCCCTCTGTTACTCTTGTGATTTATTTTTACTTGTATGCAGACCTCCAATAAGATCAGTCTGTCATCATGTTGGACTCTGCACTAACATGTAGTGAGAGCATTTCCACTACACAGTTTGCAATCTGGACAGAGAAAGGAGAAGAGGGAGGTAAAGGTTTCTCCCTTCTTGCACGGGGAACAAATACTCTGATCCACAGATACATTTAGGTGCTTTGCTGATTTGGATCTAGTAGGTCAGACTCACAATGACATTAAAATATCTTCAAGCACCAGCTGCTCTACTCTCTCCATGCACATCCTCTTACTTCAGAATAAAAGCAAAGTAACCAGACCTGTTTCACTACAGTTTAAATCAGCACTGCCACTGTATGCCCAGCATTGCTACCAAAAAACCTATTCCTGCAATGACCTGCACTGGGGAACTGGTGAAGCAGTCCAGAAAAAAAAACAAAGCAAAACAAACCAAAACCCTCACATATATTAAACCAGATTAGCTGCCTTCTCAGGGATGCAATCTCATGGCAGCAGAGCTGGTTGCACTGGCTTAATTTGCTCACATAACTACACTTTGGGTCACATCAGCCTGTTTGCCCTGGGTAAGAGTGCACACAAGGACAGTCACTGCTGTTCAACTGAGACACAATAGCTTGTTAAATTGTCATAAACTGATCATAAGTCTGAGTCCCAAATGTCTTACCCGAGGTCACCCAGCAGTTTGAGACACACCCAGAGACAGAACAACATCTCCGGAGTCCAGCCTAGTGTCAAATACAACGGCACTTTTCCTCTTTAATTGCAACCAATTGTCACTGTCTTCTGGTGGGTGTAACCAGGAGAAAATGGACATGGGAATGAGCTGGGACTGTCCAGTGAGCCCTTCCAGTTTTGGCTGAGGCATATTAGCAAGACTTCGTCAGAAGAACTCCATGGTTTTGCAAGGTCCTGTTTCTCCATATGCAACAAGTGATAAGATAGTGTTGAGTAACTCCAAGAAAAGTTCTTGTAATACATGTAGGTGTTGCTGCCAGACAACATGTTTCAGGGAGAGTGGGCAATAGCTGCAGAAATGAAAAACATTTTTGACCCTAGAGAAGCTTGTTCAATTCAATGCCTTTCCTATGCACCAGAGCGGTGGAGTGTTACAGTTGGTGCTACACAGTGCATAATTTATTAGCACTATATTGACCTGAAGAACAACTAACACGGGAGATGTAAAATAAAATAGTGGGGCAGAGGGACCCAGTTTCGGAGGAATGCTGCTTTCCACAAGGCATGTAAACCCTAATTAATAGACAAAGACTCTATTCTTTGCCTGTGTTTAACTCCTCCCCTCTTGCTTCTCTTCCCTTTAACTGTACTCCTTTTCCCCCTCCAGTTTGCAGTAGCATATACAGGGCCTGACAAAGCTCAAACAAATAAATGGCAACACTCCCATTGACTTCAATGGGCTTTGTAACAAGCAAAGACAGAAGAAAATAGGTGATTATTTTTTCCTTTTCAAATGGCAAGTCCCCTTCCCCCTCTCTGGTAAAACAATCCATATAGTTGCCATAAGTGCTTTATATATGCAGTGCAATAGGCATAATTAATCAAACCCGCTAAACCACTATCAGCAGTTGGTCTCTCTAATGCTTGGAAAATTATTTTAAATAGACTTCACCTCCACAAAATAGGACTTTTTTAGGTTGTAAATACCTGGGGTCAGATAGCAGCAGTTGCTAGCAGCATATCTACACTGACTTCAAAAAGTGTAAATTCATACACATAGAAGAACTGGCCCAAACCAGCAATTGCAGAACAGTCAAAATCATTTTGTTATACACGAGCTGTTCTTTCAAAGCCATAAATACAGAGTCAACCCTGCTGTTGCCCTTCAGCCAATTATCTAGACATGACCTTGATTAATGACTCACCTGGCTCTTCTTTGAATGCAAGCAGACAAATCTCCATCTATCTTCCATACTCTACAACCAAGCATGAAAAAATCCTCCATCTCTTCCTCTTGATTCACTGAACTGAGGACTTTACTTGTAAGAGCAGAAATCCCAGGTATATTTAAAAAGTTATTTTTTTTTTCCCTCATCACTGCCTGCAAGTTGGTCTGCTTAACAAAGGGCTATGACACTGGGCAGGGGAGAGGAGAGGGCATCCATTGCTAATTTAGTGTTCTAGCATGCTCTGAATATCTGAAATATCTTTATTCTGAAAAGCTGCAAATTTGTTTGGCAACAACTGGACAAAAATGATCCAACTGTATTGAAGTTCAGGTCATATGCAAATGCTCTTATTCAAAATGGTGTACGGAATACTGTCTTTCTAATCCTACTACTAAAATATGATTTGTGGCTGTTCTTCAGAACGTCTGCCTGATTAAACATCCTTTGAAAAAAATGCATGGGATTGTAATAAAGAATCATAAAAACGTTTCTTTTAATCAGTAATTAAGTAGCAATTAAGCATAATTATTACAATTTGTATCTAATTTATAATATCGGTAGAATGAACAGATGTAATTTATCCTCCAGTAGTCAACAGTGCTTGGCTTAAGCAAAGCCAGCTCCCAATTCCCTTCACATTTGCAACACAAAAAGGACGCTGTGGATGGTGAGCAAATGTGCCTTCCCCAAGGGATGGGAATATTCAGCTGTGGGGTAGGAACTGCTCAGTTATCTGGAAGACTGTGAAAATACCTGTACAGACAACACGAGAGTTTCCTACTGTCTTCAGCAGATGAATTTTCCCTTTAAGCCAAGTGACAAAAATCTACAGGTTTTTAACCTCATGAGCTCTCACTTTTGTGTAGTAGGCACAGTAACTCTGTTCAGTGCTGCAACCAATCACTGCAAAACATAACTGTAGGCTTTTTTTAAGAAATATTATTAGAATTGGTCAATTTATTTTCACATGGTGGTTGGGGGAAGTTCTTTACTAACCTAGGAAAAATTATATAGTTTACTGGTTAACTCAGAAAAAACGTTTTCATTATGAACTTTAGGTTAATTTTCCTTAGCTCCATAGTTTTTAAATACTTAAGAAACATGTCTGTGATCTCAAACTGTCTGGAAACAGCCAATCTGACTACTTTCTGCCGTGGATGGTTTCAAATAAAACTGTTATGCCATTTTCTTTGTTGTCTGACCTTGCTTAAGGTCCATCTGAGGCACACCTGACTTGATGGTAAAAAATCAGTCTTTATGTGCAGCTGATTACCACAGAGCTGTGTTTGGGAAGTTATATGGTGGCAGGCCATAAAAGCACCTGAGAGAGCTCTCTGGAATCACCCACTTCAGAACAGATACATTTACTGCTTAGAAGATTTATCATTTGTGGAATTAGCAAATCCATAAAGCAGGCCTCCTGCAAAGATGACCTTCTGATTCTACTTCAAGGAGAATAAAAACTATACATTTGATGGATCTGGAATGTTCTTCAACCTCAGAAGTCTGCATGCATATGCCCTGCTGTTACTCTGTACTAAGTGATCTCCTAAGCACTTCTGCTGCTTGAAGAAGATGCCTCAGAGAAGCTGCAAAGAGGCCCAGAAAGAGCTGGAATAAATTTGTATACTAGTATTGAATCTGACCAGCTTGAATCTAGAATTATTTGGGACTTGAAAATGCAAGAGAACTTCTTGAGAAATTAAACCCAGTTTGCTCAAACCAGTGTTACTTTGGAGAACCAATCAGGTCTTTGGTTTTCTCAGTGGCAGAAGCCTCACACATAGTTTGTGGATCTGTAAACTAAAGATTTCATGGATTCCTAAGCCCTTACAGACCAACCTAAGTCTGTTAAAAAGATTCTTATACAGTAAAAATCTTACCGTTTTAAACTGAAGTCAACGGTTTACTGACGGAATGTACCATTAAGATGTAGCCATTTGAAAGTGGTAATAAGGAGACAGATGCATATTCAAATGTTTATCTCTTTAATGTTCCAAGACCTAATCTCTTAAATGAGCCTAATCAGAAAAGAGGCATTCTAATTCTCTTGTGGGGAAGCAAAGGCGCCAGAGATCAAGTGATAACTGGGCTGTGAGCTAAAGCCGTTCTCGTGAGACTTTGGTGTTTGAGCCCAAACTGGAGAGGGTTTTTAGGTCCTGTGTCTGCCAGAATTCAAATAGAAGGCACTGTCTGCTCTTGGTGCACAGAACCGAACTACGGACAACCTTCATTAAAAAAACAAACAAACAAACACAAAATCCCACCTTTATAAAAATATCAGACTTGATGATTTTGCTTTAGTTTACATTAAGATCTTTTTCACACGCATATATCTTGAAGCTGAAAGAACAATAAGGTTGTGAAGCTAGTCACTCAAAAGTGCCAGACACAAGGTTACATATGCAACCTAAATTCTGTTCCTTATGTGAACTCATGATTAGACATGCTTTAATCATATGGCCACATACATTTTTTCCACAAGACAAAGACTGTGACCTTGATGACTTAGAGAAGCAAAGCATAATATTACGTTCTGTGTTGGACAGTCACAGTCGTGACAAAAGATAGAATTGCCAGGTCTGCATGGCAAGAAACAGCTTGAGAGACCCAGCTCTGCCCTGAGAGGTGAAGGTGGAGGCTGTGAAATGCCCTGCTGCCCCGCCAAATGGTTCCATCCCTCCACCGTGCCAGTAACCTCCTGCACAGATATGTGAGGAGAAATGGGGCAAAGGAGGTAGCAGGCTGGGCCTGCAGCAGTGTGGCATGTTACACAGCACCAAGGAAATCGCTGACAAAAAGGGGCAGACTGCAGCCAAGGTTGTTCCCTTGCCTATGATCCGTTTTTTTTCCTGTGGCAATCTTGTTCACATTACAAGTACAGTACTAAGTACTAAGTACTGACAAAGTTGTAGTGGATTTTATTGGGGTTTTGTTGGTTTTGGTTTTTTGGGGTTTTGTTTTGCTAGTTATGACATTTGCTGGCAGTTCTGTGGCATTTGTCACCTCTTCTCTAAATATTTCTTTGTTCAGCTTTGTGGCTTTGAAACCCAGGTCTAATGATCTTTGCTTTTCTAGCCCTCCAAAAGTGGTCACTATCTTGAAAGCAAGAGTGGACTTAACTCAGGCCTGAAGTTTTCCCAAACAAAAGACATCCAAATAATTGTTACGACTAATCATCCGCTGCCTGAAAATGTGCTGGCACCCTCTGAACCGCACTGGGTATTACAGATATTGGGGTTGACTTCCACAATCACTTCAATGTGGAGGCAATGACTTCCTTGAGCCCGAGTCCCCACATTAAGGACGGGTGGAAGGGGGGCACAGGGGAGTGGAAGCCCAGACAGAGGCTCCCATCTCCCAGCTAATAGCAGGAGAGTGGGCTGCAGTGGCTTTAATCTCATCCCTGGAATTTATCCCTTTTTACTGCAGTGAGACACCTGGCAAGGGGAGCCCGGCCTCCTCCGAGGGAGCTCCCCTGCAAGGCGCTCGTTTCACTGGCGGGGCGACCCGGTTTCTACCGGGGTCGCCCGTCAGGCATCACGGCGGGACTTGTGCCATTGCCCAGCACGACAGGACTCGAAGTGCCCGTGGTAGCCGGGCGGGCTGCTGAGGCCAGAGGAGGCTCCAGCCACAGGCGGCAGCCGCTGCGGGCCGGTCCGGGGCCGCGCTGGGCCGGGGCGGCGCAGCCCGGCCCCGCAGCGGGCGCGGGAGGTGGCTCTTGCCCCGGCGTGGCGCGTTCCAGCCGCCTGCCCGGCGCCAGCCCCGCGGGGCCCGAGAATTCCCCCAGGTGCGCTGCTCCCGGAGGCCCCGCGGCCGCTCCCACCCGCTCCCCGGCAGCTTGGCCGGAGCCTGGTAGGGGGTGCGGGGAAGGGAGGCCGCGGATCCCCCGAGGGCCGCTCGCCGCTCCCTCCCTGGGGTGCAGCACCCCGGGGCCCCGCGCTGCTCTGGCCCTTCGGAGCGGGCTCCGGCAGGGAGCGGACCGGGGGATCCAGCCCGAGGAGTCCCTCCAGCCCCGAGGGTCCCGCGGGCAGGTCGCGGGCATGGAGGGTGCGGGGACGGCTGGTGGGGCCGCTTCCCCGAGCGAGTGGAAGAGCTGGACACAGCTGGATCCTCGGATCCCCGTGTTTAGCCTAATCTAATAGCAGCAGTGATTAGAGTTTATTATTATTTGCGCGCTGATCTTTTCGGCTGAAGGGAGATTTAAAAATCGATAGTAAAGTCGCATGCCTGACTGCTCGGACACTTATGGAAAAACTGTTGGCGAAGGCCAATAAATCAATTCTCCTTTTTCTTTCTCTGTCCTGTTTGTTTCTTTTCCGCCTCCAGAATTTTCTTCCTTGCAGAAGGGAACCCATATCTAATAAGGTGTCACTTTGCAATACATAATGCTTGAAGCCAATGTGGTAATTATAGATTAATAGGAGGTGAAATTCTGTTGAAATGACATAGTGAAAAAAATCCAAGCTGATCAAATATAGTCTGTCATCAAACATATTATGGTTGCTTAAAATCCTGTGTTTAAGAGGACAACATATTATGGTTGCTTAAAATCCTATGTTTAAGAGGACGCTGCATAATCTTCTCAACCCCCATGACTCACTGGCACCAGCTTTTACTCAGAGAAGTTAGAATTCGCTTAAAGTTACTTTGTGGTAACCAGGCTCTCAGACTTTTGAGAGCTTATACAGCCCCAGTCAAGGTATGTCCAATATTTCCAGCCTGACACAGCAGCAGCCTATAGACGGAACAAGTAAATGAAATGGAAGTGTTTAACAGGCTTCACACGTTTCACTTATTTGGATTTGAACTGAGGAGCCGAGCTGAGCCTTGAATCACCAAAGAAGGAAGAGCATAATTACTTGTCATTATATTCATTCCGATTTATAAATAATGTTTCTGGGCTTTATTTTATTCAATGCTTAATTTAAAAATAATGATTAAATATTAGCCCTTGGGCTATGTGCTGGATTATAGCCAGATGTATTATTACTTCTCCTTGGGACTCCGGAAATATCTAAATGGACTGGGAGGGAAAATGAAGATTTCCCACACAATTAGTTATGATGGAGGGACAGTGCTATGACAAGCATAGATTTTAATTGTTCTAAAACGACAAGGTATTTCACCAGAATCAACACATAAATGTTGGGAGAAATCACATTTGGTCTAAGATGATGGTGCATGTCCTTGGTATCCCCGCAGAGGAACACACACCGCTGCATTCCAGAGTCTGGCTGTATACAAACACACAGGTAAGGAAATCATGGATGTCTGTATATCTGCACACACACGTAAATTTCTCTAATATGTTTACGTGTTCGGTGGTTCGAACAGCAGCAAAATAAGTGTTGCCTGATTTAGAGCACTTCCCAGATGCTGCAAACACTGATGAACTAAAATCCTCATGTAGAAAAAGAATAGTTCCCTCACACGTACACACATACACACCTCGGGATGAAAAAAGGAGAAAGGAAGAAAAAAAGAAAGAAAGGAGAGGAAAGGGGAACTCGATTTATTCTCATTTGTTTATCTCTAGATTTTCCCCCCTTTCTGCAAATTCATTTGAATAGCTTTCAAGCTGCAAAATGGAAATGTGGCTCCTGCCCTCTATTTCAGCAGCAGCGTCCTGGCAACAGAGCAATTTTCTATCATCAAGGATAAATGGCATCGAACAGAACATTCTGATAAAAAAGAAAAAAAAGCTTTAGCCCAAGAAGCCCATGATTGCTGCCCTTCCTGTCTATCATCCCTTTACAAAATCCTCTCCTCCAAACCTGAGCTGCATGCTGTCAGAGCTAATAATGTCTTCTAAAGAAAAGGGGAAGAAACAGCATTCATGCACAATGTTCCCATTTATTACATAGAGTGCTTATTTAAAAATTGCAAATATCTTTGTTTGGTTCGCTGCAAATTAAAACCAAGATGTAGGAAGTTACACGATGCAACAATTATTCATGTCACAGCAGAGCATCAAACTCTCATATCTGGCTTTTCTATTGGTTAATGTGTGTGTGTGTGTGTGCGTGTGCATGCGTTGTTGTGTATGTGTGCAATGCAGGGAATATCCCTTGTTGTGAAAATAAAAACCACTTCAGGTAAGTCTGTGTTTTGTTGTTTTAGAGCACGGAGGGGGGTGGGGGGTGGAAGTCATTACTGATACGAAAGAGGCAGAGGCTGTGCTGTCTTTGCAGTTCCACGGGGGGGTTCAGCCCAGGGACCCGTACGAAGCCGTCTGGAAGGCTGCTTCAGGAGCGGGGTGCCTCGCTGGGGTAGCGGGGCTCTCCCGGTGCCCGAGCCGCCGCTCATCCCCCGCTCCTCGCCCCCCACAACTCCGCGCAAACGCGCTCCCGGCGCTGGCGCGTCCCCGCTGGGTGCCAGCGCCGGGAGCCGCCGCTCCCTGGCTGTGAAAGGACCCTCGACAATAAAAACAGCTGCAGGAACAGTTCGTTCGAGCGGAACTTCGGCATTCAGGGATTATTCAGGGGCGGGGGGCTTACCCTGTGGTCAGAATCCCCGTCCGGCCCTGCCCAGGGGCCAGGGGAGGCAGGGCAGGAACACACCGACGCACCGTGAGCTGCCCCAGGCCGGGGACAGGCAGGGGACAGACGAACAGAATCATCACGGCCCGGCCGGCGACGAGGCAGCACCGGGCTGGGGAGGAGGGCAGGGGCGAGGCCGCGGGTGGGGACGGTCCCGTCGGGAGAGCTAAAAACAACCCGTCGAGCGGGATGGTTCACAGGCTGCCTCACCGCCCCGGGGCTTCCCTTAGCGTGGGGCCGTACCGCCCGGGCGGGCGGGCTGCAAGCCGGCGGCCCGGTGGGGTCGGACGGGCCCCGGTGCCACCTCAGCCGCCCTCGGGCGCGGGCCCGTCGGGGCCGGCGCCGCGCATGCTCCGCGCCGCGTCACGTGCGCGGGAAGGCCGCGGGGCCCCGCCGGGAGCCCGGCCGGGAGCCCGGCCCTGGCCCGGCCACCGCGCCCCAGCCAAGGGAGGACCGTGCCCCGAGGCGCCGGCAGACGGCAGGGGACGGTGTTTCGGCCGGAGCCCCGGGCATCGCCTTCAGAGCTCTGGGCTCCCTCGACGTGCGCAACGGGAGACGGGCGCACCGCTCCGCCGCCGCACCCGCAGCTCCGCTTCCCTCGGGGACTTTGCTCGGCCACCCGCGGCTGCCTGCTCGCCAGGCGCGGCCAAGAGCCCTCCGCAAAAAAACCGACAAACAAACACCCCCAAATCGCCCATTTTAAAAGCTGGGGTCGAGTCTCACGCCGGGGGCCTGGTTTTCCTCCTTTCCTCCTTTTCCTCCTTTCCTCCTTTCCTCTCACACCCTGAGGCTGCAACGTCACTGACTCTTGCTTTGCCCGGTGGACGAAGTAGCACAACCAGCCCCTACCCAGCTAGTAAGAGTCTTTGAAGTTTAGATCGATGTCCTGAAAACTTGTCTGAAACTTACTTAATTCACGGGCCACAGGCCACCTGACGAAAAAAAATCCAAAACCACACAGAATGAATAATTTCGTCACTTTAACCATATGTATATGCACAGAAAATTAAGGGTACGTGTAAAGTTTGTCTTAAACGCGGTGAAGTCCATGAAAGACTTCTTGCCCTGCTCTAGATGAGGCTTGCGGCAGGCCATTTGATTTATTTTCATTTTTCAAAGGAATGCAGAAAGTCGTCCGATTAGAAGTGGTATTATTATAATCTCCATTCTTAAACCTTGAAACACCCTTGTAAACAATCGGCTCCTTCTCCCAGCTTGGTTCCCACCTCCACTTAGTAATGACTGGAAGATTTATGAGGCTTTTTTAGCAACACCTGTCTTTTTGAGCTGTCGACACAACCAATTAATACTTTTAATTACCATTACAAGGAAACTAACCAGAACCTTTCTGATTTGATTTCGCCGCTGAATTTTATCCCCTCTGAAGCAGCCCCAACTGGAGGCACTGCAGCCACGGGGGGGGGGACTCTTTTTGCTGCAGGTTTATTTTGCCTCGGGCTGGATGGGGGTATGATTTGGTTTGGGTTTATTTCGCTTCTCTTTTCCCCTCTTCATTTGAAGTATTTAGCCATCCCTTTCGAGAAGAAAACAAAAGGGCTTGCTGACGGGACCCCAGAGCACACAAGTCCTCCGGCTCCCAGAGAACCAACCTTTCGCACTGGCGGCCCCGGGGACGGCAAGGGAAAGACTGGAGGCACCAAGCACCGCTTAGACAAAAGTTACCATAGAGAAATAGTGCGAGAGGGGGCCGATCTGGCTCTCACCGAACTCCTGGCAGTTTTTACCAGTCATTTCAACGAAAGAGCGAGCATCCCCTTTGTGGAGAAGGGAAGAACAGGGGCAGACGGCACCTGAGCCCCGCAGACCGTGGGACGGCGGGTTGAGCGCCGAGCGGGAGCCCCGCTCTCACCTCGGGCCTGGGCTATTCTCTTCCTGCACCCCCATTTCCTCGAGTATTCCTGACCTCCATCTGAATAATCCAACAGTCGAGGAGGAGATGGGGCAAAAACTTGAACAGAAAGTGTGTTTGTCGTTCAAATGGCATGAGTGCGATCAAAAGTTCACAGATGCCCATGAACGGTGCCGGCAGGGCGCCATCCTCCCTCTCTCCAGAGATGCCCCTTTAGCCATAGGGTGTGTGAGTCTGGCTGACCGCTCCCCGATTAGCCCAAAGTGCTATGAAATGGGGCTGCCACGAGACCCCCGGCCTTATCCTGGGCGGATTGCAAAGGGCGTGATCAAACCTTGCCCCCATGCACATGTTTCACAATGCGGCGTGAAGTGGGCAGCAGCGTATGGAAATGAAGCGAGAGCACCCAACTCGGGATGCTTAACCCTGGCCCCATCCTCGGTGGACTTTTCCCTCTCCCCCCAACCCCCAGCTAGTGCATGTGAATTGCTGAAAGTCCCTCCGACCGAATGCCGGGAGCTGGGAAGCAGAAAGCAGTGGTCTTTGGGTTAAACAGACACCTCTGCCTGGTAAAACACCCCGTGCCGTTCCGTGCCTGCTCTCCTTTGTGTTATCTCTAACGCTGCCCAGGCCTCACAGAGTTATGCCGTAAAGGCGACGTCCCGCGTTAAAACAATATGAATTCGCGGACGGATCTTGAATATGAATGAGGTATGTGGTCGTATGACTGCTTTGAAGCCGTACTTCTCCGAATATGGCTTTAATTAAATGTCTTCCGGCTCTAAAAGATTACATGTTGTGCAAAATATATCCTAGCATGAAATTTACTTCCACGATACGAAATTAGGTTACTTATAAATGTCTTCATTTAAAAAAGAAAATCGCTTCTTCTCGTTCTGCTTTCTGTTTTGTTGAACAAGAACTCCAACGAGGAAAGAAGGTTGGGATAATATATTTATGGAGGCACGTGTAACAAAACCTGCCAGAAGCGGAGTGAGTGAGGACTGCTTGCTGAAATGCAGACAATTCAAAAAACAGGCAAGTTAATTCAGATCTGATTTGTTTCAGATCCAGCTGTCAGAACCCCGAAATATCTCCCGCGCCTCACGCCGCAGATACCTAACGTGCTTCTACCGTCCCCGTCCCCCACCATCCCTTCCTCCTGCGTTTATTCTGTGAGAGGGATGCTCAGAGGAGAGGAGTCAGGGCAAAAACGTGGAGAAAGGTGACGATTTCCAATAGCGAAAAATAAAAATAATTCTTGGCAGGATGGAGGATAAAGTCGTGGTCACACTAGAAGCAGTCAGTCGGGCAAAGCAGTTTCACTCCGCCAGTGAAACCGCTCTCGGTGTCAAGAGCTTTCCCGCTCCGTATGCTGGATGCGGGAGGAATTCAGGTTGCTGGAGGCGATGCTCTGTTCGTATGTACCTCTTTACGCCTTCAGATACGGGACCTCACCTAGTTAAGTTTCTATAGAGAGATCAGATAATGCATCCCTTCGGATTATCTTTCTAAATTAACTTTTAGATTTGTTTTTATAGTCCGTTGAGACCCTGACAAAAGAGGCTGTAGCTAGATACAGATACGAGATAAACGTATAAAGCAAGCTCATTACACCGGAATGAGTGAAGAACTCTCCTTGCAATCTGCTCTAGATAACGAGTCTGCCCGAAGAAACAAGTAAAGCCGAGATATTTATTTCTTTTCCTAATAAATAAACCTCAATAACTGCATTGACTTTGCACGATGTTTACTACATTTCCATTCAGTGCTTGGGTAAATGCATCCCTAAAGGCAGAGTAAATAATTGCACTGATCTCAACAAGGGAAATGTGTAGACATTTGAAGTGTACTAAAAATAAACGAAGGCGAAAGAGACTGAAGAGAGAGGACACCGTGCTTGTTTGCCGTAATTAAAGCCTCTGCTTTCGCTCTCCGGATTCCGAGACTTCCCGACCGCAGCCGGGGTGACACGTTTCCCGCGGGTGTCGCCGGCACAGCACACGAGTGGCCGTGAGGAGCCGCGGCTGGGCTCGGGAGGTCTCGGCGCGGCGCTTGGCTGGGAACTGAGAGCGGCCGCTACTGCAGGACAAATTGCAGCCTCTCTGCTGACTTGAAGAGCCTCGAGTTTCCATTCGCCTCTGAGCCCTTCCAAGATGGGCACTTAAGAGCGGTGGTGGGCTGGGTTTTTTGTTTTCTTTTTTCTTTTTTTTTAATTATACTGCATCTTCTTCCTCTGCCAGAATAAGGTTTTTATTTAATTGTTGTTGTTTTTTTCTTTCATTTGAAAAGAAAACAAAACAACATAAGTCCCCGCTAAAACAAACATCTGCTTCAGCAGCACTCGGGCAGACGGGGACGCCTGCCAAGTGAAAGCCTCACAGGCGGCGGTCTGCAAACCTGCGACTGCATTCGGGGAGGTCCCCTGAACCTCAGAGGGGAAGGTCTCCCCACACCGCTGCCACGTAAAGGCTCCCAGAGGAGAGGCGAAGGAGGCAGACTCTCGCTCAGAGTCTTTACGGAGATCACGTTCGCCGTATGGGCAGAGCGGGAGAAACCTGTCCCCAGTGGTTCAGTTAAGGCGGTGTGGGTGCACACCTGACCAGGTGCGAGGAGAGGCGGGCGGCCAGGGCCTCCGAGGGAGTTCCGTCCTCCAGCCGGGCAGCCACTCGCCTGAAACCTGATTGCATTTTAAGGCAGGTATCCATCCTCCCCCCACATATCCCCCAACAGGGAAAACAACTAACGACAACATCACGACAAAACATTAAGCAAACAAAAAGCCCCAGTGTCCGATCCTCTGCAGAGCCACACATTGAATGAATCTGCCTGTAAGGTTTTAATTACAGCCAAAGGCTTCGCTACAAATCTGTACAAGAGACAGTGGCTGGTTCCCTCTGGATCTTTCCCCTTCTGACTCCTATTATTTTGACCTAGGCTACAATATAGAGAGCGGCGTGTGTGATCCATCTGCAAGGCTGGGCTGGGGTTTACCCTTCCCCCCCCGCCCGCTTCCCCGCCACTTCCTTCACACTCGCGATATGGAGAGCCATTGACGCCTGCCTGTCTGTTATAATGTTAGTGGGTTGAAATCCAGAGGAGCCTCCGCTCCGCTCTTGCTCTCGCATTGGCAGCGCTCAAATTCCGCAGTCTCTCCTCAAAATGGCTCGCTTCCAGTTTGAGGAGGTGACCTCCTTTAGAGAGTGCCTTTCCTCGCCATTTTGCTGCCATTTAGAAGATGGTATTAGGACATACTGGCAGAAGGAGAGGAGGACGTGTTTGGGGGTAAATAGGCTTGAGAGACCGGTGAAAAAAATGTCATCGGCAGATGCAAGGAGGGATATTTTGCTATAGCTTCTGGGAGCTATACATAGAGCGGGCTGCTAGGGGAGGACGGCGGCTGCCGAGCCGACCCGTGCCGGGCAGCTGCCCCGCACACCCGCGTGGTGCGGCCGCGGACACCCGCGGAGCGACGACGCGCGGGGCGGGGGCGCAGATTTGTCAGCCACCACAGCCGAGGTCCGGCGGGGAAAGTGCCGTGTATCTGCGAAGCGAGCCTCTCCGCAAAAACGCGTCTGGAGCGGATCGCCGCCAGCAGGAATATTTTCTGGCTTTCCGCTTCCCTCAAGACTTTCCGCACACACCTCTGCCGGAGAATCCCGTTCTCTCCCGAGCACCTTTCGATTGCTTTGTGGATTCTGCATTGTTGCTAAAAAACCCAGGAGATCCCGCACTAATCTTTGCCTTCCCCCCCCCGCATTTCTCTGACACACCAAAAAAAATCGTGATTCAGGATCCGCTTCATGCACATGCATGGGCTTCTCGCGGGAAAACACACAAAAACATAATTCCTGAAATAAGTTTCTCTCGGATCTTCACAGCTACTCTGACCAGTGTGAGACAGAAAGCACTCTCCCGGACCCTGGTGTGAAATGGGGAGAGGGGATACATAATCCCAGAGCGCAGCCTTCAGCTCCTTCTGCGAGAGCATCTTGGAGGAGCCTCGCCTGAGGAACAGCGTCAGCTATCGCACCCCTCCCCACAAACCAAAAAACACGCTGAACAACCCAAGAGAGGGACTGCACTTGCAGAGCCCACCCTTGCAAACACCACAGCAGGACTTCCCGGGAAGGGAGGGGATGAGAAACAGAACGAGAATGTTTGTTTTCCCCTGTTGTTACTGTTGAACGCATGAATGAATGAATGAATGAATGGAACAGAAGGTGCTCGGAGGCATATAGGAAGCCTCTGACCGCTTACATTAACTTCCTATTACACCCTAAAAATAGAACCCCGTTTCCTGTTGTTCATCAGCTCCTTCTGACTGTTGTGTCTGTTGTGTGGCATCTTTCGACTCACAACTGTGCCTTCAAACCACACATACACGCTTTGGCCCTTTGAAAGTGTTACCCGCAAACATCATTAAAGCGACACGGTTTAGGATGACACTGAAGACCGATCTCACGAAGTCACCCAGTCCCGGGGCACAAGGAGCCCGATGCGCGGTGCCACGCTCTCCGGCAGTCAGCGGAGCAGGGGAGGACCGCGGGGGAGGCGGGGAGGGGAAGCAGCGTTGCCCCCGCGGCTCTCAACCAGCCTGGGCGCGGAGAGGGACTGGCCCCAAGCCCGCTAGGGATGCAAAGGCCTCGTTGCTCTCCAGGCGAGCGAGGGTGACTTGCGGAGTGCATTTCCTGGGAATGGTAAACCGAGGGGGTTAATATTCCCAGGAAATATTAATATTTAAACCGAGGAGGGAAGCCCGGTCAGGGATGTGCAGGCAGAGTGCGATGGTACCCACGGTCCGGAGCGGACAGGGCGCGGAGCCACGCGCAGGGCACGTCCCCATCGCCATCGGCCAGGGCTGCAGCCCAGTCCTCCGGGAGCTCAGGCTTGGCCGCGGAAAGAGCGGAGAAGCCAGGAAGGGGGTCACATGCGGTGAATTCCTGCTGTCTTTTCCCAGGGAGGGACGGGTGCTCACAGGAGGCGGTGCAGGGGCTCCCGCCTCGGGGCAGTCCTCAGCCGCCCCCTAACTCGCATCTTGCCCCATCCGGCCGGACTCCTGGCCCTCCCGGTCCCGCGCAACTCTCGGGAAGCTCGTTGAGGCAAGGCGGCTCCCCTCGTGGGCTCCCACCCCTCACTCGTGACTGCTGTCTGCTCGCTTTCGAAGGCACTTCAAGGAGCGGGGACTAGGAGGTGTGGGGCGCCCGTCCTCACCCCTTTTTCACGAGTTACCCACCCTGGGAAATGAGCACCCCACTGCTCCAGTGCGTCCAGAGCTAATTATTCAGATCTAATTTCTTCAGAAAGAGGCCGGTGACGGAGCTCGTCTGCACGCAAGTCAGAGCCAGGGAGGACCGGTGCCCGGCAGCGCGGTTTTCCGGCGGGCGGGGACCTCCCGGGCGACCCGGCATCCCCCGCCAGAGCGCGGGCCCAGAGCCTGCCCTACCCTCGGAGAAGAAATATCCCTGCAGCTGCCGCCTCTATAAGGCGCTTATTGCCCCCCACCCCGCGACTCCCGGTGGGCCTAATTAAATTGGGGCAAATTATCGGTGTGAGGCTGGACGGAGTCAACTGTCTTGACGACAGACAAGGATGTCTGAGCACCGCGGAGAAAGAGCGCCAGGTTTCCGGCTCTTCCCTCCGACTGGCGCCCACCGATGACTCGGCGGGGGCTCCGCACCTCCGCTCACCGCCATTCCCCCCGTCCCGCATCCGAAGCCCCCGCTTGTCCTGCTCGCCCCACCGCAGCTCGTCTGTCAGCTACGCTGAGCGAGTGATGCACATGTAACTCCATTTGCCGCCTATCGCAGGAAGCAGCTCCTGCAGACTCTCCCTGCTTTTTCTTCTTTTTGTCTGACTCAAGGCGGCATATAGGTATTATTTCAAAGTGGTCCCCTCTCCTGCTCAACTTTTTCCAATTCCGGGGTTAGCATCCATTATGTGGCAGGAATTATTTCGAAACAAGAAAGCAACGTGTTGCAAACACTCCCCAGCCTATTTTCTGACATCTTTTGTTATGCATGCTCTTGCTGCTGGAGAAAATGCTAGTATGTGCACCTGCGAAAAAAAAACGCCTTCATGATGTTAACAGCAAGCTGGAGGGTATAAAGCAATAAAACTGCCAAATGTACCTGTTCCTATTGAGTACATTACCTACACCTATGAATAAAGAGTCTCAGTAGGAATTCTTTCCCTTCTCTTCCCCTTTCTCTATATTTTTATTCATTGTAGTTTTGTAAACGCCTGGATCGGGTTACCCTTTCGCGTGTTAAAGTGGAACTCTTGTTAAAAGCCGGAGAACAAGGCAAGACACTTAAAACTGCATTCAGAGTTACTGAACCGACTCCAAGGGCTCAAGAAGTAAAACAACGATGAGAGGGTGGGTAAGGGGGCTCAGAACATCCCAGCCACACAGGAAAAAAAGACATCCCTCCCCCATACGCCCCTGAAACAAGCCATATGAACAACAAGCGCCGAGAGACTATGGGTTATGCCCTGCCAAAGATCAAGCATCGCTTCGCATCCCCCTTTCCCCTCCACACTTCCCCCCACCGGTATCCGAGCAGGGTACTCGCATCCTTCGGCTTCCCAGAGCTAATGACCGGGCTGTGGAGAAACAAAACTTCAAAATAAATGAAGGAATGGAAAAGAGAAAAAAAAATCCCAGAAAGAAAAATTAAAACGCTCTAAATATTTCCACAAGCGACGCGTTAAAATATATATATATGCAAAATCTGAAAACCAGTCCTCGGGGAATGTCCCAGTGAGAGGTAGTGTCAGGACCCGGGATCGGTCTGGGGAAGTCTCTGGGCTGTGCGTGGTTTTGGAAGCGGCGGCTGCTGGTGCCGGTGTTGGTTTTTAAAGCCCGAAATCTCCAGCCCCTTTCCCCATCTAGAGCAACTTTCTGATTTCTCTATGCCTAGCGAGTTCCGCAGGGTCCTTCCTACCTCAGTCCTCTCCGGTGGGGTCTGTCTCTGGAGTTCATGCTTAGCTGGACGCAAGGAGATTTAAGCGAGGCAAAGGGGTAAAAAACAGAGAGGGGTTGAGAGAGAGAGAGGAGAGAGAGGGGGGAGAGAGAAGAGAGAGAGAGATCCTTCGCCGAGCTGGATCAAACTTAATGTCTTTCCCTAGTCCATCTTTGAAAGAGAAGTGGTGATACCACCTGGATGTTCAGATATAAATCCCCTTGCAAATAATAAATGGATTAATAATAACAAGGTATGAAGTTCTTTTTATAGAAAAAAGGAGAGAATTGAAACTAAATGCGGCAGTTAGACAACCATTTTGATAAGAGGATAATTGAGGCGACACTGGTGTATAATTAGAGGATAATTTATGCTATATCCACTTTTATTCCACCTCCCAAAATAAACCCAGTCCATAATCATTACAGGCAAATTGTTCTGAATTTTATAGCAGCAATTTGAACAAAGTACTGCAGTTAATCATGGGAGATTTTTGTGTATTCCTGATTAGAAGTCTAATTGCCTCCTTCCAGAAAGTAAAAATAACTGTAAAACGACTCTATTTTTATCATTAACAATGTTGACAATAAAATAAAATCAACTAGAATTGTAATCTAAAGACAAATTTAGGGCGCAGGCACTTTTTTTTTTTCCTTGGGTCGTTTATATCCTAATCAAGCTTTTTGCCAAAACCGCCAACCGCACGTAGCCATTTGCATATATTTGAAAGCCATTACGGGAGCTGCTGCTGCTGCTGCGTTCAGTGGGGAAAAATGCGCTGCGCGTCTCTTCGCCGCAGCGAAAATACCGCGCAAGGAGGCGCGGGTGGGTGGGTGGATGGAGGGGGTCGTGTAGTGGGGGAATGTTTGATTTGGGGGAAAGGGGGGATGGGGGGATGAGGGCAGACGCTCCCCTTTTCCCAACCCGCGCGCGTTTCTTCCACACCCGCGCGTGTGGGGAAAAACGGGAGGGGGGAAAAAGGGGGGCGGGCACGGGCAGCGCGCGCTGCCGGCTATGACGTAAGGGGGCCGAGTGACCAATGAGGGAGGCGCTGCCCTCCGGAGACGAACCATTCGACTTGTGCGCGTCCCTGCCCTTCAAGTCGGAGCGCCGGAGTCCCAACTTTCCCGGCTCCCACCTTCAACTCCCCCCACCCTCCACGCCCCCCCCTCCATAAAAAAAAAAAAAAAAAGAAACCCACAAAAAACAACACCCACCCCACGCGCCGGGGGGATGAAGGAAAAGAGCGGCGCAAAAAAGCGGCGGGAGTAGCCCGCCCTCCCCCTTCACACACCCCGCACACCGCCCTCCCCTTCCTCCCCTCCCTCAGTGAACGAGGCCCCTCGCAGAACGGCTCCTTGGAGAGGAGGGGGGGAAGGAAAAAAAAAAGGCGGAAAAGAAAAAAAAAAAAAAAAGAAAAGAAATTAAATTAAATCACCGCCGCCTCTCCAGCGGTGCCGCGGCGGGTAAGGGGAGCGGCGGTGGCTGGGCAGAGAGGAGGCAGAGCGCGGGGGGCGAGCCGGGGAGCGCCGCGCTCTCCCTCCCAAACTTTGATGATGACCATGACTACGATGGCTGACGGGCTGGACGCGCAAGACTCCTCCAAATCCGCCTTCATGGAGTTCGGGCAACAGCAGCCGCCGCCGCCGCAGCCGCCGCCGCCACCCCACTCCCAGCAGAGCTCGCCGGCCATGGCCGGCGCCCACTACCCGCTGCACTGCCTGCACTCCGCCGCCGGCTCGCACCCGCACCACCAGCATCACCATCACAGCTCGCCCTACTCCGGCAGCGCCGGCTCCTACAACCACCGCTCGCTGGCCGCCTACCCTTACGTGAGCCATTCGCAGCACAGCCCTTACCTCCAGTCCTACCACAACAGCAGCGCGGCCAGCCAGACGCGGGCGGACGATGCAGGTGAGCCAGCACCGCTTGCCCAACCCGCTGCCACTTCCTCGCCCCGCTCCCTCCATCCCTGGGCCTTTCCCCGGCCCCTCCGGCCCGGGCACCTGCATAACGACCCCCGCCGTGCCCCCCGCTCCCGCCGAGGCAAACGCCAGGTCTGGGGTGCGCCGGGAGGCGGGGAGAGAAGGTGGGGGATTGCTTGTTTCCGCGGCCCCTCTGCGGGCCTACTGCTGCGGTACTGGCGGCGGGGCCGCCGCGCTCCCCCGCGCTGGCGGCGGCTGCCGGCGGTACCGCGGCGCAGCGCACCGGCGCCTTCCTTGCCCGGCCGGCGGCGAGAGGCTGCGACTGGCGCTCCTTTGTTACGGCGGGACCGGCTTTAGGCAAAATTCCTGCTAGCACCTGAGGAGTGAAAGTTTCCAGGCGAGCGGGTCGCATTCCGCTCGGGGGCCGTCTGATTTATGTGGGTTTTTTGGTTGTTGTTTTTTTTTTTTTCTCAGGGAGCCGTACGTATCCATCCGGAGGGGCACGGCGGGGGGGCGGAGGGGAAAAGCATTGTTAAAAGTCTCGGACTGGTGGTTCACTGACCACCAAACTGGCGACGCGAAGTCAATTAGCTCAGTAAAACCTGGATGGTCTTGGAACAAGGCATCCCTTTGCAAAGCCAGCGCTGCGCTTTAAGTTTTTAAAAATATTATTATTTTTTGCTCCCCGGGGGCAAGGCAGCGTGCCCACTATGCCCGGACAGCTGTTTTTTCTCCGGTAGCTAGGCAGCAGCCTGTGCCGCGCGTGCCTTTAAGGAGACGGAGCTTGTGTGTACGCGATGGGGTTGAACATGCGTCGGGACAGGCTTCGGCGGTTTTAGGAGCCGTGGCAGCCAAAATACCCGCGTTTAATAGCTAAGGAGGGTGATGTTTCAGCTGTGTTGTTTTGCTTGCAGATCAGCAAAAAACCACAGTGATTGAAAACGGTGAAATCAGATTTAATGGAAAAGGGAAAAAGATTCGGAAGCCTCGGACCATTTACTCTAGTCTACAACTCCAGGCTTTAAATCATCGCTTTCAGCAGACCCAGTACCTGGCACTTCCAGAGAGAGCTGAACTGGCAGCTTCATTAGGACTTACCCAGACACAGGTAATTACTGGGAATCCCAAATGACTGAAATCCTGCTCGAGCAATAAAGGCCAAGCAAAGTATGATGTTCCCTAAACCTCTGTCGGGAACGGTAGAAAAGGTAATGCACACGATTCCCATCTCTATGTCCTAGGACTTACCCAATGCGCGACAGAGACCGGGCTACCGCAGAAGGAGCTGAAAGCGCCTTTCCCTCAGCCGTCTGGCGAGCAAGCGCTCCCTTTTGATGCCACACATAAGATTTTAAAATTGCCTGTATTTTCGGATAATTCCAGCACCGAGATACAATTGCCCAGCTATGAAAAGGAGAACAAAACAAAGGCAAGGAATCTCTGGGCCTGAGGTAGAGCTAAAAGCAAAGCTGCCTCGTAGCAACGTATGTAGGTAGAGGGGAAGCAGGGACGCGTTAGGAAATACCTGTAAAATCAATAGTTAATTCACCTTGGATGACTAACGCAAATGCAGTGGTTAGCCTTGGGCAAAATGTACGGAAGGTGATAATAGATCTGAGGATCAAAGACAGCCGTGTACAAAATTATGGCAGGTTAAGCCATAGTTAAGTGTGGTTGGAATAGCTGTGCCATTCTGCTAATTTAAACTTGAAAGACATGTGAGGCATTACAGGCTTCCCAGGCTGGGGTTTGTGGAGAAGAGCATGGATAGATGGGATCAAATCGGGTAAAATGTTATCATGTGAATTTATGAGCTTAACAAATAACTTCAGGATTTTATCATTGTCATTGGTAACAGTTGCTTCCAACCAGCAATTTTTAAATACTCAGCAAACATTAATGATGGGAATAGACCTGATAGTTTTGCAAATGAGATTTTAGTATCCTTAGCTTGCACACACTGTTTCACTTTTGTCTCGCTTTCTCTCTCACACGCATAGATTTGTTTCAGTGGCCCGATCCTGAGCATACTAGTAGAGGAGCACCCCTGCTTATCTCATAACATTACGTCTGCAAAGTTTGCGAGGTCAAATACACATGGGGTTTTTGTTTTCTTTGTTTGATTGATTTTAAAAATACGTTGTGTATATATGTCTATATAGGTATATATAATTTCTGTAATAATTCTGATCTGCCAATGGGCCCGATCCTTGCACATCTTATCGAGTGCAGGCTCCTGTTCTGCTGGGTTAGGAGCAGGATGAGGCCCAAAGCAATCTTGATATCCAATTACTCACTAGAAAATAAAATTATTCTTTCTTTAAAAATATATATTAAAATAAAGCCACAATCCTGGTTCCATTTTGCCTCCTCCCCCATCACAGCAGCATGGACCACTTGATCTGATCGTGTGGATTTCGGATGCACGATTTCTTTGTAAGATGCCCTTTGTCTATTGGCTCCTGTATCCTGGCACAAAATCATATGATTGCGTGTGTTTGACAACAGTTTGCCCGAATGATCAAATGACCTCCAAAATTCTGAATGAGGTGCTAAAGCAGGAGACCTCAGAATATGTAGTCTGTTTCAGCTTGAACAATCTGGCCTGCGCAAAGAAAACAACGTTCCAGGTTAAAACTTGCATCCCTCTCGCTTTCCAGCTCTGGTCTGCCTCCCCTGTTCTCTCCAGCGGCATCCAGAGCCCAAGAGCAACTGTAGATATCCTTCCTTCCTCCCTTCCCATCCCCAACTCCACACCCGACTGGCGTGTGCGCTCAAGACCTTCTCTGGAGCAGACCCACGGTCCCCGGGGTCTTCCCTGCTGTGCCCTGGGCACTGATGGCAGCCTAATATCTGCTGCGTTTTGGTTTACAGGTGAAGATCTGGTTTCAGAACAAGCGCTCCAAATTCAAGAAGCTGCTGAAGCAGGGCAGTAACCCCCACGAGAGCGACCCTCTGCCAGGCTCAGCTGCCCTCTCCCCTCGCTCTCCAGCTCTGCCTCCAGTCTGGGACGTTTCAGCCTCTGCCAAGGGAGTCAATATGCCTCCCAACAGCTACATGCCTGGCTATTCTCACTGGTATTCTTCTCCACATCAAGACACAATGCAGAGACCACAAATGATGTGAATTGTCCAAGAGAAATAATCTCCCAAGAACGCCTCGTCTCGACATGGCAAGAAGTTCGCCTGCTTTGCCAAGCCATGCCAGCAAACAGGCTCTGTGTGAACTTGCAGATGCGGCAA
>NW_016690242.1:3790817-3815613 GCF_001604755.1 Lepidothrix coronata
GGGTTTTTTTTTTTTTTTTTTTTTTTTTTTTTTTTTTTTTTTTAAAGTATCCTCAGTGATTGATCTTGAACAGAAAGACACAATTTTCATTCTGGCGCACAGAAGACACTTCTCTTTAGGATATTTTCCTTTGGACTCCAAGGCACCAGCCTCTTTCTCGGTGGAGTATACGTCAAAACAAACTTTTTACAGACTTTGCCCACAAGAACCTGAATCTACCATGGCAGCCGTTTTTACTTGTTTAATGAGCTAAAGACATTACATGATGAAAGAGACTAGTCAAAGCTCCTTCATTTTTATTCACCAAATCCAGACTGGGGAAAGGATTAAAAGAGAGAAGAAGGGATTAAAAAAAAATGGGAAAAAAGGAGAACTGGTTGAAAACTGAAAATGTACTGTAAGATTAGAACACTACCACGAAGCAAAACATGCATGCTTTCTCAAAATGCAATGGGCTGCGGCTCAGAAGAAACCACCGTCTCTCACGTGAAGAGCCCCCTCATCCGCACAGACCTGCACCACACACAGCCGGACAGACTCCCGGAGACGAGAAGGAAAGACAGAGAGATGGATTGGCAGCCAGACCCGCCGCCGCGGGCTGGGGAAGGAAGGCTCAGGGCTGCCCGGCAGCAGCCTCACCCACTGAGCAAGAGGGACCTTTCCCCGAGCAACCTTTCTGTATATATTGTTGAATTTTAGTTGTACATATACTTTGTATGTTTTTGTCTTCTTTCATATATATAGAGTAAAAGCCACAAAATGCCCGCCTGGCTCATATTTCCACCTTAGCGGATCCCCATCTCCCCCGACCTGCCCCCCCAGTTCAACCCTGGCAGCGGGACCCTGTGCCCCGCTTGCCTGTGCGCAGAGACCACTACCAAAGCATAAATCTGCGAGCAAAGAAAGAAAAGATGAAGTGGGGGAGGGGAGGGGTAGCTGGTGGTTTGGTTGGTTTTAAGGCTACGACTTAAAGACAGGAGATACCGAGTCCACAAAGATACACCTAGAAGAAGTTCCTAACCATCCGGCCATTTCTACTGCGATTTCACTGCTCCGCTGCTCAGCTGAGCTGAGCTTTCTCGCCGAGGCAAAGCTTACAGCCCTGTCGTTCTTCCCAAAGGTTGGAGACTCCAAATTATTAAGAAAGGAGGCGCCCTCCTTTGTTTTTAAAGAGCAGACAATGCAAGACGAGGAATGTTTTGCAAAGCCCTGAGAGGTGCCCAGGCACACAACACGCTGTCCAGCCAGCTCCAGCCGCACCAGTTTGTGGAAAGCACAGCAACTACTGACAATGAAAAGCCCTTTCCTCATCCAAGCTGGGTGCCCCATACTGCGAGAATTAATGGCTAGAGACCTGGGCATCCTTCAAATTATGAACCTTGAAACCACTGAGCCATTTATCAGAAGTCAATAGAGATCCTCAGAGTGCTCCATATAATGACAGCTACATACAGTCGTGCAAAAGGACAGTCACTATAATTAGACACAAAGCAAAGACTACTTACCAATATACCAGTTTTTTGGGGGGTGTTTTTTTGTTTTTTTTTTTGAGCAACTTCCACGCTCAGTCAGTCTTCAGAGTGGTTTAAAACCGATCAGTCTTGTCATTTTCTACCATTCGTATTGTTACATTAGGAAAAATGTTTTCTTTTCTTTTTTTCCCCTTCCCACTGTGAAACTTTGGGTTCAGAGCTCCCCAGGATCAATTCTGAACAAAGCCTCCAGCTGCAGTGCCATCCAATTTGAAGCAGACATTGGGGACAATTTAAGGTTTTTATCCACAAGAAGGTTTTTTTCCATTCTCTTAAATGCAGCCATAATTAGAGTAATTTTTCATGTAGCCCGCTGATTACAGCGTTTTTACCGTCAAAGATAATTACCTGTAATTTTCTTCCACTTTTAATACTAAAAAGCCATCTTTATTTAGATTCAGGAACAGGAAAGGCGAAACAAAAGAGGAAAATTATTCTGTTATTCATACACAAATTGCAGAGACGTAGGGCCTAAAATTGAAAATTAACCAAAATTATAATGCTGAAAAGAATGGAAGAGGCTTCAGAAGTACAGCTGGTAGTGGGGCTCACTGAATTATTCAAATGACACTGGAGAGAAAGCTACCATACATTTAAACCAACAGCATCGTGTGCATCTTTCAGAAAACCCCGCTTCACACCCCCCCACGCCGGCCCCTGTGCAGGCTCGCCCTCGCTCCGCAGAAGGGCGGTGGATGCCCTGGTGAGCCAGTCCCGCAGCCTAGGGAGCCCAGCCCAGCCCAGCCGAGCCCGGCCCGACGGGCCCCGGCCCCCATGGCCGCTGCAGCCGCCTTAACCCTTTCGCTGCACCCGCCCAGCGGGGCCCGGCAGCGGGCGGTCCGCCCCCGGGGGCGGGGGGAGAGGGGGGCTCGCTGCTTCTCGTGGGCTTGCGGGGGGCTCGTCCTCGCCTGCGCGCGCGCGTGGGTGCCGGTGCGGAAACCCTCTCGGTGAGTCGTGCCCTCCTTTCCCACGCGTGATTTCTCAAATAGGCTTAAAGAAAGCCCAGACTTCAAGCAAGCAAACGAACAAATAAACGATAATAATAATAATAAAAAAGCTCCATTAGCTTCGTAGCGTGGGAGAAGGTGGGAGAGGCAGGCCTTCCCGGGATCGGGGTGTGAGCGAATGGCAGCAGCGGCTCCCACTCGCGCGGCAGACACCCCGGGAGACTCTCGTGAAACAGCGTCATCTATGGATGGAGCAGTGGCAGATCCCCGCGCCAGCGCCAAACCTGCTGCCGCCGGGCTGCCAGCGCCGGCTCCGCCACCGCCCGCCCGCCGCCGGGCTCCGCCGCCCCGGGGCCGCGGGACGGGCGCCGCGGGGAGCCGCGGAAAGGCGCGGAAAGGCGCGCTGCCGCCGCGCCGCTGCGGGCACGGGCGGACGGGTCTGGCCCCGGGCTCGCATGGTTTCTCCGCCGGCCGCCGAGTCCCGCGCCGCCCCTCCGGCAGCCGGGGGGCCCCCGCAGCATCCCCGCCCCGCGCCGCCCGCCGCCCCGGCAGCATCGGAGGGAAAGGGGGCGCGGACCTGTCGGGGTCCGGCCGCCGAGGGAAAACACCGGAGCGCGAGTGACCGCGAAATTGGGGGAACGAGTAAAGAAGGAGCGTGCCTCGACGGGCAAGGCGCGGAGCAGTCACACACCAACCCCAAACCCAAGCGAGCCCCAAAACTTACCCCTGTGAAAATCTCCTAAGCAAGGATCGGGGTCTAGAAATCTATACTGAACAGAAGCAGTGGAGAATATTTTTCTGAGTCTCAGGGCAGAAGCTCTTTCTCTATATTCTTGGTTGAGTGAGCACATCCAGGTGTGAAATTGTTTGCACACCCCAGCACCTCTTATATTGCCAGCAAAATTAGCTGTTATTACTGTCACTGTTTAGTGATGGTTAGCTTGATAAAAAAAAACCTGCTGTAATCAAGACCTGGCGCATCTTTGCAAATTACAGATAATTGTAAACGTCCAGATTATGATAATAGCATCCTAATCCAGCCTGCAATATAATTATTACAGAGTGTTACATCTGAAACTGTCCAGTAGGGCTAATTCAGCCATTATTTAGACCCTATTTTTGCACTGCAAATGGGTTGCTGAGTTGAAAATGTACGATTGTAATTTCACGGGGCACTCAATGAGTAATGGTATAGGGAGAGAAAAATACAAAAGTGGAATGTGAACAGTAGCGATCAAATCAAACTCTGAAGGACAAAAGACTGTTTGATTCATAGGGAATGAGAAGAGCGGGAATTAAGAAAACAGCAAATCAGTGGTCTGCAGCGTTACGTGTCCAAATCTCAACGAGTGCGAGCCTGATGTGCAGTCAGGGGCTGATGCTTCGGTTCAGCATCTCATCAGGTCCACCTCTCGCTCGGCTCTTCCCGGCAGCCTCTCCCTGGCACCCGAAGAATCCCCGCGCTCTCCACCCATCCCCAAAAGTGGGTTCGCCATTGTCGTGTGCCTCCTCTCAGGTGACTGAACGTCACTTTCGGGCAAGAAGCCTCGGGAGACTCGGAATCGGGTGGAGAAGAGTGCGGAATGCGGGACTTCGGGGTTAGGGACTCTCCGGGTGGCTGTGGAGTCCGAGGCCTTTTGCGCTCCCGTGCACCCGTCCTCAGGGGTCCTTAGGGAAATTATCACAAAACCGACTCAATTGTAATTAATTAACCAAAAGAGCCTGGCTAACAGGACTACCTGCAGCTAGCGAGGTTAACTCACTGGGTTAGTTGGCTTTCGACTCCTAATTAACTTTTATTAACCCTGGACACGAAATACAAAAACCCGCTTCATTTTTTAATGGGCTAAATCATCAAAGCGCCGTTGCCGCTGGGCCCCGCAGGACCCGGGGGCAGGGAGGCAGCACCCGGAGCTGGCCCTGTGGGCAGGTCGGCTGCCAGCCTCGGCCCTTGCTGGCCTCCCCGGGCCGCAGCCGCGCTTGGCACCTCGCAGTCTTTCTCTGTGCTCTTTTCTCCATGCGAATTAGTGAAAACACCTCAAAGAAAGGAAAGCTCAGTGGATACCGCGAGGCAAAAGCCCTATAAAACGTGTTATATGGTGCGTATCGAGGAGACTGTAAAGATCTCCTTGAATGGAGGGCCAGCTTCGCAGCCAGGCAGACGATGCCGCTACAGAGCACAGAGTCGGGTCAGGATCTGGCCCGCCGAAGCTGGATGAGCCATCCTGCAAAGCCCGGGCTGAGGTTCAGACAGCCTCTCTGAGAGTGCCAAGGAGACGGCGGCAGCGGGAGGGGAGCGAGAAGTCATCCCCAGACTCCCCTTCTCCAAGTGCTCAATCCGTCGCGGGTTCTGGCTTGGGCCGGCTCCCCGGGGCCTCAGCTGAAGGGAAATAAGGAGGCGAGGGAGCTGGGAGTTTTTCCCGCGACCTTGAAGGTCGTGTCCGTGGAAGCTGTTCTCACAGATAGCCGGGGCGTGGGGTGAGTGTCGGCAATTCTCGGGTCTATATTCCAGGCAGATGAACCATTGCTTATCCACCCCAAATTACACGTAAACAGACGCACCGCCGAACAAAGAGCAAAATATTTAATTGATGCAACACAGATTCTCCCTAAAAAAGAGAGAGAAAGGGAGACTATGCAAACCATGCAGTTCCTTTTTCACGGCTCTTGTCTGACCTATAAAACAGGTTATTGCGTTACTGCAGGCAATCGCTCAAATGACTGAAAGCAAGAAGAGGGGGTTCACACCCCATCCTCCCCCCCCCGCCCCGATTTTCCTGGAGCAATAGATCTCCTTTCCGTAATCCACAACCAAAACACCTAAAGTCTGTCAGTTGCAAAATTACGTGGCAGAAGTCTCTAATCGATGCCACATGTGGGATGCACTCTGGGGACACAGCGCTGCCGGCGGCGGAGCGGGCAGAGCGCGGAGGCCGCGCAGGCAGCGCAGCCGCAGGGGAGCGAATGCACCGGGGAGATCGAGGGGAGCAAGAGGGCGACAGGAACGCCTGACGAGCGGGCTGCCCTGCCGCAGTGACAGGTTGGAGGGGGTGGTTTTTCTTTCCCCGGGGAGGAGCGGGAGGGAAATGGAGGCACTTCTCTATGAGGCAGCCCTTTCCACCGGGCTGGAGGCTCTGTCCGCAGGGAGGTGCGGGGACGCCCGATGAGGGACAGCGAGGGCTCTTTGAAGGAAGCGGGAAGGTGCTCCCCTCGTATTCGTAGGTGGAGGGTGGTCGGCAGTGTGTGTTCCTGGGTGTGGGTGTTGTGGGAGTGCGCCCCAACCGGAGGCCAGTGCAGCCGGGGGTCGATCTGCTGTGGGTGTGAAAGCCCCAGGGGTGTAGGCAGTATCAGGAGCTCTCGATCTGGGGCATCTGGGGCTGCAGGCTGCTCTGTGTGTGTGTGCGTGTGTGTGTGTGTCTGCGCGTCTGTGTCTCTCTGTGTGTGTCAGGCCCTGTGGCTCAGCCCTGGAGCCGCTCGGCACCCACAGGAATGTGGCTCCTCTCGGCTCCCCGAGCTGCCCCGGCTCCACATGGAAGTGGCCGCCAGGAAAACAGAAGGGAGGAAAAGAGAGAGGAGAGGCGGGGGAAAGCCCCGAGCCAGCAATCCACCGAGCCCATACCCATCAGACAAAGGACAGTTCATCTCATCCCCTTCCCGGGGAGGCAAAGGGGGAAGTCTGGACAAGCCAGGCTCCCTCCGGCCGCCGCCAGAGCCCAGGGGGTGCACCCAGGCGGGGACAGGCGCCGGGGTATACCTGCCTGTGTGTGCGGGGACGAGGGGAAAGGAACATCCCCATCGGCCCGAGGTTCTCATGGAGGGGCAGGCGGCCGTAGACCTCCAGTGTTCATTGGGGTCGGCGCCACGGCGAGAGCATATTTTCTCCTGTTTGGGGCAGGGATGTCAGACTCTCCCCAACCAGCCCAACACCATCCCGATCTGGGAGGAGGGGAAATTAAAAGGGAGAGGAGCCGGCAGGAGAACCGAGTGGAGCTGACTCGGCTGGCTTGGAGAAAGGAGAGTTGCCAGAGCCCAGTCCAGTGGTGGCTGTGTGAATTCCTATCCCTGCCTGGGATGGGAATTCCATCCTGCCTGCCGGCATCCCACTTTCCCGGAGCTGTTCTTGCACTGTCCTCCTGGGCCCTCCCGGCCCCTGCAGGTTACCGTAATCAAACAGCCCCGCGGCAGCTGCTCAGAGAAAAGGGTGGGTGGACCGACCTGGGAAATTGACTTCCACCTCTTGTGTCCAAGCCTTTCTGCAAAGGGAAGTGACCCGGGGAAGGGAGAATCTCTTACTGCAGGTTGAATGTTTGTCTAGAGGGAAATGAGGAAAAGAACGGAAGAAAATTAAAAGGTCAAGCTTTTTTTTATTTTTGTTTTTAGTTGGTTTTCTTTTTGCACAGGGTGGAAGTTAGCAGAAGAGACAAATCCGAGCTTTTCGTGAGCCCCAAAGTCGGGGAAAGTACCTGAAACCTTGAGAGTGAAATGAGCAGAAGCCGGTCCCCAGAACCGCTTGGGACACGGGGAGCGGCAGAGCCCGCCCGGCAGCAGACAGGGGTGGGCAGCCGGTGGTGGCTCTGACACCCCCACACCCTGACGTGCATGGAGCACAACCGAACAAACTGGTCTATTGTACTGCAAGACATTTACCAACCCCCAAACCTGTTACAAAACAGCAACCCCGGGCTTCTTTCTTTGGGAAGAAAACTACTCACGCACATGCACTCACGCACACGCACAGAACATGGCAGGCAGGAGCGGAGGGAGAAGAAAGGAGGGGGAGGACAGCAGGGAGAAAGACAAGAGACAGGTAAGTGTGCCCCAGGGCAGGAGCGTGCCTTTTCAGGCCTTGCCTCCCCCTCTGCCAGCACTCTCCCCTCCAGCCTCGGCTGCCAGGGAGGCATTTTTTATCTCGGGGATCCTTCAGCGATGCCTTTGGCACATTCATTGCTGTCGTCGTACCCTGCACGGCCGTGAATTACCGCTCCCCCCTTGGAAGGAGTGTCCCCGCGGGAACGGCTGCCGGGGGGGCCCCACCGGCCGGGGTTTCTGCTGGGAGAGGGGCCCACGCTCCATGAGAGTGCTCCCAAGCCAGTGGGCAGCGCACCGGCCACTCCGCCAAAGCCGTGCCTCCAGCACCGCACAGCGCTAGCGACGGCTCTGCTGCACGGTTTTTTTCCCTAAATCGTGTACCTAGAGATAAAACAAAACCAATAAAAGTACCTCTCCAACGTCCCTCTTTCAGCCGCAGCCGCCGTAGGCTTTTACCAGGAGCGAGGGGAGCAGGGCTCTCATTTTATCCTTTTCACATATTTAGTGGCTCCCTTTGACGGAAACATAATTTGTATAATTAGCTGAGCGCACATGGGCGACTGATGGGCTGTGGAGTGTGCAGCTCTCGACGTTAATTGCTCTCAGGAAAGGATTCGGGGCGGCTTAGGCGAGAGACTTGCTTTCTAGCGTCAGGATGGGCAGCTTTCCCTTCGGCTTAAATCACTAAGGTGCGATAAGGTGTACGCGGTCCTGTCAGAGCCCCTTTTCCAGTGGGAAGAGAGCACCGCTGCCCCTTGGTTCGTCCGTGAGGACCTGCAAGGGCCACATCCTGCCAGCACGCCCGGGCTGCGGTGGCACTGCACGGCACTGCAACCAAATGTGAACTCCCAGCTCCCATCCTCTTTCCTCTGTCTCTCTCTGCAAGCAAATCAGTCATATTTTTTCCCTCTTATTAAGAGAACAAGGGGTAATTTGGAAACCTTTATCGTGGTCGAAATAATTTTATTTTATTCAGAATATACAGTTTAATTCCTGTATCTACAATTATTTACAGGGTTAAAATAACATTGAAAAAAGTCTCTGGAAAAATTGAGGTCATAGATTTCAAGGCACCATTGATAGTGTCCACAGCTGAGCCAAAAAATGTCCGTATTGTATAAAAAAGGGTTTCCTCTGAAATGCAATAAGTTACATGCACAAGCTTTACACATTTTAATCTTTTTGTTTGTTTCTTTTCCCTTTTAAAAATTCCCCATATGCATTCCTTTCGTTATTATTCCTTAACAGTAAAACACAGGAGTCCAAGGAACAGCAAAAAAAATAATAAAAAAAATAAAATAATAGAGGTCAGACTCTAATAAATTGTCCCAGAGCCGAGTGCTAACGGGTGCTGTAGGGAGCCGTGGGGTTGGAGGTGGGAGTTGATGGAGTTGGCAGCGGGATACCAGGAAGTGGAGTTCTCCAGGTAGCTGGATGCAGGGGACGGGTTGGAGTTTGGAGGGTGAGCGTGTGCGTGGGCATGGTGGCTGAGGGAGCGGGACGAGCCCTGAGGTTCCCAAACCGCAGGTGACTGTGGAGAGTTGCAGGCCATGGGGTCGCTGGAGCTGGGGCTGTGCTCCGGAGGCATCTCCCCGTTTTTCATGATCTTCTTGATCTTGGATCTTTTATTCTGAAACCAGATTTTCACCTGGGAGCGGGGCAGGAGGAGAGGAGAATAGAGAAAAGAGGGAGTGGGGAGGGAAAGCGACCATTAATGCCCCAGCTGGTGCTTCGCGGCTCCGGGAACCCGCGCCCTGACGCCCTCCCGCCCCTCCGCGAGGGCCGATCCAGCCCTTCCCGCCGCGCCAGGGTGAACGCGGGGTTCTGCGAACCTCCGGGGCCGAGTCGAGCCGAGCCGAACCGCTCGTGGTACCTGTGTCTGCGTGAGTCCCAGGGAAGCGGCCAGCTCAGCCCGCTCCGGCAGGGCGAGGTACTGGGTCTTCTGAAACCTCCTCTGCAACGCCGCCAGCTGAAAGCTGGAATAAATAGTCCGGGGTTTGCGCACTTTCTTTGGTTTGCCGTTCACCATCCGCACCTCGGGCTCCGCCACCTCCTTCTCTGCACGGGCGCAAGGGCGGGAGAGAGACAGACGCAGACGTTAAGGCGCGGGACAGGCTCCGCTCCGCGCAGATCGCGCCGACTGCGGCGGCATCCCGCCCCCGGGCCGGGCCGGGCCGGGCAGCGGCGCCGGCCCGACGGGCCCCTGCGGTTCCCCCCGGGGCTCTGCCGCCGGGCGGCGGCCCCGAGCAACCTCCGCCGGCTTCCGCGGTGAGACGGGAGGGCCCCGCTCCCTCCGCGCCAGGCCTTGGCCAACCCCGGCCCTCCCCCGCCTCCCGCTCCCGTCCCGGGCATCCTGCCGGGCGCGCACCTCTGCGCGGCCGTGAGCGGGAGCGCGGGGCGTGCGCGGAGGACAATTGGTGCCCTGCTGGCAAGAGCCCGGTCCGGAGCAGAGACCGACCCAGGGCATCTACCGCTTCCCCCGCACGCCCGTGCATTCCCCCCGCCACCGCCGGCGTGTCCCCAAGCGCCGCCGCGACCGCACTCGTCCCAGCCAAGCCCCAGCCGCTTGGCTTCGCCACGGGATTGCTTTTTTAATTCTCCCTGTCCCCTTCTTTTTTGTTTTTCTTTTTTTTTTCCTTGTTTTTTTCCCCTACAGCAAGTTACAAAGAAGTACAGGGAAAGCACTAAAACCGCGGCGCTTTCTGGTAAAAACACTCCCGGCTTCGCAGCCCCGCCACGGCTGGGCTCCCCCTCCCACTCTCCTCCCCCACCCCTTCGGCATAGGGGGAAGGAAACTTTCAACACCGCGAACCTGAGTTTGAGACACGCAACAAGGCTCGGCTATTTTCTCCCTCTTCTTGAAGGGGTAAGGAAGAGGGAGGTAGTCGTGGCGGCCCGGGGGCAGCTGAAAAAAGTTTGTTGCTAAAGCACTAGTCCTAGGATTTGTGTTTTAGATCGTGCGGGCTGGTAAAAGAAAAAAAAAAAGGTAGACCAGCTCTCCACCTTTTTTTTTTCTAATTTTCTCCCCCCCCCTCCCCAAATGTATCTGTTTATTTATATTTAGTTCTCCCTCTGATTCAGGGAAAGCTGCATCCCCGCTGCCCCTGAGTCAGGGATCTGCCGGGGCGCGCTCTCCCAGCCTCCCCAACGCCGCTGGAGCTCCCCGCACCCCCCCGGCCCCCGGCCCTCACCTGGCTGGCTGGCGGAGCTCTGAACGCGGTTGTAAGCTCCGCTGTACTGGTGGTAGGGGCTGGCGTAGCTGTAGTCTGCATAGGCTTTGGCAGGATAGTTCCCGGCAGATCCGTTCATGCCGTGGTACTGATACTGGTAGGGGTTGAGAGCTTTGCCGTAGGAAGCCGAGGTAGGCGAGCAGTAGCCGTGCGGGGCTCCCCCCGCCGGGCTGTAGTAGTCGGAATCCGTAGCCGAGGACTCGGGTAAAGTGGGAGATTCCTGGGACGGGTGGTGCATGGCTGCAGCCGTCTGGAAAGTAGCCTGGAAGTCGCCGGATCTGATGTTGGGGACCCTTCTGTCAAATACTCCTGTCATAGCTGGGAGCCGGCGGCGGGCTGGGGCTGGCGGCAGGGCTGCTCGGGTCTAAGCAGACATGTCTGGGGGAGGAGGCTGCGGCGCGGTGTCTGTCTCCGGCAGACTGCTGGCTGGGGCGCAGCATAGGCTTGGTTAAATCCTTAATTGCGCTCTTACGCACAGCAGGGTGGATCGGGTTCCATTGGCCAGAGCAATCGGGAGCAGCGACACCCTAACTCGTCCAACTAGTTTAGCACAACAAAGCTTCGGCTTAAAAAAAAAAAAAAGGTCCCATTCAAGCTCTTTTAAAGTGAATACCAACAGCAATCTCCGAGCCGCAGCGTCGCGATTGGGAGGTTTCCGGCTCCCCCCACTCCTGCAGCCAGCGAGGGGTCTCGGCCAGCCTCGCCGCCCTGCAGCCCGGTGCCCCCGCACCCCTACCTGCAACGCTGCGGGGGAAGGCTGCAGCCACGCCATTCGGATTTGCCATCCGGTCCCCCTTGGGTGTGTTGATGGCTTGGGAGCAACGCACCGTGCGCTCCTGGTTCCCAGCACGTTTTCTGATCTGGTGACGCTAAATATTAGTGTCTGACCGGACTGTTTCGCTCGGGTCGTCCTCCCTCGCAGGGGGAACGCCGGCCGGGATCGCCGCGCTACATACAGCAAACCCTATTACCCCCAAATATCTCGAATTTTAGTTACATCATTTCCTGCATTTCCAAGACCCTTGCACGACCCGAAGCCAGGCGGGAGACTCCCGGCATGACGCCCAGCCGTGGGAACGTGGGGAAGCTGCTAATGGCACCATACGGCCTAAGGGCACGCACCCTGCGGATTTTGCGAAAGGCGACCTGCCCGTGGCACGATGTCCGTGGGTGGAGAACCCCCGACCCCCTCGCCAGCGCCGGCGAGGCGAGGCGCGCCTGGGACCGCTCGGCCCCACGCGTGCCCGCACCTCAGTGCCTCGTGGCGATGCTCACCATCTGGTTCGGCTCCAGCCCAGGGTCAGAAGCCCTTCGTGAAGGGAGCTCAAATCACCCTCACGCGTAGGCAGGATCACTGTGAGGCCGCCGTGGGGCTTCTCGACTTGGAGGCCGTCGCAAGAGCTCACTTTCCGGGTGACAGCCCCCAAGAAGTGACTGCTGCTGTGCGGAGGTGTCCTCCCCACAGCACCCTGGCCAGCAGCACCCTCCTTCACCTGTACCAGGTTTTCTGAGCCCATCTACGCAGCCATGTCCCAGGCAACGGTCTCCGTGGCCGGGCCGTGGAGAGGCAGGGGCTGGTGATGCCTGTCCCTCGTGATTTTACAGCAGCGTTGCAAAAAAAAAAAAAAAAAAAGATCAAATTTTACTAGACACCAAGGAAAACAAATAAAAGCCTGTTTTCAGTGACCCGGAGTTGTAGGTTTTTCTGAAATTGTTTACTCTCCAGATTTAGCCTGTTTGCTCACCGAAGATCTCCCAGCCAGCTGAGTAACACTAGTAACACAACCATGCATGTTGTACTTGAACTTATTGTTTGCTTTGGAAATGTCCACAGCTCATATAAAATCACATTAAACAAATCCCTAAGCATTTCATGATATTAATTACTTGCTTAAATCCATTGGAAGTATCCCTCCTCCATTTTTTTTTTTAAGAGAGGAACTGCATAGGGATGTATGTTTACGATTGGGGAAGGGGGAAGTAAGTTTATTAAAGCTCCCAGTTTGCATCCAGTTGGAAAGGACGGTAGAGGTTTTAAAGAGAGAAGGGGGGGGGGAAAGCCCATTTGTGTCATAAATTCCAGGGCACTGCACTTCAACACGTCCGGGCAGGAAGGTGCCGTTTGAAGGGAGAGAAAGGAGAGAAGCTGGGCGCCGGTCTCGCACCCAGCCCCGGCAGCTCCGGAGCCGCGGCGGGTCCCGGCCAAGCCGTCCCGACAGGCTGCTTGTGCGGTTCACCGGGGAAATCTGGATCGGTTTCCTACAGCAGAGAAAGTTTGCTCTTGTTTTATTCAGTGGCAAGGCAGGGGGAAAAAAAGTTTCGATATTAAAAGGAAAAAAAAAAGGCAGAAACCCACCAGATCCAACCGCAACCCCCCCAAGCTGATTTCTTTCTGAAGGCATCTGCCGCCGCTGCAGTCCGTGCGAGGATTACCAGGCTGAGGGCACACAAATCCGCCTGTTTGCGGGTTTCCTGGCCCCCCGACCGTCCAAACCCGAACCCTTTTTTCTTGCCTTTCTGCTGTTTTCCCCCAGCGGTTTTTATTTAACACATCCGGTGGGAGCGGGCGGTTCGGAGGGAGCCGGAGTCTGTTTTCCATTTCACAATATGGTCATTGTTTACCGGCACATGCCCACCGCGTCGCCTGAGCGGCTGCCCGGGACCCCCGCGGCCCGTTCGGGCCCAAACTCCGCTGACCCTCGGGGCAGAGGGTGGATGTGTCCGTGTGTCCGTGTGTCCGTGTGTCCCCGTGTGTCCGTGTGTCCCCGCGGCCGCCGCCCGTCCCGGCGCGGGGGCACCGCGCTGTCCGTGCCCGGGCCAAGAGCGCCCCGCCGTGGCCGCGGGGCCGCAGTGCCGCCGCCGCGTTACCTGCGCGCCGCCCGCCCCCCCCGCCCCGCCGCCGCCGCCGCCCCCGCCGGGGCCAGACTGAGCGGCGGCGGCGGGCGCGGAGCCGGGCGGCCCCGCCAGCGCTGTCCCCGCAGGGCACGGGCACCGGGGCGCGGGAGCCGCCGGGCCGGCGGCCGCGGCCGGACAACGCGGCGATTGTTCCCGCCAGCGCCGGGGAGCTGCCGCGGGGGCGGCGCTGGGGCCCCGACGGAGCGGGCCGGGCGCTGTGTCCTGGCCGGTGCCCGCCGGCCGCCCCGCCCTGCCCCGGCGCTGGCTCGGCAGTATCCCCACCGGCCGAACCCTCCGCCTGGGTTCAGAGAGGGCTCTCCGTCCCGTCTCCCTCGGTAGCTCTTTGTTTCCAGCCAACGAAAGAAATATTTCGGATGAGCCTCTCAAGACTTTTGGATAAAGTCTTGCAATTGTTCGCAGAAAATCTTTCACTTTCTGGATAAAATATTCGCGCTTGGGCACTGACTTTTTGCTGGAAACTTTATTTGCATGGAAATTGCTGGCAAAGAATGAAAGGAAAATTTTTCCCCTTCCTTAAAAAAAGGCCCAAACAGCCCTCCGCAGTGGAAACATGGATTAACTCTTGTTTTACAGCATCAGAAAATGGTGATTTTCATTCATCAACTTCAAGAACTGAGGGCTTTCCTCATTTTAGGCTTAGGACTTGTTTAACCAGGGAAGTATTTTCAGAATGAAGAGGCAAAAGGGATTGAAAATCACATAAAGCTGTGAAAAAAAATTACGTCTGTTTTCAGTATGGGCAAAAGCTATTGGGGATCCAGTGGAGAGGGCTAGTAAACTAGTCAGAAGGATGTTCACACACAGTGATAAAACGAAGAAAGTCAGGAAGGGATTTTGGAAAGCAACAATTGGGAGCAGGGCAGGAGAAATAAATCTGACAGAAAACTCAGGGAAGGTATCTAAGACTTTTTGCTCAGATTTCAGTAGCTTTCTGCAGAGTCTTCCGCTCTGGATATAGCTCGTTTAGGGAGAGGAGAAGGGGCATTTCTCCACCTAGGCATGACATGGTCAGCTTTGGGGAACTTAAGTAACTCCAAAAGGAAAGAAGGTTTGTGTTCCTGTGAAGGTTACCATCTGTGTTGATGGAAGGATGGACGTGTGAACTTGGGGTCGAAGCGTATCTGGTCCCTCACACACTGTAGCAGGTGTTGTTTTTACCCTCCATCTCAAAGCACTCCCTAGACTCCAGTCATCTCCCATCCCTGGAACAGCCTTTTCTCTTCCAGTTTCTTGAGCATACCCAAGAAACGTTGGGCCTCCAGCTAACGAAGCGAACCTGTCACTTTGGCATTTCCACAGCTGATGGACTCACTGCCAGGCTTGGCTGCAGCCTGGGCTCCACTGGCCTTGCTTGTCCAGCCTGTAAATTGCACTGCGCATAAAAACCATGACGTACAATGTTAAGAATTAGAATTTGCTTTCTAGGGCAAATAGTGACTGTCTCTTTCTCTTGCCAAGGAGCTGACATGAAAAGCTTACACTTGCACCTATTTACTTCAAATTGCAGTAACACAAGTGAAGAGAGGAGCCAGGGCTTCTTGTTAAAGTCATCTGTAGCAGACTGAGCTGAATGTGGAGGACAAGATGATTTTAAGAGATTCCTGGAGATGCAAGGCTCCTGCCTGCATCCCCCCTTCGCTCCTTTCTCGGGGTGTGCCTGTGAGGGTCACTGAGGTGCTGCTTGGCTGTTTCTTGTTGCATCCCAACCTTCCCAAGGCAAGGCATTGCCTGGCAGTCACAGTCCAGCCATAGCCTGCTCCTCCAGAAAGATAAATAGTTAATGAACTCAGTCATTCCTTTCTCTTTTGGAGCTCTGTCCACATGAGCTCATGGGACAGATGGGGAACTCCCATTACTCTTCAGTTCATGGGCTCAACATGTCTGTGGCCTATTTCAACAAACAAGATCTTCTCTCGGCTGGGCAGGATGTTTCAACAAAAGCTTGTCCTAGTCTTTTTTTCCCATTTCCAGCCCACATGATTCCATTGCAGTGTAACACTGGCTTCTTTCTGAGGTCATGGAGGACAGCAAAGAAACATCATCAGAAAGCCCAACTTCTCCCAACAGAGTTGTTCTTCTACCTGCCTGCTCCACAGGTAGCTGGATGTTGTTATTCCAGGAGCCGTAGGTTCTTCGACTGATGTGAGGCCCAGAGATTTCCAAGAAAGACAAGACACAAAACCATATGGAGCCATCTCCAGACCTGCAGTTTGGGTCAGCAGTGAGAGTTGCAGAGCCTCCCTGCACAGTTGCCTGAAGTTTCCATAACAGACCTTTGAGCACGGATCTGGAGCTGCATGGGCAAAGTTGCTGCTGGAGGTAGTGCTTTGATGCAGAGCATGAGCCAGCACTGCTGGAGAGCTGAATGTAAAATGTCTCTTTGCCAGAAACACTACAGGGAAAATGTTTGCGCTAGCTGCCCTTGCTGCCCGGCAGCAGTGCCACAGGGAGTCCACTGCAGATGTCTGGCATGGCAGATGGTGGTGGCAATGGCATACTGGGAAGGGCCTCCAACCAAGAGCAGAGGAGAAAAGGACCTCAGCTGTGGCAGCAGGAGGGGCAGGCATGAACGATTTCAGGAAATTCAGCATCCTGGATGAGTGGGCAGCTGGGCTGAGTAACTGTAATGATCTTTTCAGGCCTTTAAATTTATTGCTGTAGCTTTTAGCTCCAAGTAGCCAAAGGCAGTTGCTCCTCAAGGAAGAGGGTTGATTCAGCTCCAGTATAGCCACTCACTCTGCTTATTCTCTCTCATCTGTCACATCTCCTTCAGCTGTAACTCACTTCTCAGCCTCTCAGATAGGAGCAGGGTCTCTGCCTCTCTGCAGGACTTCAGATGTGAGATAAATCCCTTTGCATCCCAATGCCGCAGGAATGCTTTCCTAGATCTCTGACATCCCTGTTAAAAGATGACCGGTCAAGGAATTTGAGGCATAGCTCTTCAGACCCTTTGGTGTGTTTTCAGCAGGGCAGGGCAGGGCAGGGCTGCTAGCCAAGGGGCTCAGGGAAACCCCCCCCCCAGAGGCCCTTGTGAATTTTCCCCTACAAATCTCAGGAATTAAGCTTGCAATCTTCCTTTTGCTCTTACAGGTTAAAGATCAAAGTAGCAAATGCACATCTCTTGTCAAATGGTCCCTATTATTTATTACTTCCGTGGTCTGCCTGGCATCACCTACTAAGTTTATCAGTATGTGCTCACCAACAATATATACGCTAGCTAGCAGTAGAATACATCTATAAAATAACTTAATAACTTGAATCTGTCATAAAACCAATTTATGTTCAGTTCCTCAGTTATAGTTTAGCCTTATCATTAATACTTTTAAAGTAAATATATGCTAGGCTTTCCCCATGACTCTAATTCCAGGGCTATATTACTTTATTTCATCTCCTGCCTTAGTTTTTATGTCCTTCACTAAAATGTACACTGCCATAATCTAAATTTGGTCTCCTAACAGTTCCCTATGCAGCACAGGGGAACCTTTTCCTCTTTCATCTTTCACAATCCAGCCTGCAGCTGCGAGCAGCCCTGCAGGGAAGCTGGATGTCACTGGCTGCGTTGTCAGTGCTGTCTCTTCAAGGGGCTCTGTAAGGTCACCATCATATTTATAAGCATAGACGAAAAGACTTTTTTTTTTCTGGTTTCCATGTTTGAATTACATCTTTGTCTTTGAAAGAGGCCCTGCTGCAAGAAGCATCAAGATGCTCTGCTTTAAGACTCATTTGACATTCCTTAAGATCTTAATTTATTGGAAAAATGGAGGTTATTTTCTTCTTCAGCTCAGATTTCTTTCTTTCTCTAGTCAGTGATTGAAAAATGGCTCTTGGTGCTGTATCATTTGTGCTTCTGCAAGCCTGCTAGTTCTTTTATTATTAGGAAAATGCCTTGGTTTGGGAATGAGAAATAAGATGTTTTTCTTCAGAGACATTTTGAACATGCAGGCACATATTTGGAGGTAAGGTACCACCTGGGTGAATACCTACAGAAGAAAAAGAATTTTCATTAAAGATATTTAACTGAAAATACATTTGGATTAGAAATAACCATGCTTTAAAATTTTTATTTCTTCTTTCAGAAAGGGTAAATTAATCTTTGTAAAAAGGTCCAAAAGGTTATGGTGGCTTCTGCATGACTCTTCATACCTTTTCATGAAGATGCCTCCCTTTCAAGATCTTTGGATCAAGCAGAGGATGAAAGTTTGATGCAGACATGACCAAATGATGTGGTATGGCTCATGCTGTGCAGAAAATAAGAGCAAATGATGGCTGTGTTCCCTTCTGGCCTTCAAATCTATATATTTTAAGTAATCTTTTTGTCAGTTTCTTAAAAAATTCCACTTTTTTTTCTCACATGCTGCCAAATAAAGTCCTTATGGTTAATGTTCCATCCCCCTGATTTCAGGATCGTTCTTTGTTAGAAGAAGTGGGTGTGTGACAATTTCTGGCTTTTCATCACTTGAAAGACCAGCAGTTAACCCTACAGCTCTTTACAACAAGGTGTGCATGGCCAGATCTTCCTTTTCACTGATCTCCACAGGGAACCTGTCTGATACAAACCACCAACATGATCCGTGTCCTGCTAAACACAATAGAAAGTGTCCCCTTTGGCTTTAGTGGGAATAGGCAGATGTTTTGTGTGCCCATGTTCCCTCTCCTGGTTCAATACCTGGAATCACAGAGCTGTAGCTTCTGCCTTAGCCTGCTCATTTTGGCAGTCATGCTTTGGAGGCTCTCAGCTGTCGTCTTTCTCCATCCCACTTTACTGGAGGTCTCCACTGTGATGGGTTGGACATAAAATCTTTTCTTTCTCTGCCACTTATTACTGAATTTAGGCATCTAAGAAAAACTCATCATGCTTGCTGTTGCTCTTTGCCTCAGCATACTTACAGTCTGGAGAAGGTACAGATAGACTGGAGAGTAGAGAAAGCCATTGCCCTGAAGCCTGCCCTCAGCCTTTTTGCTGTGTTATACAAAAGATGACAATTATCCTCTCTGGCTTTGGAAAAGAAGCTAGATAAAATGCAGAGATTATGAAGGGAGGCAGTCATATTACAACAATTCTGGGCAATGAAATAATAGTTGTGGATGGAATGAAAGGATGATACAGCGTGATCCAAAGGCGCAATGGTGCCAGTGTGAGTCTTTCCAGCCGCAGTCAAAAGGACTTTATGCAGCCCTTTGTTTGCTTACACACTTTGATATAAAAGGTGAAATCTTCCATGGACTGAAGTGTCCAGGATGCCATTAGTGTTATCTTACACAGGATTTCAGGAGAGATGGCTTCATGTGTTCGCACACAGAGTTTGGACTAAGGATCTCTATCAAAGTCTAGTTCTTTTGGTGAAGTAATAGGTGATGGAAAATGGTTGTAGCTTGAACGGAACAGAACTCCTTACTGAGGGCTTCACATTTAATCTTTTCTCACTAGGACTTCAGAAACTAATACAGTGTTAACAAAAGAGTGACAATAACATTTTTCTGCACATTTTGTTTTTATCTTTGTAATATTATAGCACTGTTTACTCAACCAATATAAGCCCGATGCTCTTGGCAAATACTTATGTGTGCTTCAAATTTATTCTTTGCAAAGTGGGCTTTACACACCACAGATGAAAATGCTTCAGCCTCATTTGAATAGGAAATAAAAGGGATTGCATTACTGTATTTCTTTGTGAGCTGGAAAAAAAAAAGGCATTGTCCTCTTTCAGAGTTCAGATTTCATTTCTTCAAATGAAGTTGCGGTGGTTGGATTTAAAAACCTCTATTCTTTTTTTTTTTTTTCCACAGATCTGCAAATTTCCTATCTTAAAATTTTTTCACAGAATCAAAAAGAAAACAATAGAAACACAAATCTTCAAGCCAAAAGTTCCAAGCTGGCTTGAAAAATGGCAAGAACAAGATTTGAACACTTCTTAATACCAATGTAACCACAAGATTACTTTTAAATTCCTTTTCTCTGAAAATTATTTTTCAGGGCAAAACATAGCGTAGGGAAGATATTTCTTAAGATTTTCTTGGACTGTTTAAAGCTGTATCTGAAGACATACAAACTATAACAGAAACACAGAGACCAAACTACTATTATGTTTTACACTTTGGCATTTTTGCAAACTTCTATAATTATGTCATTTTAGTACATTAAAACAAACAGCAAGGAAATAGAAAATACTTCTTCCACAGCTGTGTTTACTAACTTAAATGTGTTTTTTTTATTCTCAACCAGGCAACCAGTCTGAGATAAGAGGTTTCCCTGCTGTGTAACACGGCATTATCAGAAGCACACACAGCACCCACCTGGAGTATTCCAACATACAAGAGTAGTGGAAAATTAAAGCAATAGAATGGAAAAGTCAATAGCTTTTTGCAGTGAGACACATTTGATATAGCAATAGACATACTTTTAAAATACACGAATGTACATAACATTTTGGAGAATTCCTTTGAGTGGAAATTCTGTTTATGCAGAGAAAAAAAAAGAATATTAAACCTTCCTTGAAGAAATCCAAATTTTACTAGAAAAGTTTTGAAACATATCCTTATTTTACCATAATGTGAATCATGATTTTCCACTTTCTTTATTACTTTGAGAAAGACATTTTACACAAATGAAAGCCTAATGAGCTATTCCTGGTTAAATGGAAATATTTCATCAAAATTGCAAATATCTGAAAAATGGTTTTTAGGTGAAATCAGCAGCACCCTCAGAGATTTCCTTGAGATTTTTAATCTTCTTGAATAGCTGTTTAGAAATGAAATCAAAATTTTTCTTACCACCATTTCTGTAGAAGAAATAAATTGCAAAGTCATTGAAGAAAAGTATCTTCCCCTTAAAATTAGCAAAATTGCTTTCTGTTTTTCAGCCATCGCTGATATGATGTGACCACTTTTCAAAAAATTCAGACATTTTTAGGTAGGATTTTATTTCACTGCAAAGTCTGTTGGACCTTCTAGAAACTTATTTTGAATGATCACTCAATAATTATTCTGACTGTTGTAGGAATCAGAAATTCTGACAAATTTTTCAGGTCATGTAAAACATAAATTTTTCTTGACCTGAAAATAAATATTTAATTCAGCTATGAGTGCTTCTTTCAGTTCTTTGGTTCTGTATAGTGGAAATGAAAGAAATTTTTTAATCACAGAATTAAAATGTGTTGTAAGACATCAGTGTGGATTTCTCAGGCTTTCACACTATTTTATAGTTTTTTTTCAGTATGGACGGTTAAAGACAAAAACCTCACAAATCAAGTGATGGAATACTTTTGAGTAATCAAATTTACAGTTTTTCTTAAAAGACAACTTTGGCCAAAAAAAAAGTGATCAGAACCTACTTTGTTGTTTAAATCAAGCAGTGGCAAATGTACTGTAAGCCTGGACAGCAGACAGGCACTTAGAAAAGGAGGGCCATGAAGTTGCTGAGGGGATAAGAGCAACCTCCCCTATGAAGACAGGCTGAGAAAGTTGGGACTGTTCAGCCTGGAAAAGAGAAGGTCACATGGAGATCTCTTAGCAACCTTCCAGTATCTGAAGGGAGCCTACAGGGAAGCGGAGAGGGCTCTTCCTGAGGAACAGTAGTGATAAGACAAGGAGTAATTGGTAAAAACCGAAAGACGGGAAATTTAGGTTAAATATATGGAAGAAATTCTTTACTGTGAGAGTAGTGAGACACTGGAACAGGTTGCCCAGGGAAGCTGTGGATGCCCCATTCCTGGCAATGTTCAAGGCCAGGTTGGATGGGGCTCTCAGCTACATGGTCAAGTGGAAGGTGACCCTACCTGTAGTAGGGTGTTGGAACTAGGTAATCTTTAATGTGCCTTCCAACCCAAACCATTCTATGATTCCAAAAGTTCTTCTCAGCAGCCAAAATTGTAGGTAACCTTCTTTGTCTTGTTTGAAGGTTCTACCCATGAACTTAGGGCATAGTCTGGTTAGTAACTTTCATTAACATGTTCTTCACAGCTTGCCTTATTTTAGCCACATAAAATACAGTGTAGGCCAGTAACCTCAGCTTCCATTGGTGATGTGGAGAAAGATGGATGTGTCTCAAGGAGGGCATCTCTCTCTCCTAGGAGAGACATCTTGGGACAGCTGTGTGGCTACAGACTGGATCTATTACTTCTACCAAGAATATTGTCACACTCAAGTGTTTAGGATACAAGGGGATGCTAATGCAACCTAATGTAACCTGTCAGGAGCACTTTCCAGACCATCTATAATACAGTCTCAGTATGTAGCACTGTAACTGCATGTAACCCAGGACAACCACCAAAAGCCAGTAAATAAAGGTAGTTTTGCTCTGTGTGCATGTATTCCATGAGTTTAATGTTTGACTCCTCAAACTCATAGGCAAACCCATCCTCTGGCATCGCTGCCACCCCAGGCACTATGAACAGGTATTCAAACACAGGGACAAGTGTAGCGTGATTTGAAGAGCAGCTGAAGCAAGAATGCTCCAAACAGAAGTGATACAATTCTTTTCTAATAATGAACGTAATTAAACCCCAGATACTATAGCAAATGTCATGGCAAATTCATTATCATCAGTAAATCACGTCAGAAGTGTTTTGAAGTCAAGCTGCTCCCATTGGTACCAGGGGAGGTTAACTGTGGGCTTCCCCAGAAACCAAGTCAGTGCTGAGCCTTTGCAAATTCTCAGCTTATCATGATGTGCTCTAGTTTAGTTGTTGGATGGGGCAGGGATAGGAGCCACCAGCTGAAGTTTTGTTTCTGTGCTGCAGCAGATGAGATTGGCTGCTTGCTCTTGCAGCATACTATTTCACCCTTTGCTGTCCTCCATAGCAACTGGCTTTAAAGAGGACTTTGAGAAGTGTTTAGAAATAGTTTTGGTTATGAGAGAGCTTAGCAAAGCCTATGTTGCAAACTTAATAAGGTAAATGCAAACTATTACCAAAACTTGGGAGGTCTGTGTTTAACTCAGCCAGTTCACACCCCTGGTGGGCTGGCCCTGTTCAGCATCTCATCACCCACGCTGCTGCTCACTCACTCCCCCACCCAGTGGCATGGTGGGGAAACAGGAAGAGCAAAAGCAGGTAAACTGAGTCAAAATAAAGGCAGTTTAATAGGGAAAGAAAAGAGGAAAAACCAGCAAGCAAAGCAAAGGCAAACCCCCAGCACATTCCATGGGCAGACCAATGCCCAGACAGTTGCTGAACTTGGCCGCCTTGGGAGCCAGCTCTGCACCCCTCCCCCTTCTGCCTCAGGTTTTGTTGCTGAGCATATTACAGGGTAGGGAGGTGAAGAGCTGCAAATCACTGATCCTTCCTCAAAGCATGTGGGAATTTTCAGGCACGTGTAACCATTACAAAGCAGAAAAAAAATAGATGCAGGGATAGATTTGTCCTACCTGTGATGCCTAGAAAGTCCTTTCTTTGGGATGGTATTCAAGACATGGAGATGTGACTTTCCTTAAGGAAGATAATTGGATAAGAAGTATTTTGTTTTTCGTTCTCTTAAAAGAGAAATGACTGTTTATTTGCACAAACAATGCAATGAACATTTCTCTTTCAGAAGAAACCTGGAGTTGCAACTACTTAAAAACCACTTTCTGCAACACAAAGCACTGTTCTGCTCACTGAGATATTTATAAAGGAAACTAGCACAACTTCTTGATAAATCTGCTGGATTAAAAAGTGATGTGGCTGGCAAACGCAGTTTCCCTTTTAAGCTGCTTGAGCATTTCTGTCATAACAAACATTGTCCCCCAATTGTGGCACCCTCTCCTCTCACAAATTTTTGAGTGGTGCTGGAACACACTGATATGATTCCCTTTCATTTCTGACACCGTTATGTCATTTTATGGATTTGCGCTGACAGCATTTCATTTCGACATCATTATAGCATCTCAACTGACTTTCCACACGGAGCACACCAAGAGAGTTTTGTGGTGATGCTATACTAAGAACAGTTAGAATAAATAGGTTATTAACATGGCTGCAAAATAACCTTGCTGAAGAGTAATCCTTATGCATGAACATGAACAGGCTTTCTTGCTTAAATTTTCAGCTGTTGCAACATTTGATATTTTCAGTCTTTTAAAAATGGCCAAGAGATTCGAGCTGTAGGCAAAGCTGCCCTGCAACTGGAGGATGCAGAGCCTGGTGGGTGCACAGATTGCTGTTGTGGCTAGCAAAGGTAGGCACAACACTCATCAGGAGTCAGGAGCCAGTCCATCATTTTTGGCTCCTTGAAGGTCAAGTGCCAGAGCTGGGCAGAAAGGTGCCCAGATGTCTCAGCTCCCACCACAGGCAGCAGAAGGAACCAAAGGAGGTTTGACCCATAAGTGACCTGCCTTTTAAGATGTGATGAGATTTTGTTGGGACCACGGTGGTCCCAACTGCAGAGGGAGAAGTGAAGGGTGTCCCTGCCCATGGCAGGGGGGCTGGAACTAGATAATCTTTAACCTCCCTTGCAACCTAAACAATTCTATGATTCTATGAATTAGCCTCACTGCCTAACTTTTAAATAATTAAAGTTAGGAGAGTCCAGTTCTCCCCAAGGGGGTAAAAAAAGCAACTGGAAAAAAATACCACCATAGAAACCAAAAAAAAAAAAAAGAGAAAAGAAAAGGAAAAATGAAAAACCTCCAACACATCTCTTCTTATGCCTCTCAGTGCCATGTCTTATAGATTCATGGCTGTACAAGTCAGGGTGTGCAGAGGAATCCCAGGTGACAAGTCTAATAGAGGTACCTTTCTGAGGCCTCTGTGATTAGGCTGAATCAATGGTGGCAGAGGTGCTCTTGAAGTGACATCCGTGTAGGCCAGCAGTGCAGCCACCCCAGGATAAGGCATTTCTCTGTCTGCCATAGAGGGTGGTAACCCCTCTGCAAAACCTCCACCTGCACCTGACTGTTCCCATGCTTGGATTTGCTCTAAGCAAAGAAAGATATGCAAGCTTATGCACAACTGCATTAAAAGTTAAAGAATATTAAAAGAGCAACTGCACCAAATACAGCAAAACTTAGATTTAACAAAATATATGATATTCAGAAAATCTTAATTCATCTCCCTTTTGGAAGTGTGTTCTAGCACAGGCTCTAATTATGTCATCAACTATTTTTTTTTTTTTTTTGTAAATTGGAACATTTGTGTTGGCAAGGATGTCCAAGGCATGCTTAGGAAGTGAGATAGGTCAGTATTTTTACTGTAATTTTTAAATTATCGATCTTCTCCCTTAACTAGTTCATTTGGTACAACAAGTAGAATCAGTTCTTTCTTCAAGGTCTTTTGCAGGAGTGGGAATTTTCTGATTTCTGTATTATGTCAATGCCTTACCAACCTTCATAACATTTTTCCTCAGGTGAAATGAGCTAATGAATAGCATTACCTCCCCTGTCTGAGAT
>NW_016690242.1:3815648-3836908 GCF_001604755.1 Lepidothrix coronata
GACAGGAGACTTGCTGGAGTCCAGATTAAAGTCAGCAATTTGGGCTCCCACATCCATCTCACTGGTGTACACGCCACTGTCTCCACTTCTGTGTGGATATCCTTAGGCAGACAGTAAAATAGGGCTCTATTTTCTTCTCTATATCTCATGTATGTTTGACACCTTCACGCTGCAATGACGTTGTAGGTTGCCTGGAAATAATGTGCACTGAAAGTAGAAAAATTCATGATGTGCTTTTAGTCAGCAAAATCCTCAGATAAATGTGCCAGCAAGCCCTGGCTGCATGAGACAGGGAGCAGGAGTGAGAGGAATCAGATGAGGAAGCAGTGAGCTGGGAATACAACTATTTGAGACAGTGCCACAGGTTTCTTATTTGATATTTATGGATCAGCTGATGTAGATCAAAAAAGTTACCTGGGGGAAAGTTCTAAATTATCTTATTCAAATGGGAAATCCCAGGTAAATGTGAAAGTCTGGAGGCACAGCACTGGGAGCTCAGCAGCCTGAGACCGGTCTCAGTTGAATAGTGCAGAGTTTCCTTCACGTCCTTTGGCATGTATGGCACGAGTGTGGAATGGTGTGTAGGAAATGGGTATGTCACCTATAGCCTGACCCATGAATATTATTAGGCTTATGTTTTGCCACAACATTATTTTTTTGTAAGAGGTGACATTGGAATGTTAATAAAGTTCTGCACTGTGGGTAGCTCCTGTAATTGTAGGTGTTTATCTGTAAGACAGCAGGCGACACTGCTGTGATCCTTAAACATGTCCCATATACCGTTCAGCCCACAGGACACTGCTGTAGTACCTATGGGCCACCACTGGACAACTTTCTACTCATCCAAGTGCAAGGATTTGGTGGCCTAGACAGTCCAAGGGGTCATCAGTTACAAGGTCTCTGTATGTATATCATATACCTCATATCCAAACTTGGAAACAGCCACAGTTCCCATCCACAGTTGTGGATGTCCCATCATTGGCAATATTCAAGTTCAAGTTAGATGGGGCTTTGAGCAAACTTGGTCTAGCGAAAGATGCCCCAGCCCACAGCAGGGGGTTGGATGTGACGATCTTTAAATCTCTTTCTCAACCCAAACCAGTCACCAGACTGCGATTCCTCCCTGTGCAAAAGTCTCCCAGTCCAGAAAGGGTTTTACATGTTTCCACGAGCAAGCAAGAGGACAAGCCACTCTCCTCATAGCTCCCATAGGCATTGCAAGGGAAGAACATTGTTTATCTTGCGCCATCTCAGGTTATTGCTGAGCCTGAGCAGAGACTCATGAAATGAAGCTTGTCCTTTCAAATCCAAGTCTGCGCCTTTCAGCTGCCTCACCCCAAGACAGATGTGCTGTGCCCATCCTCCAGAAAACCTGATTCATGGCTTCATCCACAGCCATTGCCAACAAGCAAAAGATTTCCATTGACTTCACTCAGTTTTGTGACTGGCCCCTGGGACTCAGAATGCATTGCAAAAGGCCAGTTCTCTGCTGAATCTGTCAAGGGTCTCCTGTGTTGTTAGAGCCAGCAGAGCCTCACTGGTTGCTGCCAGCAGGGAATTTGGCCCTGTGTGCCATTTCCAGCATGGATGTTGCAAGCTGACTGCATCCTCTGTTCATCTTGTGCTTCATCTTTAGCTTGGGAAATGAGCTGTAATTGAGAATGTAGTTTTATAGATATCAAAGCCCGTTTACATTCATTAGGTTTATGAAATTATGGTTAAAAATAAAACTTAAAATGATGTCTTTTGAGTTTTTGCTGATAAAAAATATGTCAGACTTTCTGGAAAACCCTACCGCTGGGACTACTGCCAAGAGTTTGCTTCTCTATTCCTACCATATTTTGACTTCAAATGGAACTTTCTAGTTACATCACAAATATTGTATCATTCAAGCTAGGAAGCTATTAACATAGTCCAGAATAAAATAGCTGAAAAATAACAGACTACAGCCTCTTTTCATTACACTCTGAAGGTCTAAAAAGTTCTGAAGTATAAATTCTCAGTGCGGTCTGGGTACTGAAGAACAGCTGACCTCACAGCAAAACAAGCTGGTTCCTTAAAGAAGCTGGTTAATCCATGAGACATTATTTCTGTCTTTTTCTGTTGGCATCTTTTGTAATAGTTTATTAACAATGATTTGTGTCCTGTTGAGTAAGCTCTGTTTGTATAACACCATTGGCACTACATTAGCTGAAACCAAGGGTATTCTGGCTAGTTAGTCACAGCTATCAAATGCTTGGAACTTAATTTTCACTCTCTTCTGGCTAAGCATTTTTAACAAATATTTTGCTGCAGGGTAGAAAACGTCCTAAATAGTCAACAGTATTGTTTGTAGGACTGGACAGGCTTTTGCAGCCAGATGAATATGTTCGGTGTGCTTTTGTGGTGGAAACACAATGACATCTACTGGCCGATGCAGCTGGCTGTCAGAGTGTCTGCTGGAGGACTGTATGCAGAAAACAGCCCAGATTCGGCTCTGTGAGGAAAGGGAATGACATCCTTCTGAGAGGCAGGATGATAAATCAGAGCATCTGCAGATATCTCAAGGAATACAACAGAGATTGAAAAAAACCAGAAAATATAAGGTATTTCACTTATGTACCACTTGTTTATTGTTAGTTGAAAACCAAACAAACAAACGACAAACATTGGTCAAATCCTCTGATGGTGCAAAGTTTCTCCGTTGTCTTCAGTAGGGGCTGTCAATTGAAAAAGGAGTTAAAAAAAATTACACTGGGTGTAACCAGCTGAAACTCACAAACAAGTTCCAAAATGCACAGACGCACCCCCTCTGCTCTTGAAAAAAGAGAGACATATAAGGAGGGCTTTCTGATATCCTAAAATGACACAGTCCTGGTTTCTGCACTGCATTGCTATTAGTGCATTTTTCACTTGATGCAATCTCTATAAGTCTTGTGCAGAAAATTATGCCTAATCAACTCCAAATGCACAGTGCTACAGCAGTAAGGTATTTCTCTTGCAAATAGTGTTATTAAAAATAAATAAAGAAGGCAATCAAAACATGTCTGTTTCTGAAACTGTGAATGCTAAGGATAGCAAAGAGGATAAATTTCCTACCAGCTCACACTTCTTGTGTTCAAAGTGTATAATTTTGAAATCCCTTGTCTTCCATCAGCTCTGCTCCTATAATTTTTAGTTGTGTTGTCTCAACAAGATGATGCAGTTCAGCAGAACAGCACCTCTGAAAATCATCATACTTGCTTTCTACAATGGCTAGACTGTGCAATTTACTCAGTGAGCAGCACTGGGTTGGAAATGTTATACAGCTAGAGTATAAGCATAGCATCCAGAAGAGGAACATACTGTGTGGAAAAGAAGGCTTTGGCTTCAGTTCACGGAAGCAAATCAATCCAGAACTAAGGCATATAGCATGGACTAGATCCAGTCCACAGTTGTACAGACTTCTAGGTGGTGACAAAAAAATCTAGGCTGTCCAAAACTAGTGAATATTGTGCATGGAAGCAAGAGCAGCAAATATGAGAAGTGCATTGACATAAAGCTCTGCATTAAAGTTCTGCAGTCACCCTAATCCATGGAAACTTGAGTACTGTTCCATATTGGATGTAGCAGGAGTCAAGAATGTGCTTGCACTGGAGCAGGATCTTGTATAACATAAGCAAATGCTCCAAAGCTCTGTAGGGTTTTGTATGTCACTCCCTCATGTAGATTTCAACCCATTACAGAGGAGAAGAGGGAATGTGATGAAGGGATTTGACCCTAATGTCCCAACTCCACTGCTCAACAATAGGTTTTTCACAGTGCTGTTTGCAAGGAAGAAAAGGGGAGAGGGAAGAGACAGAAGGAGAGAAGGCAAAACACAGAAAATTAAAAATGGTAAGGTGTTACTTGTTCAGTCTGTGATAATAAAGATTTAAAAATTGTCTTCCTCATAGCAACTAAACACAAATCTGTGATAAAAGTGATTTGACTGTCAAAATATTGCAGAAAGTTCTTACTAGACCACATACAGAAGATGTATCCTTCTGTTCATCGGATTTAGACAATCCCTGCAGGGGATGCAGGGATGCTAGCAATGGGATGACTGTGGGCAGAATTTCTCTCCTCAGATAATTTCAGAGTGTCAGAATTGGTGTTTGATTCCTGACTGGCAGCGTTCAGAATGCAGGACAAGACAGGAATGTGTGTAACTGCAAAGCTTGTTTGGATATGTCATACTGGATTTGGTTCTGAATGGCTACATTGTATTGAGACAAAAAAAAAAATTAAGCAAGAGCAAGAAAATGTCTTCCATATTTTTTGGATATGTGTAACTTTTTCAAACAGAGCTCTTATGGGATGTGAATTGTCATGTTAACCATAGTGACAACCAATAATGAGTAAAATAGAAATTAGATGCAGATTTCGGGATGCTGTTCTATGTTACCACACCACCCATGACTTTTGCAAGTGGTCGTGTATGTTAGTGGTTTTCACACTGCAGTAACCAACTGAGATGCAGCCTGAAAACAGTAAGTCTGTGTCCCTGTTCAGTGCTAATAAAAACTTTCTGCCTTTTATGATAGCAAGTGAGTGCACATGTCTATACATCAATGAGTGCATTCCAGAATAATTCTGGGAAATAATCAAACATTCCGTGGAGTCTCCCTAGTTATTCACTTCTGTAGTTTGACTTTTACTTACATTTTCCATGAACTTAGTTACATAGAACTATTAAGGAAAAATATTTGTTTGGGTAATAAAGGGTGTGAGTTGTTTTTTTTTTTAATCCAACCCCCAAAAATATGCTGAATCTCTTGACCAGCAAGAAGACTTTCAGTGCTAACTTTCACATCCCTTCCAAAAAGCATTACACTGCCTGGGTTATTTGTTTAAAGAGATAATGTGATGTCAAACTGGGACCTAAAGTTAGTAATTTTAAACATAATTTTTTTAACAACCCAAAGACTTGTGGAGATACTTCTGTGTTTATTATTTTCAGTGGATACAGGGGATTTTGTTGTATCCTTATTACAAATAAACATGTTTCACTCAGCCAATGCACCCCAGACAATGTAGCCTCATGCTTGAGCATGGAAGTCAGGGAGAGAAAATGATGAGAAATTCATTACTTGAACCTGAAATAAATCAACTCATTTTGTTTGTTCAAGTTGGAAGAATAGGGAAATATAGAGAAGCACTTAAATACTTTAAAAATATTCATAAAGTCTTAGAAAATAAAGATGAGAGTATTAAGTATCCTGGTTAAAAACACAGATGGAAGAACATTAGCCCTCAGGTGTGCTAGATCACTGCTATTTCTAGTTAAACTAAGTGGGGAGGAGCCTTTTACATAATTTTCTGCATTCTTGTCTTCAATACAGAGGTCAGTTTTCATACTGGATACAAAAATATACATCTTCACATACCTATGCAGAGATGAACCAGAGAGTTTTGTATGTTTGGAGCTGCAGTTTCCATCTGGACACACTTCAGGAGTGAGCTGCATCATTCACCTTTGTGTCTTTACTTTGAGATGTCATGGAAGAACCTGCTTTTTTGGGGAACAGAGCCTGTGCCATCCTTAGGATGCTTAATTCAGACTCTAGAAGCAGTGAACACTCTGTTTCCAAAGCCTTAGAGCATCATCTGTCAAGCCTAAAGACAGAACTCCTCTGGGACATGCAAAACTGGACTCCCCAAGAGAGGGAGGTGAGGGTGCTGATGTTTAGGCTGCTATCCATGTTGCCCTGACCTCTTGCTGGCCCTAGGTAAATCTCTTAATTTTCTTTAGCAGGGAGACACTTAACCACTGAGGAAGGGATGATTACTAGGTAGTGAAGAGCAAACTGTGGAATGGCTAAACAACACAGCCATGCTAATTATGCTTGGGAGTTTTACTCCTCATCTCCTCTTAAACATGGTTTTTCATCCTGTGGCAACACTCAGCTGCCTTCCTCTGGTCCTGCACTGGCACTGTGCTGAGATTTGACTTACTGGGTATGTCAAATTACAGATGGTAATCTGGAGATGAGATGGATAGAATACAAAACTTCTTTTTTGCTAAATGATCAAAGACAAAGAGTTGTCATTTACCACTTCCCAACCTTCTTCACCCTGAAAAGACCAACCAGAGAATGGAACAGGATGTATATAAAATATCCTTAAACTTGTGAGCACCTCCTGGTAGTTGGCGTTCATATGACTCTTGAATGTTTCAGCGTATCTTTAGTTCCCTTTGATTCTTTTGATATTATATGGGTGGTTACTGGCAGAATTATACGAATACAGTTTTCACAGCTCAGCAATCCTTGGATCCAGATTTGGAGCTCAATGTGGGTGGCATAGGAGTACATGCCAATAAGCAGGCTAGGACAGTGTTGTTACTTTCAGAAACTAAATGACTCAGTGCAGAGCCTTTGCAAGCGGCAATTAAAGAGACAGAAGAATGTTTTGTAACTTCTGAAGTGTAAGAAGGAAACCTCTTTTTTTTTGTAATGCTCTTTTATTTGTGCTCTTTAATGAATGTTTTAATCTTGCCTTAAGACATATTTCTCTTACAGAATGTCAGCTAGAGAGAATTGGTATCTTTCAAGTCTTTTGCTGCTAGGGGCATTTCCAGCTTTGCTGTGGGAACACCTTTCAGTTCATTTTAGGGTTAAGGCTTCAGATCTCAATAGTTTCATCTCCCTTTTGTTGAGAGAGCCTCTACACTGTGTATAGGAAGAGTTTACTAAACTCCCCATAGATTTAACATTGATATTGTACAGGTAACGTATCATATGATAAGATCGAGGTATTGTCCAAAAAGTTTCAAATAAAAGCTGTCACATTGACATAGTGTGGAATAATACAAAGTTGTGCAAACCTCAAAGACATTATCAGCTATTGGATAAAGTGCTGAATGGACAGGAAAGTCCTTAAGTTGTTGTACCATCTCTGCCACTGTCTTACTGAATGCTAGGTTTGCAGGACGTCTCTGCCTCTCAAGTTTCCCATCTGTTGAATGGGGATGTAGTACTCACAGACAATCTTGATGTACCTGAAGGCACATCAGCTGAAGAACTGAGCTTAGGATCAGGCTGTAATATACACATAGTTCACGGGATTCATACCCTCAGATTTCTCTGAGCTGTTAATAAAAAAAACCCAAAAAAACCCAAACAAACCAAAAACACAAACCCACAGAAAACCCCCACAACCCCCCCAAAACCCACAAGAATAAAAAATGGCTATATGGAGTTCCACAGGGAGGGAGGAATTACTCCAAATTTACACTGTGAAATGCCCCACAATCCGTGTCACAACTAAGTTTTCAAGACAGCCATCATACCCCAGTGGATTTCAGAGGATATAAAATGCAGTCCTCCTGGGAAAGTTGAAAAGAAGTTTTATTTGAAAGGTATTATCCAAAGACCTGCTAGACCAACTGACTTCAGTCCTGCATGTATAATGTTGCCTCTGGCTCTGGTAAGGTGCAACAGTTTTCAAAACATGTCGGAGATGCCTGTGGATTTGAGAGCACTTTGAAATCCAGGTCTTAAATGAAAAGTTTTGCTCCCAGGGCATAACTTTGAAAACAGAATGCAGGAAGACAGTAAATGAGTCCCAGTAAAGCCCTCTGGAAGCTGTGAAGAGCGCAATTTTGATATATGAAGCTTAACAACAGAAGGGGTACAATTCTTGTTCTTTCGAAAAATGTCTGAAGTATTGATTCCCTGAAGTACAGCCCATGGTATGGTTGTGGTCCTCCATGCATAAAAAAAATAAAAAAAATAACCCTTGAACTCAGTAAGACTAGCCAGATATTAATGCTAGGATATTTCGTAAAGGTGGCCTTCATTTTTGATATTAATTTCTTAAACAACCAAACATTTGAAATCCAGACTGTATCCTAGACCTGGATGGGATTCTCCAATTTCTCAAGATGTCAAAGCAATCATATGAATTTTAGAGCTCACAGAAGAATTATCTGTCCTACAGAATTTTGTTTTCACCATAGGCTCCAGAAGTACATCGCTGCACCATTAGTTTGCTTTCAAGACTCATTTAAAGGATTTTTAAATATACATTATTTTTCATCCCCTATTTATGAATATAAAATGTTATAATTCCTATATGATGGGGAAAAAAATAACAAAATAGGAACTAAACAATGCTATGGCACTTTTAGTTGCTATCTCCCATCAGTGAAAAGTCTCCAACTTTTTTCTTTTGAAGAGATTGTGACCATCCTAATATCTAACACATTAGACTGAAACAGTTGAAATTTTTTCTCTACATATTGCTCTTTGCTTTTTATAGCACCTGGAGCTGCAATTCCTCCATAGCTTACAAAAATAAATTATCTTTCAACATCTCAGTTTAAAATCAAATCTCAAAGAAGTAAAAACCCAAATGCCACTCCCACAAATCAGCAAGGAGTTTGTGATCACTAACTTACTTGTTTTTCAGCTGAAAAATTATTCCTGTGGCACCTTGCAAATAACTTTTGTTTTGGTTTAGGAGAAGTGCAAGGCCATAATTCACAAAGCAACAGCAATAAGCTCATTATTAAAAACCATATTTCACAGAGGTGGTCATTTCAATAGTAAGACATGTTGTATGTCTTTTGATCACTACTGATCCTGCCTTCAGGTGGTTTGGGGAGGGGGTGGAGGGAGGAATTGATGAACACTGATAGTGTTGTTGGATAAAAAGGGTTTAGGGAACCTCAAGTATTTATTTTAAAGCTACCTTTTTTTTTCATGTGGTATCCTATAGTTCCATGCTGAATATCAACCATAACCATGTATATCAAGAAACTACAAAGGAAAATCCTATCAAGAAATGTAATCCCAAATATTACCACATCCAGTGAATAATAAACCTTGGATGAGTAGCCATCTAGATACACCTCCAGCCTGCAGTGTGGTGCTGAATTTCAGGGCAGGGAACACAACAAACAGACACACAATTTCAGAGCTACACAGTTTCATGTCCGATTTGTTTTCCTGATTGATTACAACATCAGAAACTGGATAGAGACAAGAGATGCCTATCCAGTGCTTCACATCAAAGGTGATGCCAAGTGTGAGGCCAGTTAAGTATTCCAGAACTTGGCCTGCATGTTAAACTGTCCTGGACAGACTGGATGCATTCAGAGGGCTATTAAAGGCCTAGAGGCCTGAGATGGGACATGTACTTTGCTGATAGCACATTATTTATGCCAAAATAATGAATGATGTTGGATTATGCATGTTTCATTTTAAACAGCAGACAACGATCTGGATTTGTGAAGCACTAACAGCCTTGAACCTGAAAATCTGTAGCCTCTGAGGATGGTAAAAAGAGAAATCCAAACACTTTCAAAGGCTGTCAAAATTCAGGTTTGCCTTCAAATTTTGTGGTTCAGCCCTGCTTTTTGCTCTGAAGTGTGCCAGGGTGCTTGCAGCTCTCTCAGTGGGAGGGTATGGGCTCCCAGATTGGTATGATCCAGAGGGCTCATGCTTTATTTGCAACATATAGTCTGACATCTATATATCTTAAAAAAAAAGAGAAAGGATATCCAATTGATCTGTGATTACTTGGTGGATGGAGGGAGAAAGAGAAAGCATAGTCTTCTTTCCAGTCTCCTTTGCCTCAGTACTACGGCCAAAACTGAAGCAGCCACACAGAGAGCTGAGGAAACTTAAAAAACTTAATTAGGGAAGAAAGCAAACAAAATAATACTATGGTGTGTTTACTTAGAGCTGCAATGCTGCCAGAGAAACCACACAGCTTACATTTGTAAGCTATGCTTTTAATATAAAACACATTTAATTAAAACAGGAGACAGGACAATAAGCTTTCTTCTAACTTCATTTAAACACATGTTTATGCTGTGCTTTAAATTCCCCTTGGGTTAATGTGAATCTGGACTAAAAGCTTAGAAGTGATGTAGCCTAGCTGGTTTTATTCCCTTAGTTTAGACTTTGGAGTTTGATGGCACATCATCTGGAGCTTCCAGGAGCCATGCACGCCATTGTTTGGAAGGGGATCACTTGTGTTCTGCTCCTGATGCTCCAAGGCTGGGCTATGCTTTTGCATTCACACAGATATGGTCTTTTCTGTAGCTTTTCAAAATACTAATTTACTTAGTTTGGGCATCTTCTCCCTTGTTCTGTTTCTCCCCTCTGTTAAAAGCATCAACATAACAATTTCTGTGCTCTTTTTGTGTTGTTCTGGAAGGAATTATAATGGATTTGTGGAAGCATCTTTGCATGAATTTAAGCTTTATGATTAGTTACTAAGTAGACCAAGAACACAAAGCTTTACCCAATATACTCTTTATATTTGAAATAACAAAATATATGCTTTCAAACTGTATTTATTTCAGCAGCAACATTCTGCTGTTAATCAACTTACTGTGTGAATTAACAGCAGAATACTGCATCTTTTACAGAATTTTAATGCAGTTGAACAGAACAGCACATGTGGCAGATTAATCAAGTGAACTAGTATTTACCAAAAAGATTGTTCATAAAAGGAGAAGACACACTGATTCTAAATACTGACATTCTCAAATTACGTTTGAATTTTCAAAATTAGAAAAACTGTTTTGTAATATAGGCAGTCTTTTGGGTGTTTTCTTTGAATGTTGAAAACACTAATAGCTTAAGGACAAAAAAAGATTTCTAGTTCACAGTCTGATTTGGCACCATCTATAAAGGAAGGTGTAGGATTTTCCCCCTAAAACCATCTTGCCTGCCATTACATTGAGTTTTGATGCTCTTTAATCATTCTACCCAAAATTTTAATTTTGGATCAGTTCACTGAGTTGAACTTTTACAAAATTTCTGCTGAATAATAGATGTTTCTGAAATGAGATTAGAGAAAACTCACACGGGTTCATCACAGTCCTCTCTTTCTTTCACAACACTTCCCTGTGACATGCTGGTGCCTGTATGCTTTGAAATCTGGCACTGGACTACTACATTTACTGGGAGATGAAAGTGATGGTGAGCGAGAGGGTCCATGCATGAGCCTACTCTCACCCTGCAACATCTGGGGTGATGTTGCTTACACTTGACTCCCTGCAAAGCTCTGCTCACACATATTCAATCAGAAACTTGATAAAGTTTGGTAGCTAAATTCTCTGAAGATTTCTAACACACTTGGCATCTTTCAAGTCTGAAGGAGGCAAGCAGAACTTTCTCAGAAACTGTAAAAAAATTTGGTTTGGATGATACAGATTACGTGCTTCTGATGAAAGAACAAGAATTCCTGCAATGAATGAGCAGCTCAAGGAGAAACTGAACCAAAGCAGAACTTCCTTTTAATGTCCAAAATCTATCAGTGCACCAAGCATGCACTGTCTGTCTCTTCCTTCCAAAATTGTCATGTACTATACTTAATTCATAAGAAATACATTCTATTATTTGGTTTCATCTTACTATGAGATGCATACGTGAGTACCTGAAGCCATCCTGATGAGTTACACCAAACAGCATTTATTACGGCATCTTTTTTTCCTCACAGAAATTGAGCTTTTGAAAGAAAACCATCTGTCCTGCTCTCACTATTTTACCCTGCTAACTGTGTGAAGAACGCTGGTTTTACCTGGAGCAGACACAGACAGGCAATTGCCTCTGCAGCCAACAGCAAACATGACTGGTATCTTCATCAGCCTGTGAAAGAGCTGGTCCCTTTTTTAACAGCATCTATGTGTAGTAGTTTGCATGTCCAACTTTCAGGTGGGTTTTGAAGCAGACCATCCCATGCTAGGACTGATTTTGTTTCTGTTGAGTCAAGGACAAAGCTCTACTCTACTTTGACAGAGGCAGAACCACCCTGTGAATCTCTAATTATCCATGGCTTTTTCTAAGTCACTTATGGAACTATTAATTTTGCAGTTGTTTCCCACAAAGCAGGGATAATTCCATGTCTTTTTAGTTTACAAGGCACACTGGAAGATGCCGCAGAATGTTTAGTAGGCAATTTGTGCTGTCATAACAGATCTTTGGCTTGGTTTTTGAATCAGAAAAGTCTGCATTGGTATGGAATAGTATGCAAAAAGAAACTGTCTTGAATCTATTCAAATACATAGAGAGTTTTTTAAAAACTCCATAATTCTGAAGTAAGGGATGCAATTTTGTTGTGATCTGCACAATGCAAAACCAGGAAATATAATATGGGACAGAGCTACATGCTCTTTTTTTTTTTTTTTTTAATAGCAGGAAATTGGACTGTATTTTAATATTTACCCACAGTTTAGAGAAGAAGATTGCAGATTATTCTGGTTTTTTAAAATACGACAATACAATTTAGCTTCATCAGGACTACCAACAGTTCTAGAAAGAAATATCACATCATTGGATTCTATATTTAATCATTTATTTTGATTCACAAAAAGAACTTCTCTCAGGATGCTCTTGATAATTAGAAAAATTACAGCAATTACAGCTCAATAAATACTTCAGCTTCATCTTCTTTAGTCAACACATTACTGATAAAAGGAAAAAATAAACAGGGAAGTGTTCCTTCAGTCTTTCTACATTTGGAATTAGGACTGTAGCAAACAACATGGCCACTCTGGCAGATTCACAGGGTCAAAAGCTCAGAAGGATGGATGAATAACTAGAGAACTTTGCATCCATTCTTTACCACAAATTTCTCACATATCCTTGGGAAAAGGCTGAGATGCTACCTCACACAGTCCTAGCCATGTAAATAAAGATTTAGTATATTGTCTGAGTCACTCTGCCTGCCTTTATGCTGCCCCAATGGCAGAGGAGATGCTGCTTCCCCAGATCCAAAGGCACTATGGAGATCCAATGGCACAGAGACACTCTAGTATCTTTGTAGCTTTCACACCAGCTTCAGCACAACTGACACTGAGCCAGGGTGCTAAAGCTGAGTTGGATACAGTATCCTTTATGGGCTACTAAATCACATATACCACAGCACATCCTTCTATTGACATCTGAAAGGAAGTAGGGATTAATTTCCTCCACTTGCCCAAAAAGGAGTGGAATAAATCCCTCTTCGGAGGTGCCGCTTTCTTTGGTGCAAGCTAAGAAGTTTTCCCAGGCTGTCAAGCACTGGGAACAGCAGCATGGACGCCACAGTGCCCTGCATAGAAGCAGAGCTGCCTGGAAGCAGAGGCAGGCAGCTGCAAGTAACAAGCTAAGGAGTTATATTCATGAATGTTAGATAAAACTGTATCTGGAGTCAAGCTGTGGCACAGATATTTTGTGTACTGATGATTGAGAGGTCATTATATGGAAGTAATACGTCTAATATCATGTTATGTCTTAATGAGTTCAGATGGTGAGTCCTTTTGTGCCCATACACAAGGGATATGACATTCAACTGCATCTGCTGCCTCTCCACATTCCCTGATAGTGCAGAGACCTTCAAGGACTTTGGGATATAAAAACTGTTAATAGGCAAAGACTGACAACTTAGGCTGTTATCAGCAGCTTGATAAGCTTACAGTTCTATCTTCTGCTCCATGGGGAATTTACTGGCAAATTCCTCACTTCTCCAGCAGTATCTAGGGAAGGTGCAAAGAGGAAGCTCAAGAGCTGCAGCTGAAGCATCCTGGAGGTGCACAGATGCTGAAGGAATTCTCCTCTTCTCCTGGACAGGAACCAGCTGCCCCAGAGGATGGGTGTGGTGGATAGACCTTGGCTGGATGTCAGGTGGCCACTAAGCTGCTCTATCATTCCCCTTCCCAGCCAGACAGGGGAGAGAGAATAAGATGGAAAATGACTTGTAGTTTAAGATAAGGCAATTCACCAAAGCAAAAGCGAAAGTTTGTGCATGCACAAGCAATGAGGAAAAAAAAGCTTTACTGTCTACTTCCCATCAGCAAGGGGTCTTCAGCCACTTCCCTGGAAGCAGGGCTTCAGCATACATAGCAGTTGCTCTGGAAGGCAAACACTGAAAATAACAAATGCCTCCCCCTTCGTCCTCCTTTCCTTAGCTTTTATATCTGAGCTGATGTCATATGGTGTGAAATATGGGTCAGCTGGCACAGCTGTGTCCCCTCCCAGGATCTTGCCCACCCCCAGCCTACTGATGGGTGGAATGTTGGAGAGACAGTGCTGGTGCTGTGCCAGCACTGCTCAGCAGTAGCCAAAACACTGATATGTTATCACCACGTTTCTAGCTACCAGTGCAAAGCACAGCACTGTGGGGGAAATGAACTCCATCTCAGCCAGACCCAATAAAAAATGGCTTTTGGTCTCTCTGGACAGAAAGAAAAGGTGTAGAAACTATTAAAGGTCACAGATCTGGCTGAGTTGATATTTGAGCCTCAAAGTGAGCGCCCAGCAGAGGGCTTAAGCAGGCCACTTAAAGGAAAGGACTCTTAAAAACTACACAGGGTGGATGTAGCAAGGAGAAAGCTCTCAACGTGCACCATGAGTATGGTGGTCAATATACAATAAAATAGTTAAATAAATTCTGTAAATGAATGCACTCTGAGATGACTCAGTGGAATTGCATCATTGCAAATAAAACTGATAAAGCAAATCAGTTTTTTAACCTTAATCTTTTTAAACTGTGAATATATTGAAGGACACAGGGTAGACAAGATGCATTAAGTCCAGAAACTCTTCCTAAAGGAAATATCTATAGAAAATACAGTTTGAAAATATAGCAAGACCAATAAATTTGAAGATCAGGCCTCCTCTGCCAGGGCCCAACTGCTCACTTCGAGAGCATCACAGGCATGAAGAAGACTGGAAATTGACAGTGATAGAAAGTGAAACGACAACAATTTTGGTTTACTTCAGTAAGTTAGTGTTACTAGGAACTTTAGTTTTCCATCACTGAAGTGCTTAAAAGAATAAATAAACATCAAGAAATTGTAGTCAGCAAAATAGTCCGTACTTTGCTCTTTCCTCTCTTCCTCTCACTTAATGACTTGGGCTTTTGACGAGGCAATACATTTTTATGACATTTCCTAGTATCCAGGGAAAGCTTAACACTACCTGGGCCTATAGAAACATTTCCTTTCTGTTTTGAAGCACCAGCGATTTGACTGGATGGAAGGAGCTTAACACGCACCCGTGATGAGGCAGGAATTTTGCCACTGCGGCCACTGCCTGACTCTGCTTTTTCCAAAATATCTACGACTGTTGATTTTCATGAAGACTTTTTTCACGTGGGCGAGCTGGATGTGATGTTAAGCTGCTGAAAAAACCTTATGGAGAGCTGGGGAGTTGGAGCTTGGGCTCTAAGAGGGAGGTAAGAGAAAGCAGGAGCTTGGTAGTGACCACACGGTGGCACAGAGTTCCGAGCAGGCCCACAGAGGCAGGAAGGTTTCTGTGTCTTCTCTCGTCTCTCACCTACGCTTGGAAATGCAGATAAAACAAATTTAAGCATATGAAGCTTGTGCTCAGTGGACTAACTCACTTGTGCCCCGTTCTATCCTGGTATAAAGGGCATAGTTTGTTCATATGGTGGTGAAGACAGTACTATTTGAAACTGCATTTCTCGGTAATGTTTCAAACATTATCTGCAAAACGCAGGCTCTGAGCGTATCGGCAGCATTTTCCGACAGCGCTGTGCTTAGCCGGGCGCTCACAGAGGCGGCCCGGCGCCGCCCGGCCCCTCGCCCCGCCCCGGCGCGGCTGCTCCGGGGCCCGGCCGGGCCGCGCTTTCGCTGCCATCGCCATGGCCGCGCCGGGCGCCGCGCGGCGCCTCTACCGCCGCATCCTGCAGCTGCACCGGGCGCTGCCGCCCGCCCTGCGGGACCTGGGCGACCGCTACGTCAAGGAGGAGTTCCGGAGGCACAGGGCGGCCGGGCCCGCCGAGGCCCAGCGCTTCCTGCGGGAATGGGAGGCAAGTGCCCGCCGCCCCGCGGGGGAAGGACGGGGCACTCCCGGGCAGGGAGCGGCGGGGCCCGGCGGGGCGCAGAGAAGGCCCCACAAGGTCAGAGGCACCGGGCTGTTCAGGGGTTGGACTCGATGATCGCACAGGTCTTTTCCAACCTGATTGATTCTGTCTCCTCGGGCACGCTCCCCTGAAGGGCAAACTCCTTACAGAGCTACAGAATTCCTTGAATTCCACGTTTCTGGGCAGGTTATCTTTTACAGTTTGTATTTCCTTGCCTCAAATGTGTGTGATGATAGCTATGCACACACAGGTATCTGTAACAGAATGACAACAATTATATAATGAACTGTATATACAAATATATACACAGAATTACCTTTATTATTTATAACAATATATTATATAGACTACATACATAGCTAATTGTATAGTTATAATTAGCTAAATACACAGGTGTAAATAGCTTCCCCATGATCTTGTATTTTATTTCCGAGTGACATTTTTTCAGTGTTTCCTAACAAAACAAGTTTTATGTGAACATTGCTTCTCTGCTGAACGCCCCTTCCCCAAACTTAGTGCCTGGTTTCACCAAGGATGGAAAAGCAGATCACTCTGAAGTGATGAGGTTGTAACAAGTTTCACAAGCAGCAGAGGAGGGAGACCCATAAGGTGCTTTCCCCACATGCCTGAACTCCAGCAGATGCTAGAGTATTAATAGACACCTAAAAACCCACACGGCAGAAAAATGTGTAGACACTTCACAGAGGAGAAACTTCGATTAAAACAAGAACTCAACTGCAAGAGGTGGATCTGTAGACAAGCTTCCCATTAATTTTCATGCTCATTGAACTACTGGTTTGGGAGTATTTTTGAATCTCAAAACTGTTTTCCTTTCGGTGAAAAAAAATTATATTCTGCTTTGCCATAGAAACTGGTTAGCATAGGTAGCATCCATTGCCTCCCAGTTTACCAACTGAAGGGTAGTGAGGGGAGAACTGGCCCATCCCTTCTGTGTGCTGTAGCTGAAATCTTGTGGAGTAAAGGAACTTGGGCCAGGGCATCAGGAACCAGCAGGGAGAATGCTGCCTGGTATTCTTTTCACAGGAGAGGAATAAGTGTATTTTAATTGCCTCTTGCCAACTGATAGATCCTCAAATCAGGGAAATTTGTATCTACCTCTCAAATGCGTGATGCTATTGTAGTTCTCAATTGCCGTTTACTTGATATTGCTGAAATGTTTCCGCATCGTTGCTTCCAGTTTTAACATGAGCTAAGAAGACAAGTTACAGGTTACTATTTTCAGTGCTAAAATCTTCCTTAAAATAGTTTTAGAAAAGGAAGTAAGTGTTTACATTGAAATACCTTTAACCGTTTCTGTGAAGTAAACAGTGAAAATATTTCTCAGTTTTAAAATGTTTCAAAAGTAGATTATAGGGAAAATTGTGACAAAAATTAGACTACGAGGAACAGAAGTTGAATTTTGAAACCTGACATTTAGTGCTATTAGGTATGATATGTTCAAGGAAAGGAAACTAATTTAATAACTGTTTTGAGTGTGTGAGTATAAAGAACTTTGCAAATATGTCTGTCTTCTAACAAGATGCTGGGAGATATTAGCACGTAGTTAGCATGTCTCTTCTCATCTTTAATTTTTGTTTTGTTCTGCGATTTTTTTCTCCCCCAAATGATAATCTGTTTCAAGGGTGGAATTGACATCAGACTTTGATATTTTTGGTCTGTGAGGCTTTCTTTGCATGTTATGCTATGCTGTGGTTCCTAGCCCCTTGAAGACTTGAACTAGATAATTGAGGAAGGTGGACTGTAGACAACTTGGATTAGGTAACTGTAGACTCTGATTAGGCTCTAATTCATATTGAAGTCCTCTGTCCTGGTTTTGGCTGGGATAGAGTTAATCTTCTCAATAGGTTGTATATGCTGTGTTTTGGATTTAATATGAGAATAATGTTGATAACGCACTGTTTTAGTTGTTCCTCAGTAGTGCTTGCTCTAAATCAAGGACTTTTCAGATTCCTGTGCTCTGCCAGTGAGGAGGTCCACAGGAAGCTGGGAGGGAGAATAGGCAGGACAGCTGACCTGAACTGTCCAGAGGAATATTCCATACCATAGAACATCAGGTTCAATATATAAACTGGGGGGAGTTGGCCGGGTGGGGCCATTTGCTGCTTGGGGATGGTTTGGGCATCAGTCAGCGGGTGGTGAACAGTTGTATTGTGCATCACTTGCTTCTGTTGGGTTTTATTCTTTGCCCCCTTCCTGGGCATCAGGACACACTTTTGACCAGAAATAGGCTAGAAGCTCTAAGACAGTTCTTGCAGAGCCAGGGTACCTGCAAAGCATCCAGTTCTTGGAGGGTGTAAGAGTTGCAGTTAGTGGTGAATGAATCAGTGATATGCTAGTTCTTCACATATATGAACCATAACTGTACTCCTTGCCTCCTTATCTATGTTTATTAAACAAAACAAAAACCAAACCAAACAAATCCACCTAAACAAATCACTACAATATTAATACAAAATGATTTTTTGAATTTCCTGTTAAGTTTATTTAAGAAAAAAATGAAGCAAAGTTACAGCTCTGTTAACAGTATTTTTACATGTCGCATGTCAAGCGCTTTTCTTCCCAATTTGCTTGTTCATTAGGCTGAGTATATACCTTGCTGTATGTACTTTAGTGTTATCAGTATTCAACTTGCATCTGGAAATGTTCTTTCCTCATGTCTTCTATTGCGTGCAGGGCATCTGGTACAGAGTAGCTTGATGTCTCATGTTACAGAAAATTAGTACTCATAATTTTATATTAAAATAGTATATCTTAATGTATATTCATCAGAGGATAAGGATTATGGATATGATGATTGCATCGATGTTTGTTGACTTTGAATGAGGACTTCAATATGAAATGTAATCTTAATAAGCCATTCCAAATGCTTTTTGAATGACAATTTTCAAGGATGGCTTATTTTAACATGAAACTACTTGACTATTGTTAAAACCTTTCAGGATTTTTTTGGGTAGTCAGACCTTCTGGGTGTGCTTGAATATGCTAGTTCATAGCCTGTGGTGTGCTTTCTTGTCCTCCAATTTGATTCATATTTGTTAGTTGTTTAGAAAGCAGGCCTGGTATTCTAATCACATTATAGTAGCCTCAAATGATTTTTTTGCTCCCTTGGTATTTAAATCATGCTGATTCAAGAGAACTGAGCATGTTGATTTGAGGTTGTAGCAAGGCGGGGGTTGGTGTCTTCCCCCGGGCAACTAGTGACAGGACGAGAGAATGTAGCCTTAAGCTGTCCTAGGGCATGTTCAGATTGGACATCAGGAAGAATTTTGTCACAGAAAGGATTGTTAAATATTAGAACAGACTTCCCATGAAGGTGGTGGATTCACTGTCCCTAGAAGTGTCCAAGAAGTTACTGGGCCTAGCACTTATCTAGTTGATAAGGTGTTGTTTGGTAAAAGGTTGGATTTGATGATTTTGGAGGTCTTTTCCAATTCAAATGATTCTGAGATTGTTTCTCATAAGCTGAGCAAGTTTCCTTTATTTCCTGTGAAACATGGTGAAGAATCTGGAGGGAGATTTCTAGATTAGCTTTAAAAAGAAAGGGGGAAAAAAAAAGGTAAAAAGCTCCCAAATTATACTGCCTTAGTATGTGAATGATTCATGTAATTTTCCTGTAAAGGAGATGAGAAGGGATTCGCTTGTTTAGAATACACAGGAATTGAGGGCTTTAGTGTTAGAACCCAACCACACAGACGGTTAATGTAGTTTTACAGGAAACCCAAACTGACCTGTTTGCATTTACAGAATAGGGAAACTATCACTTGAATATTCTTGGAAGAGTTCTTAAGTGAATATGACTAATAATGGTCTGCAAGCCCATATACACTTATATAAAAGTAGAACAATATAAATAGGGCTTCTTTCATTGGTATTAGATTGATGTCTTGAAACCTGATGGAAAATATTAAAGTGGGATACAAAGAAAGTAAGCTTTGTTGTTCAGGAATTATGCTTGTTCAGGTAGAATAAAATTAAGTATATAAATTATTAATATATGTTCCTATCTATTTTCTAAATATTTAATATTTTAATTAAAATAATTGGTACTCATTTACAGGAGACTGCTGATATAATTAGATTGATAGTGATTATTACTTTGGAATGCTATTGAATTAATGTTGCCAGGTATGATAAGTCAATTAGTCCAACAGTCTTCTAAATCATGTGGTAGCTGATGAGAATGCTTACTTAAGATAGGTAATATTAAGATAGTATTGATCACTTCATTCCAGGTTACAATAAGTAGAACATTCAGCTAAGTAATTTCAGTAACCATTTGTTTCACATTTAAGCTAATTCCTCTTTTAATTTTGAAAATGACCATTTCATACTTGGCTTTTTTATAAAGCCTGACCTGTAGATGAGAAGGCCTGGACTATTTGAAGATGAAGAGAATCATTCTTCAGAGTTACGTGGCATCTTCTCACATCTAACAGATTGAATAAATTGCCTTTGAAATGCTTCGGCCACTCTTGACTCTGAAAGCCTTTTTATAAGCTTCCAAATGAACTGAGACCGATTTGGGAGCTGGCATCTGCTGTTGTATACTCCGAAGAAAGATGACATTTCGTTCCTCATAACAAATCTAGGCATTATATTGGTAAAATTAAGATAGAACAGTATCTCTCTGTCTGGGGAACCTGGTCACGTAGCCTCTCAAGAGTGACTAATTTTTTGGAATCAGTATAATATTTGATGCGATACAAATAATAGTCTTTCATCGAATTTATTTTCAGTTAGCCAGGTCCCTTGCAGTACTTAGTTTGCTGGGATGATTGTGGGGTGCTGCCGTGATATTTCTCAGGACATAGTGTTCTGATGTATCTTTTTCTGCTTGTGAGTGGATACGCTTACAGAACTTTTTGCCTCTCAATTCTTTGGGCTAGTATGATCTTCCCTCCACTTTATTTTTAAGCTTCTGACACTGAAAAATATGTCAAAATGTTGACGGGAGAGTTTGAAGAGCAAATAGTCAAAGAGCATGGAAGAAGCAGCTGTGGCCAGTACTGAAGTCACACTGAGATGGGAACGGGATGTGTGGGTTGCTTTTTGTGCTGTCTTTTGCCAAATAATATAGGTTGCAAAAGTCTAAAACTGCTGCTGACTTTGTGTATTATGCTCTCAATTTCAGTGAAGTAGATTATATAAGTGATGTTTTCTTTACCTGACAAAGGAGTACATTTTTTGAAGTATAATATGTCTTTAAGTTTTTTGCCATTTTATGACTATAATAAAAGTTGTGAAATGGGATTTAAGAGTAGTATTTCATTTTAACATTCTTGGATACCAGAATTTGCTTTTAGTGATTTTTATGGCTATCTGAACCAAAACCTTCTTATTAAGAGTGAATTCCTACTGAGCCTTATGTATTTAGTCCCCACTTAGGGTCTTCACTGGTTATTGATTTGTAAGAA
>NW_016690242.1:3841122-3918073 GCF_001604755.1 Lepidothrix coronata
TTTGTAGATGAGTCAGACCTGCGATGGAGAACCAGCCCAAGATACATACCATGCAGTAGCCTTCACGTATTTAAATAATTAAAAAATATTATCATCACACTCTAGGAACTTTATAGACTGCTGGTATGTGAAGGTTGTGGAGTTTCCCTTTCAGGAGACATTCGAAACCCACCTGGACTCATTCCTGTGTAACCTGCTCTAGCTGACCCTGCCTTGGCAGGGGCAATGGATGAGTTGAACTCCAGAGGTCCCTTACAACCCTAACAATTCTGTGATTCTGTGAATCTGCATTTTTCAACAGATGTTGGCATGGTAAAACTTCCCTTTTTCCTGCAGTTGGAAAGTTTTTGGAGTCCTTCAAAGTGTTTTTCTCATAATCTTGTGGTTAAACAGTCCAACATGATAGTTTTGCTTCATTTGCTCCTCTTCAGGCTTTTTTTTCCTGGCACATTGTCACCTTAAAAACTTTCTTCTTCCTGTACTTCTTAATAGATATATAGTTCTAACATACTTTATAGTATTTTGTTCTTTATTTTACTCCATAGCAGTCTTTCTTTCCAAGTTCTTATCTTTTAATCTAGGTCAGCGATGTAAATTTTCCAAAAAGTGTTCTTGGCCCAAGGAAATACCCTTTGTTCCTAGGCTATGGCTTGGACTCCACACTGCATGTACTGCAGCTCCTTGGTTTCCACCTGTAGGCTTCTAATGTTGTGGGGCTGAGAGGGACTTGGGAAGTGCTGTGACCAGGTCCTCAGTGGAGAGATGAGAACACCAGGGCTGAGTCTTTCTATGAGCATGACTTGTGTTTACTAACAGCAGACTCTTTTAATTTCTGAAAATCTAGCAATTGAATGATTGTTGGTGTTTTAATCAATACTGGATAATGGTAGTTGGATAACCAAATGTTCCCTTTAGGTGCAGATCTGATGTCAGATGTCATATATTATGACATACATGACATTAAAGCACACCTTTGGTTGCTACTATGGTATGAAGAAGGGAAATCATTAGCACAGTAGCTCTGATTTCATCTGACTATCCTGACAGCTGAGGGGAGTCATTACAAAATTCTCATCAGCCGCAATTGCCCCCTGGAGAGTACACCCAGAGCAGATGGAGTCTCGGTATGTAAATACAAACCTCTCTTTTTTAAAATTGTATTTTTTTTTTCATAATGGATCTATTGAGTTTTAAAGCGATTATATTTTTGGAAGTGTATAGTAATAGCCCAATATGCCTTTTTTTTTTTTTCACCAAATGAAAAACTATATTGTTAGTAATGCCACATTTTAGATGCTGTTGCAAAGTATCTTGATATAGCATGGTAGAGTAAGTGTAAATATAGTATAAAATATTATTTATTCCTGCTCTTGTTCTTGGTCATGGGTAAAACATTTAAACTGAGTCTCTGTTTTTTCTGTCCCTTTCAGAATGGCATGTGTTAGTCATCCACTATGATATTTTAAGCCAAAAAGTTATGGATTGCCACAGTTCCAGGAATAACACCTAATGGAAAGTGTAGGTCAGCTTTAGGCTGTAGTACAAGCAGGTTGCTCTAAAATTAAGGATGTTTTGGTTCATGTTCAGTGATGTGTTCTGTGTATTTACTTCATTTACAGTAGTGTAAATTTCATTTAATGCTTAGAATTAATTTTAAGGCATACAGCAAATCATGATATTCAGTTGTTTTCTGGGCCTCTTGAATTTTTAAACTCAGTTGATTGTTCGCAGTGAAGTACCCTAGCGAGCTATTTAGCACCCATTACAGTGAGTCATAGTAAGGATTTATTTAAGAGGCCCATGATGTGAATGGTTTTAATTAAATAACAAACATGTATTTTTTCCTTCACTTTTGTTGCTGATTGACTAGTGAAAAGAAATCTTATAGGCAGCACTAGCGATGTCATTCTGGTTCATGGGCAATCCAGTAGCATCAGCATAATTGAAAAGAGTTACATTGTTGAGAAAAACATCATCCTATCAGTCAGGATGGAAAGTTGTTCGGTGAATAATATGAACTCTGATTTGGCTTTTTTTTTTTTTTCCTTTTTAATTGTATCCGTGAATCTGATTTTTGTGGATTGCCTGTTGGCCAGCAGATGCCACTCCTCAGTAGCAGACTAATTTCCCAGACTTGACCAGATAGAGGAAAATAGTTGTGGTACACCTTTGTTTTTAGAAACATTGATGGCAGTTTGCCTGGGATTGTCTTTGTTTTCCTCAACAAGAACAATCTATGCTATAAACTATTAAATATTTATATTTTATAATGGAGCTGTTTAAAAGTTTGTTTCCTGCTGATGCATTAAACCTCAGGGCTGCAAAAATGCTAGTATGTGAGGTAAAGTGCCTTTGTTCTTCAAAGTTTTGTGTAGAGCAGTATTTCAGTTGAATAGAGCATGACCCAGAAATCTTTTAGGACTCAGGGAGCTTCTCAGTGGAAGGTGGAAAAGTGTCTATATTGGAATTGCTGAAAAGGTGTAATGAGAAAGACTGAGAAGCTGAAGTCTCAATGACTTGCAATAGGTCAAGTCCTTATAAAACTTTTACACATAGTGAAAAACAGATGTCCTAGTTGTAAGTGCTAGAAGGAGCTAAGAAGCTGTGCAGTGAGAATAGACAAGGGAATCTTGGTAAGGATATTCTGTTGTTTGTTTTTTCTAAATTTTGAAAAGACATTATCCAGTGGTTAGATGTCCTGGGGCTATCTCCAAACTTTAAACGGGCATCTTTTTAGCATCTGATGTCGTGTCTTGGCCTGTCTTGGCCTCTGTAGACATCTACAGTAGAAGACTATTTTGATAATTGGTAAATGGTTAGACCAGCAGACCCTGGACTGAGGTGATGGATGTCACCTTTTCAGCCCCGACACCTTTCGTCTGTATGAATCCAGTGTGCCAGTAATATTCCTGATACGACTAGTGAGTTGTTGATTTTTCACACACAACCACTTGTGTGTGTTGTTCTGAAAGGTTTAGTTTTATGTTCCTGGTGATAGAAGATCTGCTATATATATATATATCTCTATATATCTATATCTATATATCTATATATCTATATCTGTATGTGTATAGATATATCCATCTATCTATACACACACAAACATATATATTCCACCTTCTCAACTTTAAAAATAACGCAGACTAGTTTCCTGTGGCTGGTGGGAAACCTGTGAAAATCTGGGGATGCCATTTAAGCCCTGGAGGATTAATTGTGAAAAAAGCCATCTGTGCCAGTGTCTGTGCATTCCTGCATGTTTCCTGGGAGAGTCCTTCTTTAAATTGTATTTGGGTTCTGTAGTTTGGATTTCATCAGCTCTTCCTAGGAAATTTTGTATTCTAAACTTTATTTTATTTGCATCATTTTCAGGAAGGAGTGTTTCTGTCATCATTTGGCATTACAACAAACTAGCTTCTCTTAAGGACATTTTCTGTATCATTGATTAGTATTGACTATCCAGTGTTAACAGGTGTTTCACAAGCTTAATTTTCTAGATGTTAACTACTTCCAACCCACTGAAATTGTTTTTTTCTGTATTCATGTATCTAGAGGTGTGCAGCATACACGTATGGTGTATTTCAGGGGTTTGGCACCATCTACTTCGCTGAGTGTTTAATGACCCTGCAGCAAAGCAAGATAAAATGAGATGGTGATTTCAGTGGGTTCTTCTGAAATTGCAAGTGTGCTGGACAGCATTCTCAGGGGACAGCAGCTGTAGGTGAAGTCCAATTTCTTTTCAGCTTTTTTACTGAAGTATGTAGGTAAAATCATTCATGTGTCAAGAGTATTTGGTTAAGAGAAAGGAGTCTGAATTTTGCAGTTGAAGAACTTAACCATTTATCTGTTTGCATTGAAGCAAACCTTTGTATTAATTCTGCTTGACAACATATTGATAAATCCCACCCCTTTCAAATGGTGTACTGTGCCACCTGGAGTCTTCATAGACTGTGTGATAAGGTTTTGGAAAAAATTACCCCAATACAAAAACTACACATCACAGAGGAGATACTAAGCCAAAAGCAAGTAGTGTATGAAATGAGGATTTGGCTTGGGAATACACCTCTTGCAGAGCTTGCTGAATCGGATGTGCCTGGGGCTCCTTTGCAACTGGCAGCGGCACAACCCATTTCCGTATTGTTACATTCTTATGCTCCAAAGCAGGGTGGCCACATCCAAACTGCCTGCTGGGAGCAGTCCCTGATCTGTGCCAGCTCACCGGCAGAACCTGCAAGTTGTTTCGCAGAAAGATGGTTATCCTTGATCAAAGCCTGTGCCAGGGACCATGGCACCAAGTTCCCAGGGTGGGTGACTGAGATGTGGTACCTTCTCAAAAGGTTCCCTGACACTGCTTTAAGTCGTTACTGCAGACAGAGCTCTGACTCCTCTGCTGTCAAGTGCAAGTGCTGCTTTTGTTCTGGCTTCTTTCTCACATGCGTTATCAGATTCTCATCAACCGTTAGATTTGTTGAACTTTCTCCAGATCAAGAGTCATCATCTCTGGAACCTGTGTGGAGATTGAGCTCTTCTAAGAAACAAGCTCTCTAGTGCTGTTCTGTTGGTTGTGTCTGGTAAAATAAGGGAAGACTCTCTAGGCCTTAATGAAATTGCATGTTAGAGATGGGCACCATGACTTTACAGCAGCAACTGTGAATGTTCTGCTCTGAGCAGGTGGAAAACACATTCCTGGAAGGAAAATAAAATTAAAAACCCCACCCTTGTTGTCTTTCTAAATAGGAGGGATTGTCAGATGTGTCTTGTTACTCTGTATCATAGGTCTGGAAATTTGAATACTAACATTTCTGATTCAGTTCAAAGAGAACATTTACTGCTATTAGCCCTTTCAGTGTCCTCTTAAAAACATAGTTCAGCTGTTGATCATACTCATGCTTTGCATTGATAAGATAAACACACTTTCTCATCCCCTTTTACTGACCCACTTCTGAAATGCCGTGGGCCAAGTTTAAACTCTCGTGGGCCACAGCAGATGAGACTGACATTAGGAAGTTTGTTGTGTGTGGTGTCTCTGAGAGCGTGTTGTGTGGGTGAAGAAAAGCATGAAGAAGCCTGGTTAAACTTGCTTGGGTGATGATGGATGTAGAGGAACTCCAGAGTTCCCTGGAAAAACTAGAGCTACTATCATTTTATACAATACCTCAAGGACAAGCAGGCAGAAAATATACTTTGTTTTTCTGTGGCTTAATGCCAGTTTGTGTATTAAGAGTATTTCTAATTTGTGCTTTGTTGTTGATGAGCCTAATTTGGTGAACCATTAAGATGTATTGCTTGTCAGTTTTGATCAGATATTTTTTGGGGTACTGTTGCATAATGTGTATTGTGTTTCAAGTGGAGAGGAGGTTTTGTTCTTCTTTTCACTTGCATATGGTATGAGTAAAGATTCAGTGACTTTGATTTAGTGAGGAAAATTATAAATACAGTCTCTTTCTTTTCTGAGAAATAGCTGACAATGAAGTTTTGTGTTTGTTGTGAAAGAATAGCATAGAAACCAGCTCATACACGTGTTCTGTAAAAGCTTGGGTTCCAATACAATATAAATAAATCAGCTGATTATTGGATGGTGACAATATTCTACTACTAATCTTAGAAGGATGTGAACTTGTCTGTCTTAGTGAACTTTGTAGTTGGTTTAATTATTTTTAAACAATTGCTTTGGAGGGAAGACTCTTTAATATAATACGATATATTCAGTAGTGGAACATTTGAAAAATCTTAAATCTGGTAATCCTCAAAACATAGTGTCAAGTCTTATCAAGAACCTGATATTTGTATTTTAAACGTTTTTAACTTGGGAATAGTCATTAAAATGTAGTGTGAACTAATTTTTGCTTTTTAATGAGTAAAGTAATAAAGCAGAGATGGCCTGGAAGACTGTGACTGGAAAGGGCCTCTCAAGTCCCCTACTCAGAGCAGGACGATTTTAGATCAGTTGTTTGTGGCCTCATCTGGTCACAAACCCTTTTGATTTTTGCTGTTTTGTGTTAGAGAATGTGGAGAAAAGATTTGACTTAAAGTAAAATTTTCACATTAGCTGAGAAGATTCCCGAAGTTTCTCACGTTCAAGCAAAACTAATTACATTCTGAAAGTCAGTTGTAACCTAAATCATCATTCACAGCTAAGTGGTACTGAAGTACAAGTGCTAACTCAGCACTCTGAAAGTACATCATCACTGACACAGGTTGGTGTCTTAAGGCAGTACATCTAATCACTTGTTTTCAATCCAAAAGTACTGTGTCTCAAAAAATTGAAAACCATACTGTATTGGGTTTTGCCTAATAATTTGTTAAGTTTATATATAAATCTAACTGTGTAGGTGTGATGTTGGTGGTGTGTTTATGTTTCAACAATATATTTAGTACACTTTAGCTTGGTTTATCTGTTTTTATGTTGAGGCAGAAGTCAACCGTATTAATTGCATATGTGGTTGAAATGAGGATTAATGTTCTAGACAGTGTGGAACGTAACTGGGATGGAAAAACTTTTACAGCAATTAGCAAGAGCTTGGAAACCAGTGTGATGTGAATGCTGTCGACATCATTATTAATTTTTATTGTATTGTTTTTAATGGATCATTTGTGTACTTATTTGCACAAATACACACTTTTAATGCACAGTAACAAGTGGGAATAAATGAAACGTATGAGTTTGTGTGGATTTTTCTTTTGAAATCAGTTCCATGGTATCCAAAAGACTTAGTTCCAGTCTTTCATGGCATTAAAATTTTAGGATGTAACAGCTAGATTGATTTCTAACAGTTTCACTTGAATTTATTTAGTAGTCTAGCAGAAAGCATGCAGCAGTGTGCAGTGGATTTAATTGCGGTGTGAATGAACACTTTGAATTTGTTTTATTTGATTTAGTCTTTCTTTTTTTCACCTTCAGATATTCAATTCTGTTGTGTCAGATGAAGTTCTCATGACCCCTTGTACTATTTAGCATATCCCATTTGTTGATTAAAGCTTTCGCTACAGTAATGCGTCTGTCACTGACATCTTGCCAAGTTACTTGCCAAAGGTTTCCTTTTTCCTGTATAGTGGGACTTTTTTTTGTTTATTTTCCTTTGTGATAAGATAGATTGTAGGCTGCATTGTTGAAGGAAGATAGGTTCCAAAAAATATTTCAAATAGGTATGATAATTTTGACAGAAGTTGTGGCAGAACTTTCCCAAGGAAATTCTCCACCCACCTCATGAAATAAAGCATTACCAAGCTGGGTTCTGCAAAGGAAGGTGTTTTGCAAAGCTGTTATTTGTAAAATCACTGCTATAGTGAATATGGCAGAGTTCAGTGAAGATGAGGAGATCTGTTGTATTTTTCTCATAAATAAATACAGTGGAATACAAATGATCCCATCAGTTCTCACCATTGGTGTATGGTCTTGTTTTCATCCTTCAAGAAATTAAAAATTCATGTTAAATTGTTATGTTTTGACATAAGAAGGTAAGTTTCATTTTGTTCTGGTTTTCTAGTCAGTAGTAAAGACTAGTCTTGCACTATAGCAGCCAGTGGACATATTGGTTGAATTTACTGTAGTGCATGTGCCCGCAGATCAGAGATCCTCTGGGAAGCCCAGCATGCTCGGGGCACCAAAGTAGTGCCTGGCCATGGCCCTGGGACCAGCCTGTGCAGATGCTTTCAATGTCCAACCCATAGGGACAGTTCAGCAAGCAACCCACAAGTGGGTTTTGGTGTAAAGAACTTCTCATCTTTTCTGTGATACAAATGATGCACATACTGAGATGGTAGAGGAACCCTCACAATCTGTTGCCTTCCTGTGCAGGGCCAGTGCTCAGAGCAATGACCTGCAGCATCTGCATGGTGTGCTCACGTGCTGCATCTTCATGATACAGGTGAGCGGGAGAAGTTTCCGCTACATCAGTGAACAGATTTAGTTGGGCTGGCCTAAGCTCTCCTCTGGCCTGGTGACTTCACAAATTACTTCTTTCCAAAGGCATGTGAAACACTGTGCAGAACAGCAAAGCTTTCTAACATTCATCCCCCTTTCAAGACGAAAATAAACCCCTGGTCACAAAGACCCCATAATTTACCAATCAGTATGATTCATGAGGTTTTGCCCTACTTGTGGGCAGATTTACACAATACTTTCTTTTCCATATTTTAATTGGCTAGCAAGCAAAATCCATTAAGATGTATAAACAACTCAAAAATAATTCAAGTTTTTATTGTTCATATAGTATTGCATTGCTTTAAGTAAGTCCAGAGTAATTTTAAAGCCATCCAAATGTAAGTTGAGATAATTCTTTAGTTTTAAAAAATTTTGAAACACAAATGAAACCTCCTGAATAGTTTTAGTATTCTCTTGACTGGTAGAAACCTTATTTATTCACATCATCAGTAGATGGCAAGCAGAGGTTTTTCTAGAACTTATTATATAGTCAATTTGAAAACTCTTCTCATATACAGTAGAAAAAGAACTTGTTTCTTAGTGCAATATAAGCAGACAGTGCAGTGGTTTGACATTGACGCTAATGATAAAAGTATCGTTATATTAGTGTGGAGAGAGCAGCTGAGCAGATGTGGATGTACCATACCAAAATGATTAAATGATACCACTTAGAGTAGAGGTAGTTTGTCTTGGGAGTTTTTGACACACAAGTAGAACTAGTATGTGACACTTCCCATTCGTGATACCTTCTCTACAGGCAGGGTGCTTCTACTACAAATGTTAATGGTTTAGCTCTAAGCGAAGACCACGGCACTTGGCTGTGGAAGCACCTGCTGGCAGCCAGACCACAGAGCTAAATTGGCTTGACCAATCTGAACGTGATGCATCTGCATTTCTGGAAGGTTGCCCTGGTATTTTCCTGGCTCTGGTGTTTTTGCATTCTTTTCCTTTAAAATATTGAAGTAAATTAACTTCTATTCCAATTCAACGTGTATTTTTTTGCTTGAGACCAGACAGCCTATGTTTGCACAGGGAAAAAGGAGAGGTTCTAGGTGGGTGAGAATTTTTAGGAATAAGTAGACAATCTGAATTTTTGCTGTGAAATCTTAGGGTTTTGTTAACTGAGTATTCATTTCAAAGTGAAGTACATGAAGCTCTAAGCTCTTCGACTTATTTGATTTCCATACCTGTATTTCTCCCCTGCCCTGTTTTCCCCACCATTTGCTAATTAAAAGCAAACCCCCTTTAATAACTGGAAAACCTCCAACAATGGGAGAAACAAAAAAGAAGGAATAGAGCAAGATTTAGGTGAGTTAATTTTCAAGTATCTGTTGTATAGAGATTACAGTAGAATGCGTTCAGGCTTGAATTTGATACGTATATGATCTCCCCAAGAACAGTACAGAATATTTAATGGAATTTTTCAGAAGTGCTTTCAGATTAGCTGTCTCTACAGTACTTCATTGAATTTTGAAAGTTATTCAGCAGGTGACTGAATTTTCCATTTTCCTTTTGTGCTTAATCCCTCCAGTCTTCTGTGACAGCCCCAGCTCTCACTTGCTGTATTGTGACAGATGCTATAAAAATCCTCTTAAATGTCAGAACCATTGGATAAAGGAATAAATAGTGACTTGCAGATGATTACAGAAGTTTTGGGGAGTTTCAGATTTGATGGCTCTGATGTCAGTAAAAATGAGCGAGTTAATCTTTTTTGCCTTTTATTAAGTACTGTGAAGTAGATGTTAATTGCAGTAAAAAGCCCTCTTTCCATAAAGTGAGTTTACAAATATAAACCAGTATGTTGTTAGTTGTCTTAAGGAAAATGTCAGTTATATCAGTATGCATTTCGTTTCATAGGGATGTCCTACTGCTGCTATTTAAAAGCAAGAAGGACTGAATGGTAATCAAATGATTATGACCAAATACACTGAGTTATTTCTACAGAGTAGTGTTTTCAAAAGTTCTGGACTGCATGTCATACTCAGGTAGGTAACACCCTTATAAGAACTCACCTGTGTTTCACAGTGGCAATATTTTTTTACTTTTTAATCTCAAGTCCACCAGTGTGTAGGCTTTCTTTTATTGATGGCCAGTCTCCTACATAGTACTCTATAAAGAGCTCACCTCAAAATGTTTGTGCCTTGTTGAAGAAGCAGGTAGATAAACTTCAATGACTCCTTGTTTGTCTCTTTTAAATGCCTCTAGAAGCACTCATGTAGGGCTTGTATCTCTCCCCTATTACTGGAAGGATCATGGTAATACTGGCCAAGAAAATGAGCCTTTGACTCAGTGTTTTCTGTTGCCAAATTCCATGTATTGTATTGGAACAGGTAATGTAGAGTTTGTTCATTTAAAAATGGAGAAGCTTTTGTCTGTTTATCCTAAGAGATGGATCTGACTTTTACACTAATGACCTTCTGGTGCATTTATTAAATATTGCACATGACTTTTTACTTAATTCATTCAAGCACATATTTCTTCTACAGGCTCATTAAAGTAAAAAATTCTGTGCACCCTCAGCAGAAAGGTTATTTGTGGTGTCATGGAAATCAATACAAGATGCCTATTAGTGGATTAATTTTTTGTTTATACTTGAGTTTTTCTTTGTTACTTTATTAGTTTAAGGTTTTGGCTCTATTGAGCATCTAGAAATATGAGTAATGGAAAAATAAGAATACCGAGTCTCTCTTGGGTATATATGTACACTTGAAATGCTTCATTAGGTATAAATTGAGTAGAAGAACATGCGTGGAAGTCTTTCAAGTGTCATCATCTGGGATATATAATCATTTGAATGTTCTTAGTATCTAGCGGTCTGGAAACTAATGTGGTTGTCTTGGAAACAGGCTTTATTTTCCTTTTGTGAATATCTAGATATGAAATCATTGTCTTCCTTGACAATCTGGAAGTAATAATTCTGAAAGAAATAACTGCATATTTAAGATACTTGTTCTCTATTTAAAGAATTGATACAGGAGTCTGTAAGAGATGTTTGCATTGTGAGCTTTAATTATAATTGTCTGATTATGTTGCTAAAACAGTCTTTAGGGTTTTTTAAGGTAAAATGCCTGTACTTAGCATTGATATTTGTCTGGGAATTATCTGCAGTGAAACACTTTGCCAAGATTTCCTAGCTTAATATTTAAATAGACATATTGCAGTATAACTGATGCATTGTGGAAGTTAAGTTCCTAAAAACAAACTGATATCATCACTTCCAGTCTTTTCCTTTGCCCTGCTTTAAATTAGCAGTATGTGGTAAATCCTTGAATATTTTGTGAGATTATAGCATAATATTTGCCAGACAAAACATCAGTTGTAGACCAAAGTGCACAGAATAGCTTTTTTTATTAGCCAAAGAACTGCCACGCACAGCATAAAATGTCAAAGCAAAATAGAAACTGAGTCAAGAAATTACCATCTTTCAAATTGCTCAGGATTGTTAGGATTTGTATGAAAATATGAAACAATGTTCTTGAAATTTAACTTTTCTGGTTTGTAGGTTATTTGTTCAGACACAGCAGTCTTACACTTTGGTATTAGCAACAGTGTAATTTTATCATAATTTTTACAGATGAAGGTCCAGTCTGAATAATTTTCCACCTTTTATTCTTAAGTATAGTCTAATGGGGTTTTTAATATACTTCTCTTCCAAGTCCTTTTGTCTTCAGTAGCAATTTAAAAGGCTTTCAAATACTGATATGTACTTCGGAGAAGAATATTTTTTTAATTCTTTCATAAAATAAGTCTTTTTATTTCAATGGAGCTCACACTTTGAATGATACAACCTGTCCAAGGATAGAGAACCATGACGAGATCTTGTTGAGCCATTGGAACCCCCTTGGGTGGCCATTGCTTTCATTCTGCCTCCCATATCGTCCTCCTTTCTTGTGCTGCACCTACATTTCACACTGATCTCTCTTTTCAGAACTTAATTGACCATTTTATTTTTGTTTAAATGTTGTTTTTCTCTCAAGTATGTTGCAATTTTTTTCCTTTATTATGCCCTAGAATAAACTCAAGCTTTTTATTTAAGGCCTGAGATGAAGCTTATTAACCTAAGTGGAAAGAATCTTAAAGACTATGGCTGTTACCAGATGAAGCAAAAAGCTTTTAGTGACCTATATTTTGGCCCTGATGTACAATACTGGTGTAAGTATTGTGCATCCAGAAAGAAAGAAATAATCACAGCTTGTTTTTCAACAAATGACAGTAGCCTCTGATGTACTCTAATGGTATTGTGTTCCATTTTGGACTTAATAACATTTATATATGTTTACCTTGATGGTCAGGCCATAAACTTCCCACTTCCACCTCAAATTATGATCTCATAAGCCTTACATTAAAAAAGAACATTAAAATACCATGTTATTTAAGCTATAAACAAAGCTGAGTTAGTTCTTGAGCTTTTTTCACATTCCTCTAAATAAATGTCATTTCTTCCAGTTTAACAATATTAGTTAACTGTGTTCAAAAAAAAGCAGTCCATTTTATACCTTCCTGATCAAATAATAATTCTCCATGCTGGTTACTAAGTATTACATAATTATATTCCCTGGCTCCGTTTTAGCTTAACAATTTTTCATTCTCTCCTCCCAAACTGCGAACGAGCAAGCAACCAAAAAAAACCCCCAAACCCCTTATGGTAACAGTTCTGTGTGCATCATTGTGTTAGTGTGATCTGTTCCCTGAAATTTGGTTGATAATCACATACCCTAGCATCCTCCCTGAATATCCTGGGAAAACATGATATTGTTAAAGTTCTCCTGTTTTCCTTTCAGATTAACTTTTAGTAAACTGAAGTTTTCTGGTTGTTCCCATTCTTTATGATCCAGTGACGTTATTTGGATAAATCTATTTTACCTCTGTGCATTGTTAGAAATGGTGACGTGGTCTCTCATCCCCAGAAATTAAAATATACGTAATGCATACTTATTTCTAAGGATAAAGAGGAAAACTACAATTTTTGTTTTCATCATGTGTTTCACTTCAGGATGTTGCTGAGTCTGATTTTAGCAGCGTTAGGAAAAGATAAAACTCCCAGGGAGAGATTGTAGATTCGCTCAAGGAGAAATGGTATTTTTGTTGCCTTGTGTAATTAAAAAAGCACAAAACAAAATAACTAATGAACACTTTCCTTTTACCATAAGCAAGGAAGTTATTGAAGACAGTCATCTACAGTCAGGGACACAGAGAGAGACACGTAGTTGCTTTTGCAGTGATGAGACGCACATCTCTGGAGGACAGTGTATCCAGTCATCACATCATGTTTAAGACCAAAGTTCTCTCTCCAGTGCTCAGCACAAAGACATCCTACATCTCTAGCTGCACTTAGACACATGACATTTAGACGTAGGCAGTCCGATTGCAAGTGCAAGAATATTCCCATGGCTTGAAGTGGCCTCTGCAAAGATGGCCTTTCCATCTAATAATGGACTGAAATACAAAAGAGCTTATCCAAGCTGCTCTTCACACAACATTTTTAGAACTCCTTATTAATTACAGTTGTATATATTTTTTAGAAAAGAGAGGAATTTATTTCACCTACATTGTGTTTCGTTGCAGTTTGGAGATGTATCCTGTAGTGAAATGGGTTCTCCATACTAATAATCTTAAAGGATTCTTGAGGACCCAGTTTGGCAGCTGGCAAACAGTGTCATTTTTGTACCTTCTTGCTCTGCATTTGCTTAAATGAACTCTGTGTGCTGCTCTGCTGTCCCTGTTTTTCCTTCCTTTTCTAGAGTACCACTGTAGTGGCTGCCTCAGCAGAGGGGCAGGGACAATGGCTGTGAGTTACCAACTCTGATTTAGTGCTATTTTGGGATTTTTTTTCCCTTTGGGGATTCCTCAACTGCCCTGCTGAAAAAGTAGCAGTGCACAGGAAAGTCATATTGGCAGGTATGCAATTTTCACTATTGCTAGATTAGGAAAGAAATATTAAAAAAAATTATTTTTCATATAGTCTGAAATTCCCAAAATTTTATATGAAAATGTGCTTTCCTTTAATTTGTGAGAAGAGTGCTTTTTTAAAGTAAGCATGAGTAATGTTTCAGCATATCTTTCTGATACCCTTTCTGGTTCTTATTTATAGGTGTTTTAAGTTTCTTCTTAGACTTCTTATGACTGCTCTTATGACTTAAGAGCTACTCAGTCTGATTTTTAACTGTTTTGGCTTGTGAATAAAATGTATACAAATAAAACAGACATTTAATATGTTGTATCCTAACTTCTGCTTAACAGAACCCTTCTGTTATTAATGGACAGTATCAAGGGTGGCTGAAGTTTGAAATGTAACAGAAATGACAGATTTTATACCTTGTTTAAGGCATCTTATTCTTTACATCTAAGAACTGTCAGAAGGTGGTAAACAAATCTCAGAACAGCAGCATCTAAAACCAGATTGCTCTCATGAGATGTAGGTAAATCATTCAGCAGGACAGCTAATTACGTCTGTAGCCTATAGCATAGCCACTGGTATCTGTCCATTAGCCACCCCGGTGCTTCACTCAGGCCAAAGAGCTTGTGTTTACAGTATGTTTAATTTGAACAACAAAGGCTTGTGTGTGGATCTCAGGAGGACTGAAACTAAGCAATACCTCAGGATAAGCAGTGGTGAACACAGGATATGAAGAGCATTTGCTCGCTTACCTCTGTTGTTGCAGCTTTTGTGAGCTGCAGCACCATCTCAGGTCTCTAATTTGGCAGCCATGGCTACCTTACCCAAACTACCCTGCTGAAGGGATGTTCCATGACTTTCTTTAACACATCTGTGCTGGGAAGACCTTTTTGGTTTTGAAACTAGAACGCTTTGTGTTACTTTGCACAGCTCTGCCACTCTTAATAGATATTCAAGATGTTGTTGATGGAATATGTGTGGTGATATTGTTGATGAAGGAGATGCTAGAACAAAACATGAGGAAAAACATTTGTTTCTATGATAAACAAACTTGTCCCTATTTTTCCTTGTATCTGCCTGGTCTGCTGTTACACATATGATGGATTCTGAGGTCATTTAAATGCTAGAAGAGAAAGCTGTTTTTTCACCTTCTGTCAAGATGTGCAGTAGGAGCTGGACATCTTTATTCCCCACAGATCCTCTGCTGTGCTGGATACCTCAGAATGAAATTCCCATCTTCCTTTTATTGCCCTTTTCCCAGCAATTGCTATTTTAATTTTCCAAAAAAGAAACTGTGATAATGCTGCCATATGTCACTACCTGGTATCATTCAGATACCATTTGATAGATATCTTCAGAAGCAGGGGAAAGCTTACTTAGTATTCTTTATAGTACATTCACTTTTTTTTAAGTGACCATGCTGTGTTCTTTACAAAACTAAAAGTGTGTTGAAATTTCAATTTTGAAATTGATAGTACATTGTTCCTGTTAGAGGATACATAGCTGTTTATTCACACCAGTTAATTTATTTGGCAGTAATTGTATTTTATGCAATTTTTAAAATGTTTATGGGCTATTTTAAGTGGTCTTATAGCGTGAAATGTAGGTTGCTATGGCTTAATAGGTACTTGAGTGTATGAAAATATTCACTGTAGTGGCGTATTAAGCTCAGCTTGTGTGGTAGAATTTTCCTGGTTTCTTTTATTGCACTTCTAACTATACTTACAGCTTCAGATAAAATGTATGAAGAAGCTCTGGAATTTCATGGGGCATAGCTCCCATTTAAAAATTACTTCTGTAATATTTTATCTTTTGCTGATGCTCAATTAGTTTAACATCAAAACAGTTTTCCAGTGAAACATATAATAAATAGCTTGCAGAATTCTGTCTGAATGAATATAAAATAATTAATTCAAAATATCCCTGCACAGTAATAAGGACAGGTTGCAGCTTGCTGTGCTGTTCATTTACAGCTGTTTCTTCATGCTGCCATCCTGGCAGCGTGTGTTTGATTTTGCTCTGAGTAGCAGCAGAAGAATTTGAAATACTGCAATGGGAAGTTAACCTCCAGGGAGCAATGAGGGTGGCCTGTCAGGCCATGCTAATTTTTTTTTTTTATGTCACCCCGAGAAAAATAAATTTCAAATAATCTGATAGCATTTTTCTAGTGCCTGACTTTGCCCTGATTGTTTGACATGCCTCAGAGCAGCATTTTCTGATCTGGCCCCAGTACTGTTGTTTATCAGTGCTATGGCTGCAAGTGGATATAGTTGTTCTGGAATGTGTGAATTCTTCAGCTTTATACTTCAGATGCCCAAGGGGGGAGATAAAAATTTTAGACCTTTTTTTTAAAAGAAAATCTGGCAAGAAAGTGAATTGTACAGGTAGTTGCTGTGAACAGACATATCTGTTCTGACTTTTTCTATCTAAATCAATCTTACAGAGATTTTTGGAGTGGTTTTCTAAAATGTAAAATTGTACATGTTGAGGGGGATGCAAAGAAATTATGATTACTGTTTTTTTCAGTGAAAATGGCCAAAATGGGCTCTTAACTCATTTAATCTTATGATTAAATCATAAGTGTCTATCTGCATTTTTTATTTGCATATGAGATAAACATCCATCAATGTGGACTGGCCTAGGTAAGAGTCTGTATATCTGGCAGTCAGGGAGTGGGACTTTTGGTTGTGTGATTTTTGCTTATATTTTTTTATTTAATCCTTTGAAAACAACAAGGCCAATGCCCTTTCTGTAATGTAAGGTATTTTAAAACCTCAAATGTTGCTCATCCTCTTGTTCTTTTAATGAATTTGTGCATTCCATGAGTGCTTATGAATCAGACAGCAGAGACATAATGTGTATTCACTTCAGTTAGTGAATTTAAACAAAAACCCCTGTGGTTGTTGATTACAGCAAATACTTTACCTTTTTTTTTTTTTTATAAATCACTTAGAGGTTCAAGTATTTTGTCACGTCATAGGATTTTGAGAGAGCCTAATGGTTGGATTCAGCTTGCATGCTGTAGATGCCATTGTGGTCTGTGGCAGAACCAGCATCTCTAAGGAGACCATCCAGGTGAGGGATCTGCCTCTCTGCATTGGTGATACGGCGAATTTTGGGGTATGTCTGTGGTTGCACATACTGATGGCAGTGCAGGGACATGGCCAGTCTACACCTCACACTGTTACCTTGGACCTCCTTTATGATGGAGAGTGTGTCTGTGACATGGATGGCCAGCATGCTGGGATTTAGTACTGGATAAATCAGCCATCTTTTGATGGTAAATGGTCAGGAAAAGTTGTCTTAACTTGAACTTGATTCTGATCTTCTGGGTTTCTGGTGGCAGTCATATACAAGGGGCAAAGACTTTTACCATTCAGATGGCAGGGGCTTTGTTGTTTGGTTTTTTTTCATGTGGGTGCTCAGAAAGTCTACACCTGGTGCACGCAGAGGATCACTGCAGTGAGAGCTACTTACAAAGAGACAACCAAGCAACCTAAAAAACCCCTAAGATGCAGAAGTTGTCCCTGACTGACCTACCGTATTTGACCCTCTGTGCAAAGGAGGAGAGCGCCTGTGTCCCTCTGCCATCCTTGTGTATGCTGAGCCTCGCTCTGTGAGAGTGCAGGTTTACTTGTGTTCCATTTTGTGTCTCCTGTCTCTGGTTTTGTGAGCACAGTGTGAACCATAATGGGAATATGATGCCCTTGAAAAATCTGCCCAGGACTTGTGTCGTGATTGACAAAGGTGTTACATTTGGAAGATGCAGTTATATGTAACATAAAGTGAAAGACAGAAGGGAAATAATTTTCCTTGTTTGGAAAAGCTAAGCAAGTGTTTGTTGCAGTTCTGCTGGTAGGGAAGATGACACTGGAAAATACTAAAGTTCTCTAACTATTAAGTTCCAGTGAAAACTAGACCATACATGAACATGCTGCTCCTTATTACCTGAGAGGGACTGTGGTCATCATATTTTGTGGCCAGTTATATTACTGGAAGTAAAAATGTTAGCATCCCCCCACTTTTTTTTCATTATGCTTTTAAACCTATTACAGAACTTTGGAGTTCAGCATATGAAGTTCATGTGCGGTTAGCAAAGTGGCACATTTTCTGTATAGACCCCAAATCTTAAATTACCGTGTATCGTCAAATCATGTAGTGGCTTTCCACAAATCGCTGATCACATAATAACAATATGAATTTCTGAGGTAGCAGTAAAGTGTTAAAGAGTTAAATGTTCCAGGCTTTGTTCGTTCCTTATCTGGAAACACAGAGAGAGAAAATGAGATATGCCATATAGCTGATCTTTTTTTCAACACTTTCACAAAGGCTGAAAGATATTTTCTTTGGTGCTTCACTGACTTTTGGTAAAGTGAGGTGAGAAAGTTCCATTTTCTGTCATGAGCCAACCAAAACCCAGCATGTTTCCAGGGTCCAATTTTAAATTTCTGTTCACATTGCAAATTGATGTGAAACTGCAACTATTGAGATTTTCTGGCACATACAAAACATTTGTTCAGCTAGAAAACGAATAGGGGAAAAGAGCCAGCGGTGACAGTTGGATGGGAGCACGTTGGAGTGCTGAGAGGTGGAACACCTGGCATCAGGGAATGGGGGAGGTATAGTCCATTGCTCTGTATCTGGATGCAGAACATCTGTGAGAGTGGGCGTTGCAGCTTTGTTGAGGACTACCACTTTCAAGATCTGGATTCTTTAACACTGGTGCTCTGTGAAGTGTGATGCTTTGATGTTAGATGAAAAAAAAATAAATTACAGACTCTTTGCCAGTAATTAGTTTGCTATTTTTGTAAAAAATGATCTTGTCAACAAAGTTTGTAAAATTATAACCACTCTTTAAATGGGCTTCAGTTATTTCTGGGTGCTATAGCCCATGCCTGTAGCAGTAGCCCCAGGCTGCTCCTGGGTGTTGTTCATTAGCAGTGGGAAGGACTTTTCTCTTGCTGTGGAACCTGCACAGGACATCACATGGAGGGGTTCTCAGGGTTTCTACATTTAATCAGATCTGTTGATGAGATGTGAAGAGCTTCACATTGCTTGCTTTCATTATAGTTTATTATATGCTGTGAATGTTGTTGTTTGGTATAATGAGAGTGTGGTTTGTTTTCTCTTTTCTTTTTTTTTGGAGTCCAGAGTCAGTACTGACTGGATTGTTCTGTGCAGAAATGTGAAGACAGAATGAGCTGGAATAGTTGATGTGTCACCACTGGTGTGTTTCTGGTCTGCAGATAGCTTCACAGATCACATTTGTCCATCTGCCTTGATAAGAAATTCTGTAAATCACAAAGTTGAAGACTTAAGCCATTATAATTTTTTATCTTGTTCTTACTACTTTATTGTTCAATCATCTGGAAAAAAAACTCTTTAGTTCCTTCTAAACCCTACACCAACTCTACTATGAGGTAATACCTCTGAAGTGTAGGTTTACTGTGGGGATTAACTGCAGTGTTACTGTTCCTGAATGCATATTTAATGTAAAAGCAGGAGAGGTGATGTTGGGAAGAACCTCAAAGAATCACATTAGTTCAGAGTCCCTATTAATAAAAATGTATTTTTGTTTGCCCTGGTTTGTTTTAGCTGTCTATTTTCTTTAAATAGCCATGAATTATATTTTGCAGCAGGAGTGATAAGATCCTGCTGACTTGAGTGAGGCTTGACATGGTTCATTAACAATGTAGTGTATTTATGTTAGTAAATGGTGTCATTTTGAAATTTATCACATGCTCACAAATATCATTCTTCCTTCTCGCCCACTTCTCTGGAATTATTAGACAGACAGTTGAAGTAGTGGCTTCAGTTACTCTGCTGGTAATTGGATTAACAATTCAGTATGCAGTAATGAGTTTTCTCTTAGTTGAAGATTGGGAATTCAAATAATGCTTATTTCTCATTGCTATAATGCTGTGCTTTTGAATACTCCTGATATGTAATCCTTTCTTTAAAAAAGGGTGTTGCCATGTAACAGTCCTTATTCTTAGTATTCAGAAAATGTTTTTTTTTAGTTCAGCTTCTTATACTTTATTCAGAGTTGTGCTTGAAACTTTAAAGGTACTTTAAAGGATACCTTACTGAAGTAGGATAGAAGCCTGTATTTTTTCCAATTAAAAATTAACTTTTGAAATTAGTTTCTTAATTTTTGAGCTTGTTTTTAAGTTCTTCTTAAGAAAAATGGACGCTTAGGCTCCCTTCCAACCCAGTGGTTAAATGTGTACTTAACTTTTAAACATCTGAGTAGGTTTGCTGACTTCTGTAAGTACACACGCCATGAGGCTTCTGACGAATTCACTCACTACAACTTCTTTGAGAGCTGCTGCAGCGGGGCTGGTGCTGGGCAGAGGGAGCTGGGAAGCTCACAGCATCCATGCTGATGGGCCTTGGACACAGCGGTGTCAGTGGGAGCACCACCAGCTGAATTAAATTTGCAGAACTGCTGTCCTTGCAGAACCTCGAGTGTTGTAATTTAGAAAAATCGTAATGGCCAAAGATTGCTCTGAAGTGGTGAGAAAGCAATTTTCCAACTATGCCCACATTACTGGTGTGATCCCTTGGCCACTTCTGTTTCTGCTCTTGAAAAGTTTCGATTTTTTTTTAACGGTCCTCAGCCCGGTGTTGATGTAACACACACTGACCGTGTTGCCTGTCCACTGACATAAGTGCTGTTATCTAAGTAAACATGGTCCAAATGCTTTCTGTTACAACAGGATTGTAAATCAGTCTGAACAAACTTACATATATTCAAAACCCTGCAGAAAGGGGGGTTATCTTTTTCTTTTTTTCCTTTGGGGAGTGAGTATGCAATACAGAGGTATCTTTAAGCTCCTTTTTATTCTCACCTGACTTTTGATTTTTTAAATTAATTTCTTCTAAAAACTGGCAGAATGACAGAAGTCTCATAGTTACTGAATTCCTACTGCCTTTGGAGCAGTCCAGGGCTGGATGTAAGTGACCTAATCAGTTCTGAGGAAAGCAGAGAGTGGTTAGGCAAAAAGGCTTCAGGACATTTGTCTAATTATAGATTGCTTTTTCTAATACATTTCAAGAATAATACTTTTCCAGATGTATCAGTTTACAAAGTGAATCCTATTGATATACTGCTAGATAGAAAACACTATTTTAGTAGTTATATTTGATCTATAATTAAATTGTGTTTTGTTTTCAGTAGTAGTATACGATAGGACATAATGAAATTAATCTGTACATATATAATATGCATTTTAAACTAGTTACATAAAATTGGTGGTAGATGTTTTAATATAGAAATGTTTTAATAACTTTTCTTTCTTATAAAAAGTGTAATTTTTTGTCATTTGGTGTTGATTAATAGACCGTTGTAGGAGATCGTGTAAGAGTATGTTATTACAGTAAAATGCTTTTGAAAAAAGTTGACGTGAATCCTGCATTTGTCAGTTTTGTAACCTTCATATTCCTTCCTCATTAGAACTATGCGGCATTGATACAGCAACAAATCGATGAGGACAAACAAAACCTGAGAGAAAAGACTGTATATGGACTCCAGCTCACAGAAGAAAAACTTAATGACTTCCGTGATGAACAGATTGGGCAGCTGAAGGAACTGATGGACGAGGCTACCAAACCTAATAAAAAAATCACCATTTCTGAAGACTCAAAATACAAAAACTAAAAGATTTTGAAAATTGTTTTATTACATACGGAAGCATTTTGAAACTTCCTTTTCCCACTGGAGTTGAATGTGGTTTCTGTGAAATAATGGGCGCTGCTGATGCCATAACTTCTCTGGCTATTTGGCTTTTTGTGCAAGAATAAATATAAAATGGAATAATCACAACACTGCTATTTTAATTGCAGTATTTTTTCTCCTTTATTTTTTTCTCCTAATGGAAGGTGAAGACTGAAAGATTTCGGTAAAAGTAAAGTGACATTTTTAAAATATAAAGTTGTTAGTTTTGTTTTGTTTTGTTTTGTTTTTTTAATTTTGTCACCTGTAGGACAAAACATCTTCCTCTTTGTGTATCATCCCCTTCCTTAATGGAAAAGATGCAGTTATCATTTATTTTCTGGCTTGGATTCAGCAGACAAAGGTATGGTACTAGAGTCAGTTTGTTTTGATGGAAAGAAATGAGCAGTATTAGGAAAACATACTGCTGGGGAAATTGGTTTTCTTCTTGAGCTTTATTGTGAAATGTGCTTAAAAATAAAAGATATAGCTCACTATTAAATTAATCTTGAAGGAATCACTGTCTTAGGAAGAAAATTCTGCATTTTTTTCAAAGGTAGACTCAGATCATTGTTAATACCTAAAATTTTTAAAAACCTTTTATGAGAGGGTTGTGCTGTAGTTAGAATTTAAAGGTTTTCTAAAAGCTCGGTATCCCATATTATCCAGTATTTGGTATAGACCGGAATTTGTAAATACCTTCAGTTTCAATCACAGAAATTATCCTGTTGATAATACTGCATGACAAACATTAGTATTTTATTTCTAACAGGTTAAGTCTTCAGTAGGACAATGCTTATCTATTGTAACATATACTATTGGGACTAAAGAAAGATTTTTATCTGTTAAGAAAAAACACATCCTTTTCTCTGCAAAAGACAACTTTCATTTCTTCTTCCAAACCTAGTTTTATATTATTAGTTTTGTTCTATTTCTGGACCTTTCCCTGTCTGTTACCGACAGCGTTTTCAGGACAACATAATTTCTTTGCTCTTGAGGGATAACAGCTTTGACAAACCATCTGTCTCGGTTTGTAACAACATGCTGTTCGCCAGAGCTGTGCCCCTGGATCCTAAAGGGGTGGAAGAGCAATCTGGGGAACAGCCTTTTTCTTTCTCCTTTATCTCTCTTCCTGATTCTTTGATGGGATTGTAGGTTGCAGGTTGCTCATTTCTATTAAAAGTTCAATTGCAAGACTCCTGTGTGAGAAACACTTATGCTTGCTTTCCTGCATCTTCCTCTGGTACCCCTAGCCTTTGTTGCTTGTGCTGCAGGAACATCCCTTAGCCTCAAATAGGACTGAAGGGCAGAGATGACACCCAGACTGCAAGGCTGAGGTTCACGAGTCCTGATTCTTGGTGCTTCAGGGGCATGGTTGGAGAGAATGGCAGCTCCCTTCTGGCCTGCTCTGTACCTAGGTCCTGCCACAGCATCCAAGTGGGAAGCAGATGGGACATGCACGCAGGAAGCTTGAAGCAGTATCAGTCTCTGATACTGCCATTTACACATTGCTTAAGCTTTTTTCTTTTTAAAGTTCAAAGTCTGTACAAGTCTAATCCAACTCCGGAGTTGAGGACATAAGGATGTATTCTGTTGCACTTCCATCAGATGTACAGTAATCAGTAATTGCATCACTAGATCTATTCAGTTTTCATACAAAAAATGATGTTTAGGTGTTGACAAGAGAGTTTGTTTCCCTCCTTGACTGCTAGTACACATGTGCCCCCTTTCCAGTCAATAACCAAGTTGCTTCAAATTTACTTCAAATGCTGCAATTTAAAGCACAGTTGCTTTTATCAACACATTTGATGAAACTTGTTAGTTCAATGAAACAAGAGTACTTGTTTTGCATCTGTCTACTCATGTATGCACCTAGATAATGCACATTTTTAGAGCCTAAATTAATAACGGAAAATTGCTATTTGGTATGAAAAACTTAAGCATATAATGAGACTTAAAGGGAGTTGGAGGTGAGGGTAGACATCTTAACATCCGCAGTCCCTTTTCTAGTAAATCCAACAGCTTTTTTCTTTCATTCCCCATGGTGGCTTGTATTTTGTACAGTTTTTGTGCCTTGTTTAAAACAACTCTTACAAAAGCCAAAATTTCATAATAGGAATGAAGCATCTTTAAAGATTGTTGGTTTTAAGACAGCCAGTGCTAGTAGTAAGGCATGCTCTGATCTGAGTAGGGCTTTGCAAGTGGTGGGCACAAATGGCCCCAAAGAAGCTTTGTGATGCCAACACTGCTGTGCTTAGTGAAATTCTTTAATTTACAAGAGTGCTTAATGACAAGTTAAAGAAGATAACAAAGACAATGGGCTTCTCATCTTGGCCACAGAAAGACAAAATGACACAGATTCTTCTGTTTCTTTACTTTTGAGTTATAGGATACTTCTGTGGAGAATTTTACCCTGGAATTGAAGGACAATGAGCAGAGGAAAGCATCTATCAAAAATACTTCAAAACTACAAGCAGCATGCTATTTCAAATGGCAAAAGAGTTGTTTAGAAAAAAAAAGATGCTACTCGCCTTAAAATGAAAAATGGCTCTGATCACTTCAGAAATGAGTATAGAGTTTTGTGTTCTCTGTGTGTTGGATGGATTGCTGTTATACAACTCACCACTGAAAAGCTCCTACCACCCTAAAAAGCCTTCTCTCCATTCAGTTTGTCCATTAAGAAAGATTCTTTATATTTTGTTGATCTTAAATCCATTTGGCTCTTATAGAACTAAAAGAGAGTGATAAAATTCACTGCTTGATTTGGCTGAACCTTATCTGTGGTAACATTTTATATAATCGCCTGGCAACTGGTAGGAGTTGGAGGGAGCATAAGTTTTAGGTAGCTGGGAAAGGCACGAGCTGAAGTCTTAGCAACATGTAAAGAATTTTCAGAAATCTGTCTTATTAAAAAATTACCTGATATGCAAATACAAAGTTATACATCTTAAAATAAAAACCTAAAAATGTCATTCTTCCAGTGTTTTATTACGCTTTTTTTAACTGTCCATCCAGCAAGAGCTATTGGGACATACTTCTTCCTTAAAAATAAATTAATAATGAAACATATTGAAAGTAGGATTTATGAAGAAATTTCTCAGCTATTTGGAGTTTAATCTTTTTGATTTATTAGCGGACATTCTATTTCTTCTTCTTGGATACGTATTCATGAGATGCTGGCTATTCACTGAGTCAGTGGCCAAATTTTAACTGGCTTTCAGGTAAAAATATTGAACAATTAATGAAGGAAACGTGCCTTTCCCTGCATGTTTTAATTTATTTTAATTTTTACTTTTTATAGCTGAACTAATACCAGAGGGAAGGTTGAATTTCTCAGCAGACTGATTTACTCAAGTGCAACCACGGAGGATTGATGTACCTTTGATGTAAGGTGAAAGCTGAATCACTTTAAAAAACAGCTCACATTCTAGGGCAGAAGACATCTCTAATGCTGTCCTGCTTAACTGTTGATTTTCACACCTCTTGGAAAGGGTTTCAAGGTAAATGCTTCCTTCTGGAGGGTGTAGATGCACCAGCAGAGGTTTTGCAGGGCTTGTTTGGTGAACAAAACTGCCTGAACCACCTCCTGCTGCACCATGTCCTGGTGCGGGACCAGGCTTGGTGTGCCAGTATTTGAGAGCCTTACACTGAGCAGTGGTGGTGCAGAGAGGTCTTCCCCACTGAACTGCATCAGGAAGTTTGCTGCAAAGATTGGCACAAATCAAATGGTTGGTGTTAGAAGTGATAACATTTACAGCTGTAAATGGTCTACTCTTGTTCACGAAGGTTACGTATCTGATGCAAAACCACTGGTTTTGGTAGGAACATTTTCAGCAGTTTCAGTGTCCACAGCTCTGCTCTGGGAACAGCCTTGACAGTGCTGAGTCCTTCCAGCTTTTCCAGTGGTTTCTGTCTACCAGTTACAGCACATGAAGATCACAGAATTTAATTTCGTTTGGATGCAGCCATTACATAAGTATATTCTTTGTTCATTGAAATTGAGAGTGATAAGTCAGTGTGTAAATTCAGTGTATAAATGACTAAAAACTGAATGGTTTTGCCACTTGTAACACTGTGTTATGAGTAAATGTCGGGTGTTTCAACTAGCTTATTTACGTGGTGTATGATCCTGCCCAACTGATATGTGTGTCTGGGGAGTTCAGTGTTTAATCTGCTCTCTAACAATTTCAAAGCTAGAACTTGACACTATATAACAAGTATCTTCATTTAATAAAATGACCTTTAGTTACCGAATATTTGTCAACTTGTTATAAATGCTGAGGAACATAGAGACAACTGTGTATTACCCCTGTAAAACCCTAAGAAGTAGTTTGTGGAAATACCACCATTTGCAACACCATTTCCAGCACAGACGAGCCTTCTGTTTTATGCCAATTACATTCCTTGAGGGCTGAAGTGAAATTTCAATCATGTGTTAAGTGAGCTAACATATTTACCATTTTTCCCCAAAGGTTCCTATTTCTAATTGTGACTGGAGAAACAACTACTACAGAATCTGAAGTAGTGATATGTGTTTATCCTGAGAGATTAACAGCAAAAGCAATAAAACATGTAGAGGACTGTAAGCTGGCAATACACAGTTGGGGTTGTAACAAAGGCAGGATTTCACTTAGCTTTGCTGTAGTGGAATATTGTACAGAATCTGTAGCATAGAAAGTCTGCCAGAGCAATGGAAACTGGCCATGCTCTTCCTTTGTACAAGGGACCCACATAAAAAATAGCATGGTGATGTCAGGAATTGGCAAATAGCCCAAGGGGATGACAGGCCAATGTTCCTACAGGCCAATGTTCCAACAGGCTTTGCCAACCAGACTGGGGTTTAAACTGCATGTGACTGTCTGGGAAAGCCTTCTCCTCCCTGGTGAAAGAGGCTGACCAGGGATGGCACAAGGCAGGACAGAGGCACGTGCAGCAGGATGCTCAGAGAGCAGCTGTACCAAAAGCTTCTTCACACCCTCTGCAGCCTCTTATGTCTGTTTATCCCCACCCCTGACCATCCCCTCCAAAGGCGATCCCTGTGCCTGCCACCTCTCCACCTGCTGAGCAGATGTACTTTTTATGCAGCAGATGTTTCTGCATACTTGGTACTTGTTGGCACAGGGAGTGAGAATCATTAAAAAAAAAAAATGTTTGGGGCTTGTTGCCAATGCTCATTACAAAGTTCATTTCTTATTTAAAGATGTGGCATTTTAAGGCCATGCTCTTTAAAATATTGGTGTTACAGGCACTGTGCAGTGCCCAGAGGCTGTAAAACGCAACATCTAAGCAGCCTATTCGCACCAAAGAATCTGAGTAATTTCCGGAAAGGCTCACTTGCAGTCCAGGACAGATGGTACAAGGGTTCCCTCCTAATCCTCTCTGTGGTATGTTAAAAATAATTCAGAAAAGCCACACAGATCCCTCGGAGTGATGACAGAAGCCTCTGCTCATTTGCAAAGAGGAGACCTTTAGTGCAGAGGCCAATGCAGTGGGTCCTGAGCTTCCCAAAGCTTCTGACATTGCAGTAAAATAGTATCAATTTTAATCATCTTAACCAGGTTTGCAAACTGTAAGCAGGTTTTCTTATCTGCAAAGGGGAAGAGCTAAGGACTGTCTTTTTTCCAAGCCAGTTCCATTTTCTCAGCTGAAAAGCAAACAGTTCTGGTAAAGAAATGCCGCCTTGGGACTGGAAAAACCAGTCAGAACAAACACATTTGGGAACAGATTTCGTTTGATGCAATTTTCGGTTTCTTCCATTTTGTTTCGCCCCAAGGGAAAGGAAAAGTCTAGCTGTGGGTACACCCCTGCACTCAGAAGATGCTTTGCTGGTATGTTACATGTGGAAGAAATGAACCCTTTGCAGTCCAAACCGCAGCCTGCTGAGGACAATGGGTATGGAAACGTCAGGATGTCCCTCTGGCTTGCTGTGCAATGTCAGAAGTGCCCTTCCTCACCATGCAGAGGATGGAGATGGCTGCCCTGAGCCCCCTGAAGCTGGTCACACTGCCTGGGGAGGAGCCAGGAGTGGGGACCATGGGGAAGGGCCCTGGGGATAGGTACCCCCTTTCCATAGGAGGACATTCCCTGGCTCCCACCAGCACATGTACTCCTTTGGACCCCAGAGGATGCTGCAAGAGTGCAATACCCAGTGATATCTGATTTAGAGGGAAGCCAAATTAAAGACAGAAAGTGTGGTTTAGCTTAATCACAGCTATGCATCATGCCTTGTATTCCTGAAACATCCATGCTACAGCAATATCCTGTTAAGCATCACAGCTATTGGAAAATAGCAATTTAATCCCACAGGTAGCATTGATATTTCATGTTTATAGCTCTCTCCAGCTCCCTCTAGGCAGGGAACAAAATTTTGCTCTTACAAATGACGGTACCATCACTAATTACATAGTTATCAGTTTATTTTAATAGAAGGGTTATGTGGTAATAATGAGACCCAGAAGTGATTATAAATCATACATAAGGTTCATGTGATGCAAAGAGCTACACAGGTATCTCACTAGATATATTATGTTCTGGAGTAATAAATAACTATTAATTTTCTGAGCCTTTTTGTTTGTTGATTTTTGTGGCATAGAGCCCAGGCATTTTCAAATTTCTAAAGTCTTAGTTACTTATAGGAACTTTTTTGTAGTGGTCTAAAGAACCCTCACCATCACCTGAACTTGAAAAGAAATAGCTAGAATTTTTAGCTCATCGAGTAGTTCTTATGGTAATAAAAAGATGAATTAAGCAGAGTGAAATGCAGAATAAATCACAGAACTATTTACGGTTGGAAAAGATCTCCAAGATCATCGAGTCCAACTATTAACCTAACACCACTAAATCATGTCCCTAAGCACTACATCTACATGTTTTTTGAACACTTGTAGGAACAGTGATTCCACCACTTCCCTGGGCAGCCTCTTCCAACGCCTGACCACCCCTTCAGTGAAGAAATTTTTCCTAATATCCAATCTAATCTATGAAGAACAGCAAAGCTGATCACCTGTACTCCATACCAGGAGATAATATCAACTTTGTAGAATTAAACGAAACCACCACCCCAACCTGATAGAAATAATCAAGAACACAAGCTGGGTCAAGATGAAGTTACTTACCTCGAAATTCATGCCACAGCTTAACTATCACTGTTCAAAGAAATTTAGCAAAGCAGATTTCATCCTGCAAAGTTTGGGATTTTCTCTCAGAAGACATCTGAGTCCCTGGTCACCCATGAGATACAAAGACTTGTTGCAGGAAGAGCAGTTCCAGCCTGTGTGTGACCTGCTCTGCCTGGTCTGCACAACAGAGGAAAAGCACTGTACTTCCCAGTGACAGGCAAGAACTGACTTCGAGCCAGCATCAGTTTCTTAATTTGCACTTAGCATTTGAAGACACTCTGGGATTTAAATGATATCCCAGATTCCACTTCCAGTTCTCTAGAATTTGTCTCAGATGCTCCCTTAGTCTCCCTTTGAGACTGATTTTTACATGGACTTTCAGAGTTCATCCTATTTTTGAGATGGGCAGAATTATATTTTGGCCTATAAACTTGCTGAAAATTGGTTTCAAAATAGCTATACACATTGTAGGATGTCAATAACATCTAAATAGCTTTTACAGAATTGCCTCTAACTCCAAGTACCCCCTTGGCTCTCCAGGTCGATATTCCTTGCTTGTTTTGTCTCACTTTTAGTGAGCTTCTGTTGTGATATGGAGTAAAATTCCTACAACAGTTCAACATTAGGGATCAAACTAGTAAATTCCTGTAACATGTCCCCTGTACCCTGTCATCGCATTTCTTGGTTTTGTTTTGTTTTTTTTTTTTACTCTCAAAGCCATTAGCCACTCTTAAAGGACTGTCAGTTAGCACACAAGTCCATACGCCCTCAACGTGGCTGCTCTTAAAAAGAGGCTATGTAGATGTTAAAGAAACTGCCGTTAGAGTGCCTCTTGTTTTGGGAGCCCGGTGCAGCTTTGCAGAGCCCATGTGAACAGTGAAAAAGAAGAGAAAATAGAGGAGCAAATCCCATCTGATTTACTTGTCCTGGAACATCTCTGCTTGGTGGGTTGCTGTTTCTGGACTAGCACACAGAATCACAGAATCACAGAATATGCTGAGTTGGAAGGGACCCACAAGAATCATTGAGTCCAATTCCTGGCCCTGCACAGGACCATCCCTAAGAGTCACACCATGTCTCCAAAAGTATCATCCAAACTCTTCTTGAGCTCTGGCAGGCTTGGTGCTGTGACTACTTCCCTGGGGAGCCTATTCCAGTGCCCAAACACCCTCTGAGTGAAGAATCTTTTTCTAATATCCAACCTAAACCTTCCCTGACATGATTTGAGGCTATTCCCTCAGGTCCTGTCACTGGTCACCACAGAGAAGAGATCAGTGCCTGCCCCTCCTCTTCCCCTCATGATGAAGTTTTAACTGCAATAAGATCTCCTCTCAGTCTCTTCTTCTCCAGGCTGAACAGACCAAGTGCCCTCAGCCGCTCCTCATAGGGCTTCCCCTCAAGGCCCTTCACCATCTTCGCTGCCCTCCTTTGGACACTCTCCAATAGCTTAATATCTTTCTTATATATGCATTACTGTGGAAAAGGACAGGGATTCAGTTATGTCCTGATTCATGACAACCAGAAGAGGCTGCTCATGGATCTGGATGGCCAGGGATGGGGTAACATGGCCACCTTCTTTGTGTCTTCAGCACAGAACTTTAATGATCATAAACCAAAAGGCATATTTTTCCACAATGCTCTGAAACCTGTCTGACCACTGTCTTAGGGATACCTTGTCCCTTCACTCCAAGGCTTAAATTCTGTGACATCAAAATAACTTTAGTCTGACAGAGCCTCGCTTTCTGATATGCATATGTAGGGGTTTTTTTAAGGGCAATCTATTACGCTTAAGATGTGTCATTTTTGGAAACGTCAGAGCTGCTTTCAAATACTGCAAATAATCTATTTACTGTAGCAATGTGATCAGACATGCTTCATGCTTTGGTCTGCAATGGAGCCTGGTACAGATTTCATGTACTGTCATCATACCCATGCTGATCATGTGCCCACAAGGAACAGGTACATGTTTTTTCCTTACTACACTGCCATACAGTTCCTGCAGCAGATTTTCCTTCAGGTAATGGGCTAGCAAGGGAAGACATCATACACAGCCATTTAGGAGAAGGTAAAGTCCCAGTTTCCATATCCCTGTTGTCCAATGACGCATATTACAGATAAAATGTGGGTAGGCCTTATTGTTAAAAAATGTTATGCTGTTCTTTGAGCATCTGACCATGACCAGAGTGCATAAGCTGTGCGGCTGGAGCAGTGGCTCTGGACAGAGAACACTGAATGACCCAAAGAATCTGCAACTGATGATTGCTTTTGTGTCCGCTGTGGCCCTAGTTCATTTTCTAGCCTCTTCCTAGTTCCTTTTCTGCAGAAAGATACTGTCCTGACACACAAAGACTTTTTTCTCTCTATTCCTGTCATCTTTTTTTTTCTTTTGCAGTACTGCTGAGAGGTCATTCAAATTGTATTCTCATGTCCCAGAGGTTTTGTCCATGATATTTTTGTGGGTTTTTCTTTTTTTTTTTTGGCCTAAGATCCAGGAGATAAAAACCAGAACAAGTCATTGCTACATAAACTCCAGTCTCCATAGCAACAATGATAAATGTTTCCCTTACTCAGTTTTACAATTCCGATCCTATAGTCTCACCCAAGGCTTGCGTGAACGGCAAGAGGTTAAAATATCTCATAACTTACTTGCTCATTGCAGTTTTAAAAGCAGGGTACTGGGGTAAGTAGCATGGGCCAAATGAGAACCAAAACACTTTCCTGAGCTTTGGGAGGTGAGACACAGGCTTGGGAACAGCAGGTAGGAAATAGCACATTTACCTTACAGTGACAGTCTTCCTTAGACTGACCATCCCACCACTGTGGGATCAGGAAGGCAACACTGTACTAAGTCCCCTGAAAATATGGGGCTGTGTTGCTGTATTTGCGCCAAAATCAAAGCAATTGTCCCACGTTACTGCCATGAACCTGCCACAGGTATGCAGAGTGCACACTGCACACAGGCAATGCTGCACTCCTGAGCACAGGGGAGCTCAGATCCATCAATGACTGCTGCCTCCTGAGGTAGACAAATGGAATTTCCCAGGACAGACTGAGAAATCTTGAGCCTGAGAAAGGCTGGACCCCAGCCAGTGTCTGGCACCAAGACCTCTGCTGTGGCTTTGGTGCTCTGTGTGATGGATCGGCACTTGGCAGAGGCCTTTTCAGATGAAAGTACCTTAAAGTACCAAGAGATGCTTGGAAGACCTCTCTGTAAAGATTTTCTGTAAAGTCAGATCTTCCTAGATCTTTTTTTCCTTGCCTGCCAGTCTCTTGGGCAGGGGTTGCCAGTGAGCAGCAGGCAGGGGCTGCAGATGTTCAGTTGTGTGTGCCATGTTCCTGCCCACAATGCAGCAACGTGTCAGTCGCACAGCATTACAGTCATTTGTAGTGAAGGTGTTGATTCCCTCTCTCTCACTATCTGGGAAAAGTCCCCCCATACAAAATCAGCAACTAACAGCATAACTGGTGCTCTGCTGGCCAGTCTCTCTGGTGACCAGCAACAGGACCCAAGGGAATGGCTAGAACTGTGTCAGGGGAGGTTTAGGTTGGATATTAGGAAGTGTTTCTTCACCCAGAGGGTGTCTGGGCACTGGAACAGGCTCCCCAGGGAAGTAGTCACAGCACCAAGCCTGCCAGAGTTCAAGAAGAATTTGGATGATACTTTTGGACACATGGTGTGACTCTTAGGAATGGTCCTGTGCAGGGCCAGGAATTGGACTCAATGATTCTTGTGGGTCCCTTCCAACTAAGGATTTCTATGTTTCTATGACGAGAAGGACAACAAAAGCAAGCTGAAATACAGATGAATCCGAACAAACCTTTTTGTACCTCAGTGTAGATAAAAATGCATTTAATTTCTTTTCCAAGATGATCTTCCAATTAACAACATTAATTTGGAATAGCTGAACTGGACGGGAATGTTGTAATTTCACTCAGAGGAAAAGCCAAAGCAGAAGAGTTGCGTTTCATCATTTGTAAAGAAAAGCCCCAAATGGGTTTTCCTTTTTACTGTACATCCTGGGAGCAATGTATAATACCATTTTGAGCTGAAGTTTTCCAGTGGAAAGATTTTGGTAAGATTTGGACACAGACGCTAAGAAACTGTCATCTTAAGACACTTAGGACAGGTCCATTTTCCCACCACCCAGTGGCATGTGCTCACATTCTAAAATTAAATAGAATGAAGTTCTCAAATCAGTTCTAACTGGGCCTTTGATTGACAGGAGATGTTCTTCAGCTTTGCAAAGTTCTTTTAACTTCTTGGATCATAATCAAAGGTGACTTCACCAATAACAGCACAACATTGTTAATATGTGCTCGAGTAGGAGAGGGAACATCTTAAGAGGGAATCCCTCTGTGAGTAGGAAACAGGGACTTTGATCGGCTGAATTGGCCTGCAGCTGCTTACTGCCTCTCTACAGCACACAAAAAGGGAAAATTAAAAACCTTTTAGCATCCATTTTCAGCCCCAGCCAAGCTACATGCCTAGGACAGGATGCAGGCAGACAGCATGTCTGGGGTTCCCAGGAATGGGGCTTGTCGCTAGACTCAGTCTCTGCCATAGATAATGAAGGTTTTTGCTACTCTTTCCGTGATGTTTTGCCCAGGTTGCATGGCATGAAAATTGAGAGCTGTCATGGAGCCTTGGCATGCCGGTGAATACCTTGTCTGAACAAGCTTTTCAATGTATTTTCTTCCCCTTGCCAACAGATGGGACAAGCTTCCTAGGGTTTGGACCACAGGCCTTCCAATGCCTTTGATGTACATCATGCTTCCGTGGTGTTGGGAGCTGCTGTATGAAACAATTTATAGTACTTGGCATCTTTCTATGAAATATTTATAGAGGTACTAAATTCCAGTGAATTGTACTGCTGGCTCATGCAATTCAGATGATAAAAATGCCCTTTCTAATCCATGGAAAATAAAACCATCAGCACTGTAGAAATAAGATTTGCTACTGGCAATGTCATCAGCTATCAGCTAACTGGAACCAAGGGCAAGGGCAAATGCCATTCCTCCATTAAACCCCACATACAGGGGAGAAGGTGGCAAAGTTCACCTGCACCCACAGAGCCAGGCCTCTGCTGCTTATGTTAGTGAAGGAGAGGTGTCAGCACCTTGGCCTGAGAACCAATCTGGGCTTCCAGTGAAAGCAGCGCAGGTCGTGGCCGAGGAGAAGCATTGCTCATTGCTCACCCTCACACAGCTCCAAAAACACCAAAGCTGCAGACAAATTCACAGTCTCAGGCTCCTCCTCTGGAAGATAGAAATTGCAATGATCCGTAATGTCTGTCTAGAGGCAAGAACAATATTTCATTTGGTTAAAGGGAACCTTCCCAATCCCAGAGCACATGCATAAATGCTGGTGCAGGAAAAAAATGCCATGAATGAATTTTCATCAAAAGCAGAAATGAGTTATGAAATTGTGTTTAATATAGTGGTGATTTTCTCTTTTCACTGCAGGACAGACTCCAAGGGATGCAAGACAAAAAAGCTTGAAATTAAAGTCTTCCTTTTCCATGAAGATTCTATTTTAGTTCTTTCTCTGTGCCTTATTTTCCTTTATTGAAAGCAAGTTGTCTCTCCAGAGCCTCTGGCCCTCCCCTGGCAGCCCCACTCCACAAGAAAAGGAGGTGGTGGTGGGTCAGTCTCCTTCTTGCTGCTCAGCTGTGCCACGCCCTGCTCCCAGGCCACAATTCTGGGGCAGATACCAGCTGCAGCCCCAGCCATCCCCAGGTCGTTCTGTGAGGTGAGGAGTGCATTGCCTCCCTTCTGATGTGACATCCTGGGGGACCTTGCGGGGATGCTGTGGTTGGTGATCCTCCAGTGAAAACTACCTCTGGGAGCAGAGGATGTTAGTGCTTCTTCCTCAGTACTCGATCAGAAGCAGAACAAGATCTTTGGAGATTTGCTGGGTTTAAAGATTTTTTAAAATATTTGTATGCAAACTGAAGATAAATCTGGTACTTGTACAATCACTCAAACCCCAAGTTTAGCCAGTCTCTGATATAATTATTCAGATTAGAAAACAACCATCAACTGGAGGGCATGGGTGAGCCCAGGTCTGTCCCTAGAGATCTCTCAGTGGGGATTTTAGGCAAGGGGTTGGCAGACGAAATTGAGTTTGGGGACTTTGATGGGAAGCTCTGTGTACTAGTAAGGCAGCACATGGTGTGGGATGGAGGTGGTTTCCTGTTGTTAATGTTAACCAGGCTGTTCTGCTGCAGGCCATGCACCGTGACCTGTGGGTGTCATTGAGGGGCTACAGATCCTGAATCCTCCCAGGAGGGCTCCCTGAGTCCTCCCTTGCTTAAGTGCTGCAAGGGCCCCTGCCAGTCTAGGGAGGTGACAGAGCAAGGGCAGGCAGTGGGAAGGGTTCAAAGCCCCTCCTAAACACCATTAATGGGGAGAAAGTGGTAGCAAAATGTGAGACAGAAATGTCACATTTTTGAGCAGACAGACAGACAGACTAGGATACTAATCAGAAACAGGGTTTTTATCTCAACCTGCGGGGTCTCCCCGGCATTGTGACTTGTGCATCATGGCACTGACTGATCGTTCAAGTCCCCTGGACTGGATATTTGGTCTCACAGTGGCCCCGCCTGTGTCCATGGGCCATGTCATGCCAATGGCCTCTAGGCAGGAAAAACCAAACTGGAGTAAGAGAGACAAGCGTGGCAAGCATTGGTTTAATTTGGTTTATATTTTCTGCTTTTTTCACAGAGTTTTTTATCTCAGGGCAAAAGTGGAGAAAGGGAGTAGATAAGGAGAAGCTGAATGAAGAGGGCTTGGATCAATGGTGATGAAAAAAAAGGACTGGAAAAACAAAACACATTCTTTGTCAGAGGTCTTCCCTTCCATGCCCACTTTGAGGGCAGCAGGCTGCTAGATCCACCAGAGACCATGATACTCCAGGCAGCTGGTTATCAGGGAGTAAAGCTGTCTTCTTTTTCCAGGAAAGCCACCTCCTGTGTTGCAGTTGTCCTGCTTCAGGGTACAAGTTCAGCCTTGGTGAAACCAAACACTTTCAATGGCTGAACTGGTTTTCTGCATCTCAAACTTACATGAGATACTGGAAAACATCACCATTTCCTCCTCTCCATGCTCATCTGAGTTTTCTCAGCTGTTAGCAGGACAAAGTCCTAAGTGACATTTCCGGTAAGAAGGCTGTTTAGAAACAGATGTGCAATAATTTTAGGATCATCCTTATTTTAAAGATTTATAGCCTTACATGAATTTGCCTTCAAATCCTTCGGATGGTTAATTCCTCATTGCATGTGGTGATTCATCATTAAAACAATAATCACCTTACTGGCTGCTTATAGTTTAATCTTTCAGCAAATAAAGAAGTGATTGAAACTTCCTCTTATCAAACCAGAACAAGTTTGTTCAGAAGAAAAAAATAATTCTGTTATTTTTGTACAAATTGGCATAATGAGCTGTCTCTGCGCTATTATCTCTGAGCATTAACAGGCTCTATTATGCAGGATAATACTCAGAATAATTATTACTTATCTGCATGTACATACATTGAATAATAAAATAATTAGACCTTTTAAAACAGAGGATAGAAAAGATTCCATTGACTGTAATTCTGACTTTCTGATTATAAGGTTGGAATAAAAATTGTGATACTTTATTGGTGTGTCAAGCCACTAAATGCCGGGTTTGTGGATATCAGTGCAGGCTGTGCACAAGGTACGTATTTTGTCAGTCTAGACTGAGCAGAGATTTACATAAGGATGTGAAGGATCTGGGCTGTTGAAATTCAGAGGTGGATATGAAGCCTGCTGAGCACAGCCTGTTGTTTCTAAGAACAGTGCTCCTGCTCTGTGCAACTGCTGTGATGCAGGGGCCTGCAGTGCTTGTCCCATGGGAGCCTGCACATCTGGAGAGCAGGAGGTGCTGGGGTCCTGCAGCTCTGGAGGTGCTGGGGTCCTGCAGCTCTGGAGGCCCATCTCTTCTCTGGGTGAAGGCTGGTCCTTTCCCTCCCAGTTGGTCAAATTCTTCATGCACTGGAGCAAGCACAGTCTATGTGGCATCTCGGGCTGATGTCTCAGGCAGAACTGACCCAGCCATTGCCTGTCAGAAAAGGTGTGTGGGCTCTTGGTCAGCGTGAGCACACTGGAATCTCCTGAAATAATGCGTTTCTGTGGAAGAGAGTTCCCTAGGGAGCCTTCATGTGCTTAGAATTTGGCCTCTGCCAGAGTCTCCCATCTGTTTGATGGGGCAGCTTCTGCTTCACATGAATGCTGGGAAGAGGATAGTGCTAATAATGTTAAAAATGGTGATATCTCACTGTACAAAAGGTAAAATGCTCTAGGCCTGGTATTTTTTTGGCCATGTCTGAAAAACACACGATGTCTCCTTCAGACATGGAATCACAGAATCATAGAATAGTTTAGGTTGGAAAAGACCTTTAAGATCATTGTGTCCAGCTGTTAACTCAGCACTGCCAACTAGCAACTAAACCATGTCTCTAAGTGCTACATCTGCACATCTTTTAAATACCTCCAGGAATGGTGACTCTACCACTTCCCTGGGCAGCCTGTTCCAGTGCTTAACAACCCTTTCTGTGAATAAATTTTTTGTAATATCTGATTTAAACCTCCTCTGGTGCAATCTAAGCCCATTTTGTCTCATCCTGTCACTAGTTATTTGGGAGAAGAGACTGACCTCCACCTCACTACAACATCCTTTCAAGTAATTGTAGAGAGCAGCAAGGTGTCCCGAGGACATCCCTGCTCTGCACAGGAGAGGGGTGAGGAGGCTGGAGGTAATTCCCATGGCTGTCAGCTCAGGAGCAGGACCTGTGGTGTAAGACAGACCCCTCCTTCCTCAAAAGGCTCTTCAGAGCCAGTAATCAATCACACATATGGGTTAGGGATTGTCTTTTAATGTAATCTCAAAAGCAGATACACCCCAGGGATTATGAAAACCTCCTTATTGTACTGGTCTAAATGAAATGGAGTCAATGGGAGATGGCTACTGCAGAGAACAGTATTAAAATGTTGTAGTGGGGAGATGAGTGGCACTTTGTGCTTCATATTTTTGGATGTTTCTCATTATTTTCAAAAATTGCATTTCTGTATGTCATACACCCAGTTCTCTTGCTTTCACTCACAGTCCTTTATGAGTAGGCTTGAGCCATGCTGGTCATATGTTTATTCTTGGCCTGGGATTGATTTTGCTTCATTTCCTGTCTCAAGAGCATGACCTTGTGACTTGCATATATGCTGCACAATGGTCCTGTGGAGTGGGTGTTATCCATTTCTTGATGGATAATTATTTTAAGGGGGGATTTGCTTGGCTGCCTGTTTTGTTAGGACACCTCAGGAATAACTGAACTATCTTGGATAATGAAGAGAAACCAATTCATCTCATGCTCTCTTGCAAATCCCAGACACCAGGTTAATCACACAAATGATTAGGAATTCGAAGCAGACTGGTGGAACATTTTAATTCTGTTTGTTGAGAGCTGTAAACATAATTGATTTACATTTCTCTCCAATAAGTTAATTTGAGAGAGTGTTCCCATTGTGAATAATATCAGATTCAAGGCTGTATGGCTTACAATTCTCAGTGGCTCCACTGGAGAAAATACAGATCACTCCTTACTGCAAAAGGATGAAAAGGATAAAGACTAATGATGGGTAAATGTTGGCTTCCTGTAAACAGAAAATTACCAAATCTGATAAATGCAATACATTAGCACTGTAACACAAGAAGCAACATGCTCTCATTATCCCTGATAAGTTAATGGATGAATGCTGAAATTAAAAAAAAAACAAAAACCAAAAATTAAAATCTTGAATGGATGCAAAGTCTCCAGGTCGATTCAGAATAGTTTTGGGTTTAAAAAACCTTTTTTTTCCTGGAAATATTACATTTAACTGAAGGTTTGATGCATGAAACATTTTTCCATCACAAAAGGTAGATGGCTAAAGATGAAGATCCCTACAGAAGGACATCCCTTGAGATAAAATCTTTTGCTTTAATTGTGGTGAGGTCAGAGAGAGGGAGGGAGGGGTCTGAGGACTGAAATGCAGCAAATTCAGATTCAAACTCCTGCTGATGCTGCTTCACTGACCACTGGCTTGTCTAAGCACTCCCTAATGTGTCTTTTTTTTCTTTATATTATCTTTTTTTTTCTTTCCAGAAAAATCGCTTTATCATTTCTGCTTGGAACCAGACCTCAAGTGGGTTTTTTTGGTTGGTGTTTTGGTTTTTTGGGTTGGTTGTTTTTTTTTTTTTTGGTCTGTGTGAAAGAGAATTCTTGTTTTCTTGAGAGCCATGTGGTCCCTCTAAGTAGGCAGGGGAAACACAGACACTGAATTGTTTTCTTGTGCTGTAGAAACAGGAGGTAACAATGGCATACAAGGAATCTTTCACAGAGACTGGAAAGGCTCAGTACTCTGTTTAATAAAAAAAAAATTAAAAATTCCGTAACTAGCAAAAAAACCCCAAACACCCAAGCCCCCAAGCAACTGGGGAACAAAAGCCATCATAAGATGGTGCCCACAGGACGATGTGGGCAATTGGGTGAAAAGAGCAAGAGAGAGGGCCTTATTCATAGTGAAATGGAGTTCAGTTAAATAGTGCTTTAAAGCGTTTTGGTAAATATTAACAATTGCCAACATAGGAAAGGTTTCCTTCTGACACAACCTAATCATAGTGACAGGCAAAATAATTCCCCTTCTTAATGTGATTAATGTAGGTCAGGGTTTGCCATCTGTTTTTGCAAGCATGGCTTGCATTAATCACACGGATGTTGCAAATGTCTCTGCCCTTGCCAACAGTCGTTTTCACAGCTCCCTTGTTGTTGGCACAGCTTCCCCAGCAGTGTGAGGCAGCCAGGCTGGAGCACTCACGTGTCCAGGTGAACTCCTTCGCTGCAGGAGGCTTGGGGTTCCAAGCCTGTCTTCTTAGGGAAGAAACTTTGTCATCATCTATTGGTAAAAACATATGAGGAAGGCTCTTTTTAGCAGCAAAATTTGAAAATATTTGTAATTACATTTGATATCAGCTGGTAGTTACTGCTGCAAAAGCAGCTCACCCACATAGTACCTTTTATATATCCTTAGCAATCCCAACACTTTAAGAGTTCAAATTTATGTACAAATCCCTTTGTTAGTAACTGAACTGTAAAATAAATTTTTAATGAGATTATTATGAAAGCACAATTAGCTACCACTGCAAACCTGAGTCTTTCTGGTCTTTGGAAAGAAAGAAAACAGTTTTCAAATGGATCTAAAAATTCTGCTGCGTCACTAGAAAAGGCAGGCTCTATCCAGTGAATTTTAGGGATGCCACTGGGATGCTTCAGTGCTGTTAGGATGTGCAGGACAGAAGCTGTGTGGATGGTGCTGGGATAGATGCTTGAAGGGTGGGCAGGTGATCTTACCTCCTTCTCCTCTGCCAAAGCTGAAGTGTGAAGGATGCTGTGAAGGATGCTAAGTTCTCCAAACTTCCATCTTTCCAGACATGGAAAGCACTAATTACTTCTTAGCTCAAGGATCTCGACCAGGACACCGAGAAACAAAATAGTATGGGCTGTCATGAGAAGTGGATGAATATTAGAAGTTTGCTGGGAAATGCAGTTAACATTAACGAAGTGCTAACATTTTGTTAAGTTACAAAAGAAATAGACGAGGACCTTGTGCTGTGAAATTGTACCCAAAGTCAGTAGTGACTGACTGTTAATTACAGAGTTAGATGGGGTGCAGGTGTTAAAGGCAACAACTTGTCCAACATTGCTGTCCTGAGACAGAATCAGGCCGATCCTTTTCCATTTTTTAGTAATCTCCACTGATTTCTGTCTAAACCTGAGTTTACCACAGAGATGAGAATGACTGCCCCAACCTATTATAGATTCAAAGGATCTAGTCTGCCTCAAATTAGTTAGAGAACGTTCTCCATAAGTGCAGCCATGAGCAGGTTGTGTTTCATCCTGTTTTTTCTTGCTATGAGTTCAGTGGCACATGAGCTATATGAAACATTCCCCAGTCTTTAAAAGCATCATGTTTTCCCTGTTTCAATCTGATTTTCCAAATCTGCTTTACTCATTAAATGTATGACAATAGCATATATGTTCTAAATAGATTCTTGGTAACCTCTGCTTAAGATGAGGAACATGGATCTGACCTGATTTCCATTGTGAAACCTTATCATGTTCTTAGAAAATATGATCCTGATTTCATATCGATTAGCTCATTTAGAAACAGGTTTACAGCCCTTTGCTTTGTTTTATAGCCCAAAGCTCCCATTGTTTTTTCATATATGAGCAAATTTTTGTTGCACCTCATGGTTCTGATGGCTCTGGGAGCACACTGCACAGATATCTGGTGACTCAGCTTTTCTAAAACCGTGCCAGCCAGAGGCTACTCTGCATGCCTGTCTGGATTAAAGTGCTTCAGAAATGCTCAGGTTCATGGATGGGCTTGCTAAACCTCACGCTGTGTTCCCTGGGAATAGGCAGATTCATCTTTCTGCAGAGATGGGTCATATCCACAATAACTCATTCATCAGTGCTTTCTGACGGGACAATATTTCATTGACAGAAATGAAAAACATTTTTTAGAATGGTCCTTCACAGGATGAGCTGTTGCCCCAGGCTATTCATCATTGTGATTCATTGCAATTTCATTTCTTTCGGGAAGTACTCTCACTGCTGCTCTAGACCACTGTGTACCAGTATCTGTCAGGTTGGGTGGGCTGGCTTGCTCCACAGGGAACCTGGTGCATCCCAAGATGTATAAAAATGTGGAATTATTACTTTCCTCCCTAGATTTCAGATGAGTTTGTTCAGAGAGATGAATGCACATGGTGTGTTTTGTTAATCGGTTTCTTATAAATGTTACAGTTTTTCATGGCTGAAACCACTGTGTTGACTCATGCTTGGTCGAAGAGCAGCTCTGAAGGATGCTTGCTCTCATAACACTTCGATTTTCAACCTGTGCTTCAGAAACTCTGGAAATTTGCTAGTTAAGTAGCTGTAGCTCTTCAATATCAATCAACATATGTCCTCTCTTAACAAGCTGTAAATCCCACAAAGGACTTGGAAGAAAAAGCCAAAATATCTGTCCTGTCATTCCCTTATCTATCTTTCATTATTTGATTACTCAGTGTAACCTCACCCTTGAAGTTCAGCTCATATGGAGAAGTGCTGAGGGTCCATGTTCCAGGACAAAAGGTGTGCCAGCAAAGCTGCTGGGAGCGCCAGCATGGATACCCAGAGCTGGGAGGGAACCTTGGAGAGATGGAAAAAACCCCATCTCCAAGGTCACCACATCACTGCTTCTGTGGCTCATCCCGCTCCTCTGCGTGGTGCCTGGAAGGGGACATGGGGAGTCCTTGCACATTGGAGCTTTTACTGCTCAAAGTCATTTATTTTCCCACTGCAGCACAGACGTTCCCTGATGCAATGCAGCAGTTTATGGCTTGTATTTAGCTGTGGTCTATAAACCGATTTTCATTTTGAACTGATGTCTGTGTTTTGAACACCCACATAAGAAAATAAAGGTGCGTGGAAAGGACAAAGTACTGCCCAGTGCTATTTGAATTTCCTATAGAAAAAAGACTCCATCTACTTTTCTTATGGTTTGCTTGCACAGCAGCTCCTTTAAAGGAACAATTATATAAAGCTTGCTTTGTCTAATTAATTTTGGTGATTTCTCAGATAAATAAAACATATTCAGTCTTTCATTCCATAATTTAATTAACTTATATTTAAGGTAGTCCTTCTTGAGTATTAAACAAGCCATTTCATTTTAGGCTCAAACAAAATAGCTGGATAACAGATTACCAAAAACTTGTTCACTCGTGTTTTTTGCATTTCAGACAGTGTTCTAAAAAACTGTACAGGACATACTGGAGTTGTTTAACAAGCTTTACCAATCCTGACTGTTTCTGGTAATGACAGATGACATAAATGCTTGCACACTACATCTCTAATGTCTGATTTTAATTATTATATTTTATGGCAAGTCTGTTTTAACTTATCCAAGGGACACAAGGCATTAGCAATTCGAATAATTATACAAAATCAGGTGATTGACTCCTAGTAGCTGTGCTCATGCAGCAAGTAGTGTGTCCTCCATGCTGAGTACAGCATTTCAAGTGAGATGGATTGTGTTATCAGTTCATAAAAACAAACATAGAACTTAATTTCAAATTAACCAATCCATAAAATAATATTTCACAGGTAGTTTAGCACTACATAGGGACAGCAGCATCCCAGATGTAAATGTCAAAAAGTACAATTAGAAATAAATCTAGAAAGAAAGCTACAGGTTCTAGCTAATAGATTACATGGCTAATTAAACTAAACCAATTACTTTTGACCAGATACCGTAACCGTGTGTCCAAAGGACAGCAAATCTGGTGAAAGGGCTTATGAGGACCAGCTGAGGGAGCTGGGGTTCTTCAGCCTGGAGAAAAGGAGGCTCAGGGGAGACCTTATTGTTCTCTATCTGAAAGGAGATTATAGTGTGGTGGGGGTTGATCTCTTCTCACAAATAACAAGCGATAAGACAAGAGGAAATGGCCTCATGCTGTGCCAGGGGAGGTTTAGATTGGATACTAGGAAAAATTTCTTCATGGAACGGGTTTTCAAGCACGGGAACAGGCTGCCCAGGGAAGTGGTGGAGTCACCATCCCTGGGGGTACTTAAAAGATGTATAGATGTGGCACTTAGGAACGTGGTTTAATGGTGGACTCGATGATCTTAAAGGTCTTTTCCAACCTCAGTGATTCTATGATTTGATGATTCTATTTGAAAAATGGGGCACTTTTCTTACATTATCAGATAACAAAAAATATGGCATTCAAATGCTTAGCTATTGCCTCATATATAAATATATTTTTACTTACTTTGTTTCATCTTGGTGTGGAAGTCTAGAATACCTTTATGAACAAGACATTAAATAGTGTGCAAAGCTGTTTCTTGTTTCTGACTTCTTCCCAGTATGTGGGAATTTTGCACTTTTTATGTATTGGATGGTGTTTCATGCCAGATGGAATCAGAATAGATGAGAATCCAATAGCTTAATCCCAGGTATTCCCGTGGCGGTTATGATGAAGTCTTCTGAATGTGTAGTTACACATGGCTATTGCTGGATAACTTCATGTGTGGACATTTTTTGTATCCAAATTGAAAATATCTTGTTGTCAGCTTAGCTCAATGCGCTTTTAAGGATGGGAGAGAGGATTACCATTTGTTGCAAACCTCTAAGATGGAGAAGAAAGATATCAGGAAAATAACAGGAGAGCAGTAGGCCCAATCCAGACTCATTCTAACTTTGAGGGGTGAGAGAGGGATTCCACCTGCAGAAGGTGAGGTGACAGCAAACCAGGAGGATCAAAAGAAGTATTATCAAGCTTTTCTTAATGCAAATACTGTTAGGATAATTTTAGTACAGCTGTCACTATCTGATGCTCTAATTGTTCACAGGTTATCTTAGGGTAGCAAACATTTATGCTAGATATGTTATGTGTAAGTACATCTTATAAGCAGCACTGTTATCCCACAGTTGCATAAAAGCATCGTATGGACAGGTTTTTCTGGTGGGGAAGGTTACAAGTTTCACTTATACAAATAATCAAATATTCCTTAGATACTAGAAATTATATAGTTTCATTCCTTTTCTTGTTTATAACACAGAAGTTTGTTCTTATTATAGATAACCTGCAATCAAGTGATTATATACACATGTGATAGACAGTAGGGCTAAGAAAAGAACAAGGGACTGACTGTAATCTGAAATATAGGTCAAGATTTGGATGCAAAAGTTAAGCATGTGATGTTAAGGTCCCAAAGTCTGCCATTTTTGCTTTTCTTATTGTCACTGATCTTGACAGCAGTGACTTGTCAATCTACGACAAGCAGTGGGAAGTGAAGGAGCAGCCTGGGCTGGCACTGGTGCAGCTGGGGTGTGCGACTGCTGGGGCTGCAGAGAGCAGAACCCCTGTCCAGCTGGCTCCCAGTGCCACTTGGAAATGTGCTGAGGTGTTGAGGCCCTTCCCGGAGTTTGCAGCTGTGGTTTTTTCAGCTGTTATGCAGAAGAGTTAGGTGCTGAGGGATCTGAAGCCTAAATTTCGAAAGAGTCTGTGCTTTTTGGGTGTGACATGCTGTGAAGGTTCATAGATGAAAGTATCTCCAGGGGGCAACAGAAGCATGGAACAGCAGAGGCAATGAAGGCCTTGCTCAACACAAGCAAGGAGGACAAGAGACAAAACCATGTGCACAAAACTGGGAGCAGGTAAAAGCTCAAGTACATAGGGAACCAGATGCTTGGGATCAGCAAACAATTCTGCGTCTCTCACTGAATTTCTCAAACAAATCCCCAGCCTCTGTCTGCACCAGAAGATGGGAAATAAGTGGAGGATAAGGGGGAGTGTAGACAGCATTAAGAAACAGAAACGGTAGTGCTTGCAGCGCATCTAACCTGGAGATTTGTTTGAAAAAGAGGGGTAAAGACTGAAATGTTGTTTCAAGAAAAATAATTCTTGCACCTCTGGAGGGCATGAAGGCCAAGACATGAAAAAGCCAAGGGGTATAGATCTGATTGTAGCAGTAGGGTTCAAGGGCAGGACCTCTCCCAGTGAGGCAGCACTGAGTGCACTCTGATCCCTCATGCCTGCAAGGGACTGCACCATCCTGCAAAGATGACCTGCTGTCTGTTTTGGAGAATACCTTGTAATAGATCTGCCTTCTGTCAGGTGATGCAACTGTGTGGGTGAAAGATGAGTTCTGTACTGAGAAGCTCGACATATTCTCAGCTCAGGACAGCTTCTGTTGGCTGGAATGAAGGAGTAAAATGTACTATTAAGTCTGCTTCGGTTGAAGGTACTTTAGTACAGGGCAGTACAAGAACCTGGGAGAAAAACACACTCCAGGCAAAATTCCAGCCTTTGGGATGCCAGTGGATGGAGAAGAGGTTACTTTCACCTCTCTAGTTTGGGGTCGTTTTATGCCAGGAACAGGCTCAAGCAACTTGTGTGGATGTGTTATTGTCATAACTAGTGACTACAGAGGTCCTGAGAGGGGTGTGCAATTCAGGTTGCAGGCACAGGTCTCTTTCCTGGTTAGGCAGAAAGCAGGATCAGACTGACTCACACATGATGTCTGCTGAGTCCTTATGACACTGCTGTTGTGCTTCTCTTCCTCTCCTTGACCTCAGACACCAAGGCTCTGGGCTTGCCACACTGGATTTTATAGTTGTGTATATAAATGAGCAAAAGGGGGAAGTCTAGTGAGCATTCAGGCTGATGCAGAGACAGGGAGGTGAGAGGTACTGCGGTGTATCTTGGTCTGGAGAGAAGGGGCATGGTTACTCTAAAATCAATAGCATGAAATAAAGCTGCAAGACAAAGGTACACAGTAGAATGTGCTTACAGCAAAGTGTGATATCAAGGGACCTCATCTGCCACTGATAAATGACTTCACTAAATTGAAGTTTTACAGAACAGGTATTTCAGGAAATTTATAACTGATGTAAGAATTAAAAGCTTATCCCAGTGAGAAAACTACTTGTAGCAGTTGCAGGCATGTAATGATCCTTGAAAAACTGGTGTGCAGGGCGAGGCATCCGATACCAGAATACCGAGGCTCGAGAACTGCCTTGCTGTGATCTAGAGAGATTCGTCAGTTACCTACGGTCTTAAATATCAATCCCTTAAGCAATATCTAGACAACCTTACTCAGTTTTTGCTGGTATTTTAATTACTTTTATTTTTTAGTAGCATAAGAGTCCAAAAATACCGAAGCCACTCATGCCCACTGCCCCAAGCTGTACTTAGACAGTTTTAGCTACATTTGTCTACTTGCTTGAAGTTGGTAAGCGAGGTCAAGTCAGCTTTTAAGGTGATTATCTCTGGGCAATTCTGTTTTGAGGAACCTGAGGTTAATTCTGTTTTCCAGCACAATGACAATGGTTATATCCTCCAAAAATGGTATGTCTCTATCAATTTTTTTTGAAAGATAATTGCATTTCTCGCTAATCATGAGATGTAGTAAGTAACCTGCAGGATGCAAGCCATGCTGTATATTTAATAAAGTCTGAAGGAATAAATAATAAACCTTTTATGAAAGGTTACTCTTGAGTAAAGGAGAGATATTAAAATGATTTCTTTATCCATTTTCTGAACAACTGTAGCTACCGAAAATGGAACTCATCCTTTTAACCTAATGCATTTTGATACTTTTCAAGTGTTATGTTTTCTACTGTCAAACAGCAGAAATAACTTAAAAATAACATGAAAAAAGGTATTAGTTATAAAATATTTTGTTGATGTTTCTGCACTCAGCCTCTTCCACTTAGATTTTCCATGGAAATGGTGGTTTATGCCATAATTATCTTAGTCTTTTACAGAGAGCTAACTTTTAAGTAACTCCAGGCAAGATTTACAGACAAGGACAGGGCGCTGCTATATATGAAGATCTTTAATTGCATATAATTAATCTGATATCAATAAGCTTGCATCCACTAAGATATCCATCAATAATGGATATTAGTTGTTTGCAACTAGCATTTTCTAACAGCAGGATCTCATTCAGATAAAGACCCACCTAATTAAATGTGATTAAAATACATGCTTCATGTAAAACATGCATTTACATCTGAACAGGGATGGTTTGCAATCCATCCTTGGGTACCTTCCTTGAGTGTGACTGTGGTACTCATGTGTGATTTTGTTTCTTGCTGGAAGCAGTTCTCCCAACTCTGATACCCTAATTTACATTTATTCTAACAGCAGGTGAATTCTTGGTATTCATTGCTCCAGTTTCTGAAGTGGTCTTTTTGTTGCTTCTTCTCATATGGAATGATTACTAGAATTAATATAATGCATAAATAGGGATAAAGATGATGAGGAAAAGTACTTTGAGTCAGATATGAATTTTGTGGTTAAACAGAGCAAAACCAGCCTATCCTGAATCTCAGTGTTCTGTATGAACCTGCTTATGCCTTATTCATCTCCCCCTTGCTTACTTCAAATCAGGTGCAGATTTCTCTAGTATCATTGCCACAGATTCAGATCTTTCCCACCCACCCTTTCCTGAGATGTCAGGTCTATGTGAAAGTAAAATTAGACAAAACCACTTAAGTGAGGTGAAAAAACTCATCATCTTTGTACAATTTAAGAATCAAAAGTAAAAAGCAATCCCAATATGTTATATAGGTTGAATATCAGCAGAAAGGAATAGTCTGGGAGATCTGTGAGCTCATTTTTACATGTCCTGGGAAGTGTGACAGTAAAATGTACTTCACATATACATTTCACATTTCATGTATTTCAAAGAAGTAAAAGATGCATTTGGAGAACCTTTCTCTCTGCTATAAACTAACATCTCTTTCACCAGCATGGCTGAGCACCTGTTTCACCAGTTTGCACAGAGCAATTGGTTCTGAACCAGCAGTTTTCCAGATCATTAGACACTGACCAAGCATCAGCTTGGGTTTTTCAGAAGATTTATTTTAAAAGAGTTTTCAAAGCAGCAAATTCAACTGCATTCAAAATTAACAAAAGAAACACTTATATTGAAAGGCCTGATTTACCATCTGTGGGACTTGCATTGCAAACTTTGAGGTCTGAACAAATTCTGAAGCAGATCTTCAAGCACTTCGCTTTTCTTCCCCATCTGGGACAGAAAGCTTTTATTCTGGTGAAGCACAAGAAGCTCCATGAAAATGGGACTGTCTTCAGTAAGAAAGCCCTTCTAGATCGGGACTCACAGAAGGACAAGTACCTATAATTATTACCTTGCAAGGTAATAGAGCAGTAGAGAGAAAAAGCGAAATAGTAACACTAATAGCATGACAGCAGGTGATAAGTTTAGTCTTTGTACGAATGAGTTCAGTGAGAGCAACAGCCTAAAACTTGAGGGTAAGACATATAGCAACTGATGCAACTGGCATTCTAGTAGTACATGATAAAATAATAAATACTTCACTGTGTAGACCAAGCTCAGGAAAGGCTCATCAGGAAAGCCTTCGTCCACATAAAACAGTGGCTGAAAAGCCAGTCAGTCCTGGTCCTTGCCTGGGTTGAGCAGAGTACACCTGATTGCCCAGTGCTGCAGTGAAAGGCCTCACTGAAAGGCCAGAGAATGGCCTGAGACAACGTTGTTTTGAGTCAGGACAGGGGAAAGCTTCTCCAGAATGGGCATCATGTATGGAAATTGATTCCATGTATTGTCTCTTTCACCACTGAGATATTTATACAAAGACAAACACTAAGAGGAGGATCTGGGATCTGCTCATTTCTCCTGCAGCCATGCAGGGGCACCTTGGGAGAAGATGCACACCTACATCCCTGCAGGCAGAGGACAGAATTGAACAGGGGTACTCTGCTAAATGCAAAAATGATGCATCTTCAGCTACACTAAGAACCTAGCTGCCATAACAAAATGCAGAGCTGTAACTGCTCATGGGTGTGACCTTTAAGAAAATGTTTGGTGACAACCAAAACTTCAAGAATTTTTTATGCTCTACAGACCTGTTGTGTGCTCCTTATAAATTAGCGCTAGGAAGCCTTCAGAGTGCATAGATTTTGTAATTCACTTAAATTGATTTTTCACAAAAGCTTAAGAAAATGGTGTGGGATAAATACTTTGCTTAAATAGATCAGCTTTCAGCAAAATTCATGGCCAGCTTTCTATTTTCAGACAACTGCCCCAACAAAGTGACACTAAATACATATTTGTATGAGTTGATTAAAAAATAAATGCTGAGAACAAAGAGTGAGAAAACAGAGATAGAAAAGAGGATCCAATACAATGCCCAGTCTGATCACAATATCCATTCCAAACTACAATCAATCTTTTCCAGAATCATGTTTTTTCATCAGGCATGTAGCTTTCCCCATACATAAATGCACACAGGGTGGGATCCTCAGAGTGTGAACTGTAAAGGAAATTGTTTAAGACAGGTTTTGCGAGACTTTTTAAAGGGTTGTTACTTTCATTCCTAGTGGAAGAAAGGATTTTTTTGCTTTAACTTTTGATTGCAATTCAAAGAAGTTGGTAAAAATTACTTCAATTAGTCACTTAAATAACCGTACCTCATTCACAACATTCCTCGTTATGATTATCTAGAGAGTGAAGAAGGGAAGATGTAGGTACAAAGTGGCTGAGGAAATGTCAAAGTGGAATTCCTGTTGCTTGACTTTGTCATCTAAGTAGGGCATCTAATATAAATCAGTTTTCTCTGCTCTGAGCATGGTTTTTGAGAAGGGACAGGCACCTTCTGATGGTCCCCCTCCAAGGATGAGAGGCTGAGATTTGTGACTGTAAGTCTCTCCAGAAATCAGTGTTTTCTGGGATATGGGCTCATAAGATGTTGGGAGATAAATTAGTACTGTTGGAGTAGACAACAGGAACATAGACTGACAGAAACCCCATATTGTTAATTTGTGATTGCATGTCAATTTAATAAACTTCTGTCTTCTACTATGCAGCACGGAAAAGTGTTCTATGAATTGCTACAGCCTGACTGTAAAATAGGATGTTTCCATAACTGCAAATTGCTTGGCTTTGATATTTCCCGTAAGTATTCATTAATGTGCTGTAGTTTGTGTTCATAAGTAGCTGTGATTACAGCTAATAAGCATCCTTGTATTGTGTGTGGGTAAATTGATTTCAGTTTTCCTACCATACACTAAAATTATATGAAGATATCAACTAACAGATAAACTCCCACTTAATGCAGTTTGATTACCTTTAAACACCACTGAAGTATATTCATAGAATCTTAGAATTACGGAATCATAGAATGGTTTGTGTTGGAAGGGACCTTAAAGATCATCTAGCTCTAACTCCCCTGCTGGGGCAGGAACACGTTCCTCTAGACCAGGTTACTCAGATCCCCATCCAGCCTGGTCTTAAGCATCTCTAGTGATGGGGAGTTCATAACCTTTCTGAGCAACCTGTTCCAGTGCCTCATCACCCTTGCAGTAAAGAATTTCTTCCTAATACCTAAATCTACCCTCCTTCAGCTTAAGGTCATTCCCTCTTGTCCTGCCACTATGTGCCCTTGTCAAAAGTCCCCCTCCAGCTTTCTTATAAGCCCTCTTTAAGTACCGTGTGGCTGCTCTAAGGGCCTTGCTTCTTCAGGCTGAACCCAGCTCTCTCAGTCTGCTTTCTAGGCAAGGTGCTCCAGCCCTGTGATCAACTTAGTGGCCCTCCTCTAGACTTGTTCCAACAGGTCCACATCTTTCTTGCCTGGGCAGCCCCAGACTTGGATGAAGTACTTCAGGTGAGGTCTCACAAGAGCAGAGTAGAGGAGGAATTTGTGAAAAGCACGAGGGCAGAAGCAAAACACAGGCTACAGGCTGCTGTTTTGCAATGGAGAATCGTGAAGGTTATGGGGACATTTGTAGCCTTATGGAAATAACTTCATACATTCCTGGCATCAAAGTCTATTATTAACAACGAGGGAGAAAGGAAATGAAAAAGAGCTAAAGGAGTCATAAAGAGATTCACACGCTGTTTTAAAAGGTAACACAAAACTGTATAAGGTGTTTATTACATAATCAGGTTTGACATTTCTGATGTGGTGTTCTGATGAGCATGACTGGACTGAAAAGAACCAGTCAGGTCTGCTGTGGACTCTGGTGGGACCAGGGTTTAGCTCAGTTTTCACTGTCTTTTTTATTTGATCCTTAATTTTGCACTTTAAATGTTTTCCCTTCTGTTATAGATCGGTTTATAAACATTCTGCTGAAGCACCATGTTCATGGAGAAAGCTCTGAGGTTTCTCCTTTACAAAAAAAGCATAAAGCTACACTAAACTTTCACAAAATGCCTTCAAAGTGGAAATTCCCCTTTTAATGAAGCTCCAAGGGAAATGAAGCTGCAGAGAACAGTAACGTTGCTGATGACAGTAGAGATGCTCATAGTTTTTCTGTCATTGCTTGTGGCTTGAAATTACTGAAGTTACTGTAATATAGATTTATGAAAATATATGAGGCTTGCCTAATGGGAAAGCCTCTCTGAGCTACAGGGCAAGTTTGTGTCTCCTCTTATAATCCACAAGAATTTTGGAAGGAATGATGTTGTTACGGTAGAGTGCTTTCATTTTTAAGTAATAAACACATAGAAGCATTCCGATTATTTATTTCTGCTCCCTGTTTTTCTGACCAGAATTGTTACTTCAGTGCCAAACTTTGGTTACTAGGCCATAGTACCTCCATGCAAGCAAGCTGTAGTAGGAGTCTAGTGGGTTTCTGTGGCTGAGGGGGGCTACAGAGGTGGCTTCTGTCAGAAGCTGCTAGAAGCTTCCCCTGGCGGAGCCAATGCCAGCCGGCTCCAGGATGGACTTCCTGCCACTGGCCAAGGCTGAGCCAATCAGGAGTGATAGTAATGTCTGTGGTAACATATTTAAGAAAAGAAGATTGTTGCACAGAAGAAATTCCAGCCAGGGAAGAGCAGAGTGAGAACATGGGAAAAACAAGGTAGACACCAAGGTCAGTGCAGGAGGAGGGGGAGAAGGTGCTCCAGGCACCGCAGCTGAGGCCCCGCAGCCCGTGGTGCAGCCCATGGTGGAGCAGCTGTGCCCCTGCAGCCCATGGAGGGCCATCAGGGTGCAGAGACCCACCTGCAGCCCATGGAGGAGCCCATGCTGGAGCAGGTGGATGCATGAAGGAGTCTGTGACCCTTTGGGAGGCCCAAGATGGAGCAGAGTCCTTCCAGAGACCTGCAGCCCACCCAGGTAGGACTTGTGTCCCCTGTGGGGGACCCACATCAGTACATCTCATTTATGAAGGACTGCACCCCATGGAGAAGTGACCCATGGGACAGCAGTTTGGGAAGAACTGCTGCCCGAGGGATGGACTAGCACTGGAGAGGTCCATCAAGGACTGTCTCCCGTGGGAGGGACCCCACAGGAGCAGGGGAAGGACTCCTCTCTCTGAGCAGCAGCAGAAACAAGTGACTGTAACCCCCATTCCCCGGGGGTTACTGCACCACTGGTGGGGAGAAGGGAGAACATGGAAGGAAGGAGGGGGGAGAAGAAGGTGGTTTTTTAAGACTGTTTTATTTCTCACTCTTTGGCTCTTACCCCTCTTACTTAAATTTAAGTACTATCCCCACTTTGAGTCTTGTTTTGCCCATGAAGGTAATCAGTAAGTGACCTCTCTCAGCTCTTATCTCTACTCATGAATTCTTAGCTGTTTTTTTTTCTCTCTCCTGTGTCCAGTTGCAGAGGGAGAGTGAGAGAGTGGCTTTAGTGGGTACCTGGTATCTGGCCAGGGTTAACTGACTACAAGGAGGTGTAAAAATTCCAGCTCAGAGAAAAAAGGGGAGAAGCAGTCTTGAAGTGATTTTGGTTTCTGTACTGGTTTCCTGTGGCTGCCTGGGTGGGGCCCGGAGAAAGGATATTGGATTCTGGCCTTGGTGTATTTTGCTCTTCACTCAGGGTGGTCCAATCTCACTCTGGGCTAGCAGAGGATTACTGATTGTAGAGACTGATTTATAGGTGTAAACACTGGGCTACAGAGAGCTGCAAAGGTCTTTTGGAGTTTTACCTGCTGCTCTAACAAATAGTTCTCATCTCCTCAAAGAAAAGGGGTCATCATGGATGGATGACTTCCATGAGATGGGTGACACCCACAGCCTGCCTATGGGACCCCCTGGTTTTTCTCTTTTGCAAATGTTTCACAAATCAACAAGAGAACAATAAACTTTCTTAGAGTTAATTGTTTGATATGTAACTCCTGTCCTTCCTTTCTGAGATCCTTCAAACTTCTTGTCTGAGCAGGACCCACTCAAGTATCTATTATCTGCTACACGTCTTCAGAACTTTTCAGGGAACTGAATTCCCTAAATTGGTGCAGCTGAAAGGGAGGAAGGGTAATTTTTTGACAACAGTTCTCTCTTGCAAGGCACTCCTCTAAATGGAACTATGAATCTCAATGAATAGTCCTTCATAGAAGCCTGCAATTTCAATTACCAGTCTATGGTAGGAGTTTCACAGCACAGTGAAATCTCATCTTTGCAGGTCAGTGCCATCCCTTAATAGCCTGTAACAAAGTTCAGCCAGGAAAATGCCAGGCACAAAGAAACCTGTGCTGAATGCTGGTTTGCTGCAATTAATTTCCACATCTGTGGGAGCAGCACAGCCTTATTGTGAGCACTCGGGGGGGAAGCAGATCCTGACTGACCTCATCCATGAGGATGCTACAACAACAGCATGTGCCCACGTCAAAGTTACTGCAGCTTGTTGGATCCCTCAGTGTGATTATTCTGATGCCTTTTGGGAGCTGATGGCTGTTCAGGTGTGGGAATTACCCAGATGGGTCAGAACGCTGAACTTTCTGATGTAGAATAATAACAAGGTGACTCCCAAAAGTCCCTTCTGGTTTTCTTCTCAGAGAAGAAGGTGTGGTTAAGCATGCAACTCATGCTCTGTGACTTCCTGCCAAGCTTAGGTATAGGGCCATGTACTCATCTATGACTCATATATGTCAGTTTTTCAAATAAATACATGAAGGTAGCCATTCAAGGAAATATTTATTTTTAGAGGCTATTCAGGAAAAAAAATCATATTGAAAAATTTTTTGTTCTCTTCTTCCGTCTTTGAAACTTTGTGGTGTTCTTAACTACACAGGATCACAAGATACTGAAACCATAGGACCTTCTTGAAATACTGCAGTTCATTTGGCATCATTAGTCCCCAGTGAAAAAGGAAATACCCAAAAAAATCCATGGGATAAAGCATTTTGAAAATTTGGTAGGAAAAAAGAACATAGTTAAATATGGAAAAATGAACATTGTTAAATACAAATTGATTAATTTTGGCTGTCTAAATTAAAATTTGGCATTTAGAATGGGAACAACGATAAGAATTCTGAAAGAAGCTAATCTCATTAGCAGTGCAGTTTACTAGTGAAACAGCTTGCTTCAATTTGAATGTAGTAGGCATACCCTGAAAAAATTGTAAACCATAGAGACTATTGTACTATACAGTATCATGGCAAAAAATGCAGAGAATGTAAAAATTCTAACCCTTGATTAAAAAAAACCCAACAAAACCCCCACACTTCATCAATGTAAATGCACTCTCGGAGAATGAGGACTAAATTAATTTCACTGAACTGCCAGGGTTGAGCTGGCTGGCCAGTCTGGATGTTACTCCCAGTTCCATTCAGATTTCCACTGTGAGTTTGCTCTGGTTGCATTGGTGCTCTGGTTGCACAGCTTGTCACAACAATTCCTGAACAGAACTGGGAAGCAAAGCCAGACAAGTCTAGATGCTAGACTAGATGCTGAATTACTTTCCCAAAGGGCAAAACCGGGTCGTTCTTGTTAATCTAAAGAACATAATTGTGTCCTCTTTCACTTTACCTCCCTAACACCCAAATATGTATTGTTGGTTTTGCTCACTTTTGCCGACGTGCATTACCTGTGCATTTCAACTACCTTCACATTATCAGAAGTCTGATAGGTATATCTGTTTTTTTACCAAATGCTGTAGTATTTTATTAAAAAGCGAAAATTCCTCAATAACTTCTATACCTACTATGTAGTTTTGATCCAGGCAAAAGCAACACAGAGGAATTTTCCAAAGGATTTATTTGTGATGTGCTGTGACAATTTGTATTGTTCATTGCCTGTGGTTTCTCTTGGTAGGAAATATTTTTCACATTTAAATGTCTCCTGACTTGAAGTATGATTCTTTGGATTTCAGAAGAATTTAATTGATGTCCCTGAAGGAAAAGATGCAAAGTCTAGATGGAATCTACTACATTCTAATGGAATCTGCTTAATAACATAAGTTAGCAAACATTCTCATTTATCTCTCAGCTTCCTCATCTCATACACCGCTCAGTAAATGGATGTCAACATTGAATTAGAGGACAGCAATTGGCTCAGTTCTTGGTGGCAGCAATAGAAAGATTTATCCAGAGAGAATAATATCTTTAAATAAATCCTCAAATATACCAGTTGGTGTTTAAAAAAACAAAACAACCAAAACAAAAAAATTAAAATAAAAAGGAGGAGAAAGAAGACAGAATAATCCAGTTGCACTTGTCTGATCTGAAGATCTGATTTCATGTCTAAACTGAATACTCTGGTGGGGGCACAATATTTTTCATGACAAAAACTCCCACAGAGGTTTAGAGAAAGAATCAGTCTTTGCCCACCAGAGCGGCTTGGACCATACAGGGCACAGTGACAAAGCTCTTTTTAAGTCAATCTGGGGACTGTACATCATGTCACAAATGTCCCTGTCACAGCAGAATGTCTGCTCTCGAGTGACTTCTGCTGTTATCACGTTGAGAGACCGTGCCTGTGGAACGGTATGTAGCCCACTGTTTGTGTGTCAGAAGAGCCAGGCAATCCTTGACTAAGAGAGGGATTATGATCCTGAACAACTGCTTTCCATGTTACTTCAGTTTGCCCAGGAGTGTGAGTCCTTTGTCTTTATTTCAAATATGAAACTCTGCTATTGTTTGTGCGTCGTGCTTTTTTGTATAACATATGTGTAACATAGTGTGAATGCCTGTAGGTTTTACACTTCTGTCTCCAAATTCTACTCCTTCATACTTGTCACATACAGCATGAAGCTGTGGCTCATGGCTGTATTTTTGAATGTCAGTGTGGAAATTCAATTGCAATTCTGCAAGCATGACAACGCAGGATAGTTTTACCATGGCTTTCAGAAGGATCCAGAGCAGGAAACAAGCTGAGGGCAGACCCCAAACAGAGGGAAATGACCACTGTCTCTGTGGATGCTATTAGCGCTTTGTTCTCTTTGCTAGACAATTTAGTCAACCAGTATTCTTGTAACATACAAGGAATACACAACAAAAATATGTGAACCAGGTATATAATCACTTGGATATGCCAGCACACCAATTCTATAGTATCTTCCATATTGTCCTTGGAGTTATCAGTGTACCTTTTCCTCTTTTTTTTATAAGGATATCACTTGTTGAGATAATGATTTTTATTGTTACTTTTACTTTTTTTATTGTTGAGCTTTTACTGCCAGGAAGTTTTATTTTGTTGACAAATTCTTGTCATCAAGTCTAGTGTGGTAGCAATTCTGTCTAGAAATCCTACACAGCTGGCTACAGCCAGTGGTGAAAGAAAACAGTATTTCTGTATGTTTACTGTTCCTTTGAGATAGTGTCTTGGGGAGTAGGTTGTTAATGAGATGATTCCACAGCCTTTACAAATATAAATCTGTTTTCTGCTTCTGGGAAGGCAGTCATTCTGAAGTATCATCAGACTATAAAACTGCAATTCTTCATATTTTCAAGCTTCTCAAGCAAGGTAGTTCACCTGCTGGACTTCTTGCATATGTACATTCAACTTTCTAATGCTTTGTGTTTTAAATAATTTAATAATATAAATTTCACTTTGGCTTATAGAAAAAGTATTCCTAGGCATCTTTAGATCTGTAATTTTGGCTATCAAACACTGGAATGAAGGAGAAGATATTTTCTGCAGAAGAATATTTACATTTCTGTCCATGGTGTATATTCTAGAGCTTTCACAGCCACATAACTTCCAAGGGAAGAAGAGAGAGCTTGAATTACCAAATTTAAACTCACATAGGGTATTTATATTCCACACTGTGTATAGGAATGTTTTTATTTTGTAAAATATGCCATGGGTTTAGAAAAAGAAGAATAATCCTCTAATAAATAAGGCTATAAGAACTTTACTTTAAAAACCACCTTCTGTGATGATAATATTCTCCTGAAACAGAGTGAAAAAATTTTACTAATTGGCAGAAATAATGATAAATAGGATTCATTACATATTTATTAAGTCTGGTTTGCTTTCTAAAGGAATCCTTTAGTCCCAAAGCCATCTGACTGGACCATGAATCTTAGACTAGCTTTTAAATGCAGCTGAAAAGGAGCAAAATTCTTTGTCTCATACCAAATTTTCTGCATCATCAGGCCCAAAGGTTAAATCCTCAATTAACAATCACATATTTGTATTCATAAATTGTAGCAGCAACAAAAAGTGATGTTAAAAATATTCGAAGGTGGAAAAAAGTGCTCCTGTCATACAGGCAGATCTGGCACAGTGACCCTCCTTGGGTACCTGTACTGCTGATTTGGAGTGAGGGGGTCTGGGTTCACGGAGATGTCAAGGAGTTTCTCCTAGATCCTGGTCCCACCAGTCACATTCTTAATTGCAGACATCACTTTATATGCCCAGGTCTCCTCTGAAAGGTGCGGTGAGGTTCCCATCTCATGACAGTGGTGTGTGCCTTGATAAGCCTCAGTTTGGAGTACAGACAGATACCTGTTTTACCGATTTTCTGTCTCTGAATTTGGTTTCTGTTCAGGTAGAGAGAGTTTGCATTATTTTCAACATAAAAGTTATAAACCCCCTGTAATTCTTAATATTAAGTTGATTCTTACAATCCCTTCAAAAATACAGAGTGACAAAATATATATTGTTTTTACATATTTTACAGTATGTTTAAAGGTAGAAGTCCCTTCCCACTGAAAGAAAAGTCTGACATTTTTCTTCATACAGGATAATCAAATAACTTTTCACATCTACGACTACAATAATTTACACCATAAAGTGGCAAATGTATCCAGAAGAAACAAGAATTAATGTGAACCACCAGCCCACCTCACACCCATGACCTTTACAGCAAGGGTAATTCTCTGAGGGACTTGAGGACTCTGCCTTTAGAGTTTGAAAATATCTGATCTATTATCAGAGAAGTATTTTTGGTACATTTCTTTTAGGCCATGCTGTGAAAGTCAATTAGTCCTACGGGTTGATTAGTGCAGTGCCAGCTCATGTGTTTAATTCAGGCTAGGCTTAAAGAACGTGTCTCTCCAGCAGTGCTACTGAACAGCTTAATCTGCCTTAAAGTTAAATGTTGCAGAAATATCACCCTGAGAGCACATATAAGCCAAAGCAAGGTCTAGAAGAGATGCCAGCCGAGGTGAGGCTTGCATCCTCAGGGAATTTTTTGGACCCACAGTCTGGAGAGGCCCCCACAGCCACTCTGGTGTCCACACAGTAGGGCATGGAGCCCCTTCCCTGGCTGCAGCACCCACAGGGTTGCCTGGGGATGGGACCGCCCCAGTTCTGGCCAGGGTGGTGGGATGAGCCCTGGACGTCTGGAGAGCCCCCATGGCTCCTGGTACCCAGGAAGCCCTGACAGCCAAGCTCTGTTCAACCTTGCACGTTTTATTTTCTGCAGTTTTTTCTTGTCTTTAAAAAGAAATCATTGTAGAGCAGTTATGATTCATGAGTAGATATTAATAAATTCATGTGGGTAAATATTTGGTTCTTTTCAGCTCTGTGGAAAACAATTAGATGATGAACAGATTGTGACTAAGTACAATTAATAGTGCCAGAGTGTGTCTTCCTAGGGGAATAAATACAACAATTAGTGTCTTATTTTATCGGTTATGTAGGTTTGTTTCTAATTATAATAGCATTCACAGAATAGGCTAGTATAATACATCATCTGAATACAAAACATCAACTCTTCTCAAATCCCAGGACTGTGTAACTTGGGAAGAATAAAACCTGGCTGTGAAGCCAAAACTTTTTCTGGACTGGTGTAAGCTCAGAGACCATCTTTGCTTTTGAAAAAACTAGAGGATAGTTGATTGAGGAAATTTTTGAGGCTCTAAGCTTGATCTCCAAGTCAAAAACTGATGACCGTGTGCTCAAGTGACTGGGCTGCACTGGGATTCAGGGGGGCACCCTACGGACCTGGCCGTGGGGCTTTCGCACTGCTGCTGGCTCTGCCTTTCCCTGCTGTGCCCCAGGATGGAGGTCAGCTTCCTCTGGACTCTCCATCAGAACAGGTGCTGGGAGCCAGGGACAACAGGTTCGGATTCAGAAAAGCAAAGCTACAGCTTTAGGTGCTGCTGTTCCTCAGCGTCCTAAAGTGTGCCCTCCGTGAGATGCAGAGCACCAGCCACGGAGGTAGGGAATGCCCCTGCAATTCCAATTGGCTCCTGTTTGGCTATGCACTATGTCTAATTTTAAATTGCAAGGTCACACTTCATATGAGATAACTTCTGTCAACTGAATCGTCTCTGGGTGAACCAAAGCAGATATTTTCGGGGATGGAAGGACAGCTGTCTTTGCCGTGTACAGTCTCAAGTCGAATCCCATGGGAAAAGTTATCTGAATTCTCAGAAGGGCAAACTAGCTCTCAGGAATGGCTGTATCACTTTCATTACAATTTCTCTTCTCTTTCTGCTGGTGCTCCTAACAAGGTCGAGGTTGTTCATGCTGTGTCCAGTCTGTCCTTGCAACCTTTTAGATAAAAGGAACTGGATTAGGCTAATACCAGATGTTACAATGGAAGGCACGGGATAACCTCAAAGACAGGTTTCCACCAGCTGCATCAATAGGTATGAAGGGGAACATTGATGAGTAACTGGTTATATATTGGTCAGTAATTCCATATTAACTCTTAACGTCAGTAAAATTTCCTTTTATTATTGGAAATAAGGTCTCTCTTGGCTCTCTTTTGCGAAGACAGAAAACATAATTTCTGTGCTCTCCACAGCTCCCTGACACTGTCAGCAGCACACATTGTTACATTACTCAATCTCAAATGGATCCCTACTTTAATTGCTCTTGCACTTTCCTGTGCATTGTTATAGCACTCAAGAATTACTTCAAAGGTGCTATTGTTTTTCTAAAATGTATCTTACTGTTAAAAAGACCAGAGGTGTTCTATGCAAATGCTGCCATTCATCTTTCGCTTTAACTTGATTGTTTTGAACAAGGTTAGTTAGAGCTTTGATAACTTAGCTACTGTTCACGTGTAGATAAATCCAAAGTTTAAGGGGCCAGTGGGTGCTTTCAGCTATAGACCATTGTAACGAACAGACCACCAGCTGCAAGGGCAGCCCTGCATCTCTGCCAGCTCCAGCTGTGTTGTGAGGAAGGAACGTGCTGTTGGCAGATGAATGGAGGTCATGTCCCCCTCTCTGTACCCACTCAGCATGTTAACATCTGGAGTGGAGAAAGGGCTCTGGAGCCCATCCTACCCCTGCAATTGTCCTGAAACCAGCTTCTGATGAGATATGGGGCAAAACCCAGGCAGAATTGCATGGGCCCAACCCCCTCCATCTGCCTCCCTCTCTCTCATGGTGGTGATTCATCTCTTCGCAGAAACGGAAAGTTGAAGGAGCACAGAAGCAGAAAAATAACAGGTGTGCTGTGAGGCAATAACAGAAAACTCAGTTTAAACAAAAAAAAAGAAAGCTCCAGAACTTCTGCCAGAAGTAGAAAGAATATATGTATAAATTTATGTATATGTTCTGTATACCATTGTGACTCAATATGCAAGATATAACAGTGATTAAACTAGTTCTGGACCTCACAAAAACCCCACCTTGAATTGTATAAAAGTCTATTATACCAAAGGTAATATTCAGGATGGAAAGCTGTTGTTCAACCAGAAAGGACATTCTGTAATTTAAATTAGTCTGAATATGCTAGAAAAAGCATATATCTTAAAAAGACTGCCCTTTTCTTAAGGGCACACAAAACTTCAGTTGATTTAGTTTAAGAAATGCAGATTTTTTTCTAAGGCTAATTTTCATGGAGGTAATCTTCTGTATCTGTCTTCCCTCCTCCAAACAAACTTTTACAAATCTTCAGATTAGTTATTTGTATCCGTATTTTCTGAAGACTTTACACATTTTCTTTTCCTTATGAAGACTTACAGAAGTTTCAAAGCAGTGCCTTGATTGAACTTAAATTGATAGAAGGCTTTACATTTCAAGTGAAATATTAACAAACAGTAACGTTCTTTTATTTTCTAAAATAAAAGCATTTTCTGGTGCTTTCTTAAGGCCGTGTGCATACTACCAATGCTCTCATCTTAAACTTTTTTGTTTATATCAACTTGGAAGAGAACTGCTTCAGCTCTCATTTACCAGGATTTTCTTTTAATCTTAAATTTTCTTTTCTCTCGTTGATGCTAATGTGCAGACTAGATTTATAATGACTATAATGAGTGCATAAACTAAGACCAGACTTAATGGTGCAAACTTGTGTTTGCAGAAAACACAAACCAATCCAGAAACATGTCACATGCTCATGTTCTTACATGTGTCCTGTTGCTGGCCCCCTAAAAATAAACCACAAGCAATCCTTCACTTCATATTAGACAAAGCAAGTCATCAGCAGACTGCAAGCAAATTCTTTATTAAACTTCATCCACAAAACGGAACAAGCCTCCAAAGTTTTATTTTTATCTGGCCTCCTTAGAGATCAAGTGGTGGTAGCAGGTGTGTGTTCTGTTTCAACATTTCTATTGGCTCAGGTAGTAGTAGAGCTAATTCACTCTACTACAGGCATAAAAATGAAAATAAAATAAAGATAGATGAGTTCTAGATTGTTTCCTGAGCCCTTGTTTGTTGCTGTAACCCTACACCAAATACTTTGAATGCTTTGCCCATATATGACAGCAATTCCCATCACCACCTGGTGAACAGGTCTTTCTTCTGTCAGAAGTGATTCTGTGCAGTTGACCTAATGTACCTATGTATGAAATTTTGAATTGCAGAGGTATGCTGCCTTCCCAGGGACTATAGAATTAAACACTCTAAAACCATTACCTTCTGCTGAGCTGCTCTCTTCTATTGTCGAACAGCCTTGGGCATCCAAGATCTATTCTACTCCCTCAGGAACCACTTTTATGTCAACATAAATTCATTTGACTTCAGTGAAGTTCCTCCACTTACACAACACAGACAGATCAGGCTGGACCAATTGTCTTTAGCAATGTTTTTCTTTGTTGCTGGATAGATAGCATGTCCAAGGTTTAATTTAATAAAATCAGTGTATCTAGCATAAACCAGATGGACTAAGGCTTGTTGACAAAATAGATAGGTTATTTTCAAGGACACTGATTCATGGCCTTCCAAAGAAAAATAACATTTAACAGATTTATTGTTGTTGAATAAGAAGCAGAGAAGCTGGGGAAGGTCGATTTACCTAATGTTATTTTTATATTTCAAAAGTATTTTTCTGGGTATGAGGATACATTAGGCAAAAAGCAATTTTTTTGTTAATTTTTTTTAGAATCACAGAATCATGGAGGCTGGAAGGGAGGCCATCCTCTCAAAGCTGGTGCTCTTAACAAGGTCGAGGTTGTTCATGTTGTGTCCAGTCTGTCCTTGGATGCTTCCAAGGATGGAGATTCTACAACTTCTGCACACTTGCTCCTGTTCTTGAACACCCTCATGGTGAAATCTTTTTTCTTGAGTGCAGTTGGGTTTTTCCTTTCTTCATCTTGAGCTTGCTGTCTCTTTTCCTTTTACTGTGCAGCTCTGAAAACAGTATGAATTCATCTTCTTTATGATTTCCCCTTAAACAGCTGAAGAGAGAAGTAAAATCTCTATTTAGAATTTACTTTTAAGGCAGAGGAAACCCAAATCTCTCAGTGTTTGTGTGTGTGCCCCACATCCTGATTGTTTTGGTGGCCATCCCTGTCAGGCACATGGTGTGATTCTTGGGGTGTCCTGTGCATGGCCAGAAGTTGATTCAATGATCCTGATGGGTCTCTTCCAACTCAGCATATTCTATGATTCTGTGACTTTCTCCAATATGTCGATGTCTTTTACCAGGGAGCACCAAACTGCTTACTTGTTTCATAAAATTTTCTCTTTTCCTTTTATTGCACCCCACAGCCCATGTTTCCAAAAATGATGAATTCAAAAAAAGGTGCTGCATTTCTAAAGCTCTACCAGCCACTAGCTACAGGCAGCCACTCCTCTGCTGCAACTGAGCTAGTATGTCTGGAACTTTAGGAGCTCTAAATCTAAGTGTATTGGATTGGCATAGCAAGGGGTAGTGGGGGGGGCTACAGAGAAGCCCCCTTCTTCTCTGAGAAGCTACCAGAAACTTCCTCCATGTCTGGCAGAGCCAATGCCAGCCAGCTCCAGGACGGACCCACCACAGGCCAAGGCCGAGGCCATCAGGAACGGTAATGAGGCCTCTGTGATAACATATTTAAGAAGGAAAAACAATTATTGCACCAAGGTAATTGTGACCAGAGAAGGACTGAGAGTATGTGAGAGAAACATCCCTGCAGACAACGAGATCAGTGAAGAAGAGGTGATCCAGGCGCCAGAGCGGAGTCCCCTGGAGCCATGGAAATCTATGCTGGAGCAGGAACTCAGCTGCAACCCCTGGAAGAGCCCCACACTGGAGCAGGTGGATGCCTGAAAGATGGCTGTGATCCTGTGGGAAGCCTGTGCTGAAGGAAGTTCCTGGCTGGGACCCACAGACCATGCAGAGAAGAGCCCACACTAGAGCAGGTTTGCTGGTAGGACTCTCTTCTCCCTCCTTGTGAGATGCAGGGAGGTTGTCCTCAGTTCATGAGCCTGAAGCCTTACGTTTTTTGTCTTGCTGCTCAGTGCTGCATCATCTTTCTAGTGTGCTCTCAGGGGCTGGGACTTGGCTTATTCATGGGGTTCTTCTTTCAAATCTCCTCTTAGGAGTCTATTCACTATTACACAGCTCTCTGATGCTCTGAAAGCCTGCACAGCTACTTTGGTTGTGGCAATGCAAGCCAGGGCAGGGATGCTGTGGGGCACCCCAGCTATAGCCCACATCACATCGCTTTGGCTTGGGCTTATGAGCCTGGCTATGAGCAGGGGCACTTCTGACAGTGAGGATTAGGAAGGCAGAGAGCTTCATGAAAGTAGGTGCTACATGGATGGTATTCTGCTCCCTGCCTACTATTAATATTCATGCTGCTTTTTGAATCTAATATTGATTAGACTTTCATAGGTAAACAAATGAGATGGCTTCCTTACAGTAAAAGCTTGATGTTCTTGAGAAGGGCAGGGCATTAGCATCTGTCTGCTGTTTTCCTCTGTTTGAATATGATCTTTGAGCACTGGCAACATTAACTGAATCTAATATTCAAGCAATTTTAGAGTCATGATATTCTAGCAGTTCCATCTATCTAGAAGACAGGCATTTCCAAAGATTCCATTTGGTGGGTTGGCAAAGCCGCATCTCTACAGAATAAGAAGCATGTAGATATGACATGGTATTTTTCATCTCTCACCATTTTGTCTTTTCTTTCCATCAAAGTGCCAAACCCTGCTGGTGTTGCTTGGCATCACTGGCGTTCTGTAATGAGAAACAAAAGAAAGACAAACCAATGCAAAATGATAACTGCAATATTCACAACAGGAAGGAACTAAAGAATATGTTCAGCTTTCCTCAATATTAGTTCAGCCACAGCAGGTGTGTTTTAGTCCCATGGTCCTGATTCCTCCTTTTCTATCTCTTTCTTACGCAGGCAGTTGTATTGTTTTTGTGAACTAGAATCTTGAATTCCCTCTGCTCAAACCTACAGTAGAGACAGGGCAAGATACTAATAAAATGAGAGGGCAAAATGCCAGCCCGGGGGGAGTGCTGCATTTTGTGTCAGCTTGATCAAAAGCAAACTCCTCCTCTAAAACATTTAATAGTCACTAAAACACATTTTAATTACTTATGAAAGGACTTTAAAGGGCTTTTGTGAAACAAAAACTGACAGAGGAGTGTCAGTTTTTAGAAGCACTTAGAAACCCACGCACTGCATAAATGCTTTCAACACATATACATATATATATATATATATTAATAGAGCTTTGAAAATTAGCATCTTTCTCACTCTAGGATCCTCACCAATCTCCAGAATTTTGCCCACAACACATTCAGACATTATGGAGACAGTGCTGCAGAAAGACTTGGGCAGATGCATGAGTTGAGAGTTTTGTTCCACTGTGCTTCAGTGACTTGAGTTCTTACCCACATGTCCTCTCTGAGGCAGAGCACCAAACTAGGTCCCATGCCCAGTGGAGCTCTACATCAGCAGGGATGCAGGCTGCAAGCCAGGAAGCATGGGTGACTTTTCCATGAAGTGCAGTCTACGCCACCATGAACAGTACACGGGAGAGCTGATGGCAAGAGTTTGCAGAAAGAGTGTTGTGCTCAGGTAACTAAAAGTTATATTACGATGTGTCCAAATGGGTCTGGCTTTAAGTTATATTGGCATCCATAGCTGGCATTCTCTAATTTCTGTGTTATTTGCTGGACAACTGGAATGGTATAGTTCTGTTGGGGTAGATCTTATGGAATTGACCTAAATACTTACTCCAAAGCCTCTCCTAAGTTTCCAAAAGCAGAGCAGAAAGCCTGGCCCAAAGTATCCTGAACAGGCCACTATATCAGCTCCTTCTACATGAGTATTAGCAAGAAGATATGGCTTAATAATCATGCATGTTTCAGTTTTGAAAGGAAAATGAAAATTAATAGGAAAGAAATCATAGATGATCCTTTTAGAACAGGATACTTGTTTAGGTTTGTTTTGATTGAACACTCTATTGACCAAAAATGGAAATTCAGCTGGTATTTCTCATGTTGTTTCATTCAGAAAGAATATATCTAAAAGTAGGAAAAGGTAGGCAAAGACAAGGCATTTTGAATTGCATTTTTTAAAAAAGTGAAGTTGTTTACTTAAGGAAGAAATGACTTCCAAGAAAAAGCTGCTCTGGTTGGTGTCTCAGCTGGGATTCTTGCAAGTGGCATTATCCCTCTGCAAGCTTGCTGCTCTTTTACACCTTTTTGATGAACAAAAATATGCATCTTTCAAGACACCATCTCTATGCTGGTAATATATTTTGCCATGGATGGTGTAACTTTTCCCTATAGTTAATACTAAAAATGGATACAGACTAAATGGTCAAAAATACATTTTCTTTTACTGTACAAGGTAATGTTCTCACTCAGGCCGCGGAAGCCTCTTACAGGGAGCCCTCTGTGATGGGGCACAAAGTCTTTGGCACGGTTTGGAACAAAATTAAGTTGTACCATGAGATAAAATAAAGATGGTTTTGCCAGGGCTTTTATGCTGCAGGTATGCTGATACTCACAAGGGGACAAAGAGTAATGCTGAAGTGAAAGCAGTGTTTTGGAAAAATTTTTTTTTTCATGAGTCAGTAAAAATTTCTATTTCAGAACTATTTAGGTTTAAAATCTATTCCTGAATTCATATCAAATTGTACATTAAAATATGAGCAGCAGTGCTATAAAAGTCAGAACATTTATTTCATCATTGTCAAATAAGGTAGTTTGGTTTTTTTTAAAAAATAAAATTCTACCTTAAAATTGAAATAAAAATAAATTAATTTGAGGTTGAACAAACCGTTTCTTTGACCTGGATGTACATTGTAGAAACAGGGAGGATGCTGCCTTTTACATGACTTAAAAATAAATTATTCATGCAGCCTAAATACAAATGTATCTATTATTTAGCATCACTCTGTTGTTTCAGTTTCACATTACTCACACAGCAAAAATGGAGGAAAAAACCAGACTGCAATGCTGTAAAGGATAGTACAAATTTGCCACGTTTGACCCCATAATAAATGTAATTGTCTAATAAAATGGTGTGCCACAGATCGGTAAAGGAGGGCACAAGTAATTAGAAGTGCTGTATGGTAAAACAGAGTTCTTCCTTGTGGTCCTGCAGAAGAAGCACTTTAGACTTGTTGAAGCTGAGAGTTGCTCTCACTGGTATTCCTGCTGTCAGTCCAAGGCAATTCTGTTGACAAGTGCCATTGATTTTTCTAAAATGCCATCAGGCTGACTCCTGATTGCCTCAGCTCTGTTCTCCCACAAAATGCAACCCACAGAACAGGAGAGGAGAAGGTAATCCAAAACCAGAGGGAGGGACTTTTGTCCCTCGGACATACTTTTGCTCTATAAAATTCCTCAGAACTTGCAGAAGAGGCAATGCTTGTGAGGAGAAACTAAAAAAAGATGAAAGCATAAACAGTTTATATTCTGATTTGTATAGAGCGTCAAAAGAAAGAGAAATTTTAAGTAACGATCTGCTGAGATTTACTCTCCTCTGTCTTACAAATTGGACAGAAAAACCTGTATCCTTCTCAGAGCCTGGTTCCCAATGGAAATACATACCAATAGAAGAGTAATGAGTTGTCATGTTCCCTGTCAATCTGTCTTTAATCCATAGATGTTTTATTATCTCACTCACTTCTCTTTCCACAGTTGCATTCAATTCACTGCAAGTACTTTCATGCCAGGAAGCCAGGCATACACGGAGCAGAAATGCCTTGCCTACATATTTTATGAGGGCCCTTAACCACATGCGTGGAAAATGTTTATTTTATAAGTGCAGAATTGTCCCCTGGGGATGTTTTGCTGCACAAATGAGCCTAATGAGCATTAGAAGAGCAGTTTTTCAGGAAAGTGGTAGGTTTATTCTTCCTTAATTTTTTAATTACAACCCCTGACCTGAAGGACTAGCACAAAACTGTAAACAGATCAGGATTACAAGCAACATGCCTTTTTAATCAGTGCCACCAAGAGGAATATACCGATGTGTATCCCCCATGCTGCTCAGGGGTGACGCAGGGTGAACTCCTGCTCTGCCAAGTGTCAGCATAGACCTTGCTGCTGCCCCCCTGGGAATCCCTGTCCCCTCTGCTCTTTGCCAGGGACCTGCCTGGGCTCACAGGCGTTTCCCTAACACAAGTCACAGGTCGTATTGACACCACAATGGGGCATCTATAAATGAATGGACTTTGACTCCCACTCCCAGAAGGAAGGGAGCATCTTGCATACCATACATCTGGTTTTATCACCAAATGAGATTCGTGGTGAGTTGTAAACATAGATTTGCAGAGATAGGAAAAGACAAAACAGCAAAATATGCTCTTATGGTTATACTTAAAAAGGAAAACTCATCTCGGATGACTGGTGGGCTCTGCCCATTGCCAAAGGTGGTGACTGGTCTTCCCATAGCCTGGGACGGAAGGAAAGTGTCCTTTCTCTCCTTATCTATTTGCCTTCCTGTTTTTCCCTCTGACTGATCACAAGAACAGTATCTTATACTACCATAAAGGATTATACAATTATTTCACCCTGCTCCTTGAGATTAGTTGATTAATATGCTTATAGTGTACTGTAGTTTTTTCCTAGTGATACAGAAAACTGATCAGCATCCAAACCCTGGATTTTTCTCCTCAGACATGGTGGTAATTTCAGAGCAGTAAGATGGGTTGAACCCATGGGTAACATCAGGGCAACCCCGCCCTGCACCATCCACAAATCTCCTGGCAGATTGATTCCTTTGTCCAGGCACCACTGTCCTTTTCAACCAGGAAGAGAGATCTCAGAGTAAATGTCAGGCTTATTTTCACCACTAATCTTCTGAAAAAAACACCCCAACAGCTTTATCTTGCTGCTCCCTATCATGCTGTGAGCATGTCAGCAATGGCCACATCCTCACATATGGTGTATTTATTAACTGGGTATACATACCTATATCTGGGTATATCTATTTTCATCAGTCAGGGAAAAAAGTGAAGGAACAAGATATTCTTTTTAAGCTGTTCTTTGCTTTCATATTAAATTAATTTTACTACAAATATACCAAGTGAACCTAACACATTATAAATGGGGGCCCAAAAAACCTCTGAGGGCCGGGATCATCTATCTGGAGCTGTTCTCCTTGTGCATGTTTTATGCTAGGGATGTGGAAATGCTGAGACAAAAGAGAAGAACTGAGCGTGCTCACATGGGGACCTGAGGTTTGACTTTCAAAATGACTGAACCTTTTCTGTCAGTAACAACATGGAAAAAGTGAGAGCCCATGCCAGAACACAAGTATACATGCCCTGAAAAAACAGTCATTATCAAGGGAACATCAGATTTCTGCAGTATAAATTCATAAAAAGGCATTTTGAAAATGGAAAGGGGGATCCAAATATAATTGTGATTTTTGCTGGTGTCTTGAGAGTGCTTTATACTGTGTATTTCTGAAAACAGCCCATTTTGTTGTAGTAGGAGAGTGTGTTACCCAGTGCTGACTTTGCTCAGTGATGTTTGAGGAATAGATGCCTTTTTGTTTGGTACTGGCAGAGTATACAGAGCACAGAGAATGGTTTGAATTATGCCAGCTGTTAGCAACACCACGGTAATGTATCTGTTGCTTAACCTAGCAGAAAAAAAACCCCAGCCCTCAGTGGTTCAAGGTGTTCCTATTTTCTACTGTTCCATTCCCTTTCATAATCAAAACATCATATGTTAGATGTCATAGATGAATTGGAAAAAAAAATTGATTTCTGCAGCAAAAATCTTAGTTTTCAAACTAAATAAACTTTGCAGAAGACTATGAAAGGGTGGTTGCTGAGTCACTGAGTCTATGTACACATTCCCTTCCCAAAAAGGAAGTTTATGATGCGTCCATACCATTTTTTGGTAGTAATTATTTTCTTAACTAATATTGAGTAGGAAAGTATATGTTTTCCCTGAGAAAAAAGAAAAATAGTTTCCACAACATGCTCCTTTCTTTGCTCAGAGGCCATTGCTTGTAACAGCTCAATCATTTTTTACTGTGCTGTTCTGTGGCATGTGGACCCCAATATGCAGGAAGATGGTAACTCCTATTATCAGAGACATTACATTTGAAATAATATAGGCTATTATGCATTAAGAAGAAAGAGCAGATATTTTTTAAGGAACATTTGTTTCCTTATCTCAGCTGTAATTTTTGTTGGTATTTTTTCCTTATAGGTGAAAATCCTCATAAAAGGGCCAGGTATTAACAGTTCCATGTCATAAGTTATCTTGTTTATACTTAAGTGATAGTAGGAACTTTCAGTATTTCTAAGACCTCCCCTTCTGTGAAGCAGTTAATTTTGACATTTTGTCAGAGAGGTGCCAACCCCTTTGAACAATGAAAGACTTTTGATTTAGTGTAGCGATGACATTACTTCCCTACATAGCACCAAAATGTGAACCTCAGGGTGAGACATATTTAATTGTTTGCATTGTCTAGAGAAAAAGGGGGTTGGGGAAAGAAAAAGTGGGGAACATTAGGCAGCCTGGATTGCTTGTTACCTTCTGACCCTCTTGGTTCTTTTGCTCCTGAGAACTTGAGGGACAGAGTTAGTGAAGTATCTTGAATACATTTCTATGTCATCTCTAAATTTCTTCCTACAGTGCTCAAATCACAATCATATAATAAAGCTGGTTTCTTCACCATTTCTTTTAATTTTTACCTTATCTCCATCATCTCGTGACTTAACAGTGTGGCAAATGCACACTCAGTATGTAAATCTGTTAGTTACCATGTGTTTTGAGAAGACTCACTATAAAAATGCCTTTTGAATTCCAAAATATTGAAAGAGATTTGGTTTCTTCCAGTTAGGGAGATAAGTAGTTTTCTACTGGATTATTTAAAGTGCTTTTTTTTCCCCAGAAGTTAGCATGACCAGCATATTCAGTAGCTGAAAGCTGTGGGCCTCTTCCAGTATAAAGTAGCTGTGATTTAGAGGAAAGGTTTACAGGCATCTCATGTCTGCCACATGCTGTGTGTTTTGTGGACAGAAAAGGAGCACTGTAAGTAAGACTGCTTCACAATTACAAGGGGTGTATACCTAACAGATGTGTCAGTTTTTGAGCTTCCAAGGTTCATATAAATTCACTCAGTATTCAGTTATGTTTCACTGAAAAATATTTGTATCGGCAATTGACAGGAAGCTGAACATGAGCCAGCAGTGTGCCCAGGTGGCCAGGAAGGCCAATGGCATCCTGGCCTGTATCAGGAAAAGTGTGGCCAGCAGGATCAGGGAAGTGATTCTTCCCCTGTACTCAGTGCTGGTGAGGCCACACCTTGAGTACTGTGTCCAGTTCTGGGCCCCTCAGTTCAGGAAGGATATTGAGGTGCTGGAGCAGGTCCAGAGAAGAGCAACGAGGCTGGTGAAGGGACTCGAGCACAAGTCCTATGAGGAGAGGTGAGGGAGCTGGGGTTGCTTAGCCTGGAGAAGAGGAGGCTCAGGGGAGGCCTCATCACTCTCTACAACTCCCTGAGAGGAGGCTGTAGCCAGGTGAGGGTTGGTCTCTTCTCCCAGACAACCAGCAATAGGACAAGAGGGCATAGTCTTAAGCTCTGCCAGGGGAGGTTTAGCCTGAATATTAGGAAAAAAATTTTTACAGAGAGAGTAAAAAGAGAGACAGAGAGACATTGGAATGGGCTGCCCAGGGAGGCAGTAGATTCACCATCCCTGGAGGTTTTTAAGATGAGTTTGCATATGGCACTTAGTGCCATGTTCTGGGAACCACGGCACTGTTGGATCAAGGATCGGACGATTGGACTTGATGATTTCAGAGGTCTTTTCCAACCCGATTGATTCTATGATTCTGTCAATGAGAAAATGAATAACAAACGCTGAAACTTCCATCTACGAGGTGTGTGCTACTTCAGTGTTCTCACTGAAAATGGTTAAGGGACATTCAGAATAATATTTGTAGTTGCACACCTCAAAGGATGGATAGGCACTTCAGGGCCGATGCAGTCATGAAGCTGTCTGTTATCTGGCAGACATCCTTTCAGAAAGGAGCTCCAGACTAAGAGCTGAAAGTCAAGAGTTATGAACAGTGAATCTTCTTTTGAATTTGATCTGAACTTCAGGCTGATCACCAAATAGTGGTACACTTTCTAGCCAGGGGACAGGTGGGATAGTTGGAGGAAAAATAGGGAAGAACATCATGAAGGCTGTGTTAACACCTTGTCTCTTTCTTTGTTAATATGGGCTGGGAGTTACATTAGAAAAATAAAAAAATAAACCTTACTGGCACTCCATCTTGCCTTCATCACATCATCCAAAGGATTTGTGCTGAGCAAAATTAGCACAAAACCAAGGAGCAGTGAGAACATATAAGGTACTAATTCAGTGTCAGTGAAGAAGACACAGAAAAATATGCAAAAAAAATATGCAAAATATGCACAGAAGATATGCAAAAGAAGCTGGGCAACAAAGTAACCAAGCAGCCAAACCACTAAACCCTGAATACCCAAAGAAGCAGTGACAGCCAGAGCTGGTGAGAAGTTTCAGCTGAAATGCCTGAATTAGAAGAGATGCAACAGCTATATGTCATCTGTTTAGGTTCCTCTGCCTTTTACAATACAGAACCACATTTCTTGCCATGTTCTGTGGCCACCTTTCGTTTGCTATACCACTCTACCTCCTGTTGGAAACTCACTTTGTTTCTGAGTCTGCTCCTTTGCATCCTGGTGTTATTGAAGGTTCCAACGAGTACCAAGGCTCTGTTGCACAAGATTATGCACAGGAACAGAAAGGAGTATAAGCACAAAGTTATTGATACAAAAAGGTACCTTCTCTCACTTTTTGGTCTTCTGTTAAGTTGAATTTATTGAAGTTTAGCAGTATTGTGGACTGTCACCATGTGGCACTGTTAAAATTTTAAAAATTTCTGGAACTGTGTGAAAATATCCCATTTAGCAGGGAGTACTTAGAGTTAATTATCCGTAGACTCCCAGGCAGTGATAGCAGAAAAGGTTGTGCTAGATACACACCACCTGATTATCAACAGAGTATCCAAATACCACACTTTCATGTTTAGTTTCATTTAGGTTCAAAAGCTCCAGTGGACACCTATTTGTGGTGCAAGGAAATCACTGAGGACATTTTCATAGCCTACTGTTCCCCTCATAAGTTTGTTCTGCTCCCAGGATGCTGTTAGGAGAAAAAGCTCTTTGCAGTATTGATTCAAAACATTTTGTGCTTTCTGGTATTAGACTGGCAATAAAAAGTAACTACTTACACCAGTTAATAAAGTGCACAAGGTAAAGCATCTCAAAGCAGATGATGAATGGAACTTAGAGAAGATGTCAGGATTTCAGCTAAATAAACTTAATACTGTTCTCATATTTAAAAATCATGAATAAAGATTTCTGCTGTGTTAGAGAAGGCAAAGGTTTTGTAAGAAATAAAGTAGCACTGAGGACAGAGATTACACTAGCTCCACTTCAAAATTCACTAATTACTTTTCCTTTCTGATGACATCACCCTGAAATACCTCCTTGCTGGGATCCTCATCTAATATTTACTAAAAAGAGACTTTTGTAAGAAATGAAACTCAAGAATTCAATGTACTAAGAATTTTTTTTTTTTATTTCCTTATGGTTGGGATTTTTTGATATTTCTCTTCAAATATATTCTGAAAGTCTGCCCTTTGATGTATTTGTTTGGAAACAATGCAGAGGTTTAATTCTTTATTGTTGTCCTAAGATGTCATGACCTGCAGAAGAGAGATATGTTCATTACAGCTTAGCACTTGCAGACTAAAGTTAGGATATCCTGCTCTCCTCTGCTATCCACTCACATGCTGACAAAGAGCAGGTTATCTCCAGAAGAGCAGCCCTGGTGAGCTGTTCCTTCTCCACAACAGTCATGTCAGGGAGCTGCCTGCAGCTTAGCCCTGCCTGGGCATCAGTTACTGCACACTCACATGCATAACTCTTCCCTCAGCCAGCCAGTATCTTTTTGAACTATTGATACTTGAAAATAAATCCTCAGATGAGAATAAATAAAATCTCTCCCTGCAAGGCAGGAAATGTCCAGGTAGACAGATGAGGCTATGGAGGATCAGCAGCAGGGAGGCAGATGGGAGAGAGGAACCTGGCAGGGGGCTACAGCAGCCCTGCAGAGAATTTCCCCTGGCATTAGCCATCAATCTAACCAGAGGTGCTGCAGAGAGGCCTTTTTCCCATAAAGTTCTTTTAAACATATCCATGAAAATACATTCTCCCTCCTTTCCCCTGCTCCTGATACAGAGCACAAGCCGAAGCTCATGAGCGGTCCAAGCTTCACAAGGTTTCAGCTCTCTTCCTTATTGCTCTATTTCAGTTCTGGTGATTTTTTTCACAGCAAGAAAAATAATACATCTGACCAATTCAATCTTGTGCTCTGTTTAGATAGTGAACACCTGGGTACAATGAGTAGGAGTGATTCCTTTGAGCTTTCAGGTCTAAAATGGAATACAGAGAAGATACTTCAAAGGTAAACAATCTCCCAGTGATGGACCTCATCTTGACTGTGCTGATCCTGGTGAAAAAATTTTGCAGGAAGAGGATGAAAACATGAGGCCTCAGAGTTTTACCTTGGCTTCTAGCTTTGGGTGGCGGGCAAGGAAGCACCAGTAAGCACCCTCACAGGAAAAAAGAGAAGAAGAATTAGCCTCCAAGAACACCCACAAACAGTTCTTTTCCTACCCTTTATTTTAACACTGAGATGTAGATGTGTGGATACAGTTGGTCACAGCAGCTTCTCAGCACATTAAGAAGTTAAGATTGTTGAATAGTCTTGTTATCTCTAAGTCTGTCATACATTTGGACTTGTTGTGTAAGACAGATGATCACACGAAGTAGGAGTGAAAAAGCATTTTGTCCCATTCCCCCTTGCCCTTCCTAGCCTGCTCCTCAGTCATCTGCCTTTACTGTGTAGCAAATGTAAACAACTTTTTAAAAATGCAAGCACGGGTTTTGTTTATTTTTCCACATACAGAAGCCCATGAATGCACTGGAGGGAAAACATACTTGACATGGAGTCTGCAATAGAGTGCCTTCTGTACTCACTGACTGAACAAATCCAACCACCTCATGTGCTTCTGCATGGCTGACACCTGTGATGGCTGATGCCTGCATGGCTGATGCCTGTGCATTACTGCAGCTGAGTTTGTCAGTATGGACAGAGCCCCCAGACCCCTTAGCAGTCCATAAAACAGTCTGGCTTGGATGCATCTTCCCCATTACACTGAACTTCAGGAGATTTAGACATAGTGCAAAACAGACTGAAACACCTCAGTGATGATACACAGTCAGATCTGTTTCTGGGTTTGTGGGCATCTGTTGAAACAAGGATATATAGATAGTGTTGTTAAAACAATTTTGTTTGGCGTTATTATTTTTATGTTAAAATAGAGAAACATCCTATTTTGTCTTTGTGCTGATGATTGAGCATTTCACAAGCTTCAGTCCTGGTACACTGAAGACTTTGTCAGAAAGAGCAGATCTCTAAACAACATTCAAGGGCATGGATTGTGCTAAATAAACTGATTTTCTGCTTAATAACTTGCTTAATCTGCTTTTCATGTTGTGATTCCACGATAAGCTGCTCCATGCCTTCAAAGACACCCTTCTGTCTTAATCTGCTTTTCAGACCTCTGCCCTATTTTATTTTTAGCCATTGTATTTAGGCCCCTTTGGAGCAGGTCCTGCCGCATCCTAAGCACTGCAACATGCTCTGCTAGTGAATGGCAAGGCAGAGGATTGAATGCTTGAGTACAACCCAGGGCAAAAGCAATGTGTTTTCAGGTTGTTTTGGCATTGTGGCTCTAAGATGTTTATTTAATGTAAAACTGCACAGATTGAAGTTTATTTCTTTTCCATTATTTATGTCCACTAGAGAAATGCTGCCTAAAGAAGGCTTCTTGGACAAAGTGGTTTCCCCCTGATATGCACAGCATAGAAGCAGTCTCCTGAGTGGTGGAGGAATATACAAATAAAGGCTTGGCATTAAGCTAATTTTACTTTGTTTGTTCATACTATAGTAATCTGTGATGGGCTAAGTTGCTTTGGTTTCCTAAGCAGCAGTTTTAGGGCATCCTGGTAGAACTACTTGTTATTATTCTTTACTGGTTTTGTGGTTGTTTTGGGAGACACAGGCCTCCTTTTCTTGAGACCCTAGGAAGCCAAAGAGACTTAGGGCTGGACAAGATAAACCGAAGTAGTGAAAAGTACATATTAATACATCGATTTCACAAAAGTGGACGGCAGTGGCCTGCAGGGCCGTGCAGGAGCAGCTCTTGGAGTTAGGTTCCAGACGAGTCCTCACAAGGCATCTGTTGGTTATTGTCACTCTGATGGGCCACATCACCATCTGGGCCTGTCTCCTGAACATCAGGGAGGACTTCAGGATAAAACTTTCAAACCCTGTTGCCAATGAGGATTATCAAGGTGTGTCTCTCATTACCTCTTCTGTTCTGTTCATGCACAAGATATATGTTCTCTCCAAAACTTGGTGTTTATGCTTCAAGCAGACATAGAAGAGATGTGAAACAAAGCTGTGTGTGATGCTTCCTAGAACAATCTCTGACAAACTAGAAAGGAGGCTTCACCCCACAGTGTACCAAAGCTGTTCAATGCATGGTGAAACCTCCTCTGTCTCTTGCATAGGAGCTGTTATTCAACATGATCTTGTCTAGGCTGCATGCCTATAAGGTTTCAGCTTCTTCTCAGTTTCTGGGCCTCAAAACCCTTTATGAGCAGTAATCTCTTCATCAAAATTTCCAACATTATCTGCCCAATACATTGACATGTCTTTCTCTTACTATAAAACACTTGTGTCATGAAATACAAGGTCTCAGTCTTCTCTGTTCAAGCTTTTGGAAGAAACAAACAATATATTTTTATAAATTGCTAATAAATTGACCAAACTGTGCTATCTGA